>NC_140190.1:1650533-1688033 GCF_965226575.1 Pagrus pagrus | reverse complement strand
AGCCGGCCTGATGGTTCTGATGCTCTCTTTGTCCAGGATCATCTCCCACGTCTCGTTTATATAGTCAGTTTGTGGGTCAGTACTTTAAGCACTTTCCCTTCTTTACAAGAAAACACCACTCTGTACAGCTCTGGTTTCATTTTGGAGTCGGCTTTTTCAAGTTTTCATCGCCTTGCTTCAGCAGAATCACGTGTTAAATGGAGAAGCAGATGTCTAGCAGGGACTTCCCACAGATACTGATTTGAGTTTACAGTTGTTAATATCGCTAATGTGCGTTACATCCTCCATCGTGGAGCGAGCCGACTGGCAGAACACAGCACAGCCTCTGGAGAGACGGAGGCCAGTTTGACAACAGAGAAAACTGTACTGAGGTGGTTTTGTTGCCAGGTTTGACTCCTGAGTCAGCAACAGAGCGTGAAACAAACCCAACCTGGAACAACAAATCAGAAGCGATGTCCAGGTTTGGGTCGGGTCCGGTTGCATCAACTGACCTCAGTCGTTCCCACCTGGATGTGACTGTACGAGTGTGCAGCAACAGATGCAAAACAAATGCATAGATTTTTTTTTGTGTTATATTTGTGTGTGCAGAACAAACTAACAAATGCACAACACAGACTCAGTGCTTCAGCTTACAGCCACTGCGTCAGGCTCGAGTCATGTTTGGATATGAAACACAAAATGGCTGCCAACTACAACTGTAACGTAGTTGCAAGGCTAACTGAGCTAACCCTCCGGGGGTAATAAAGTAACCTAACTACCTACTTTAGCCACAAAGCTACCGCATCTTTCCTTCAGGAAACTCCTGAAACACCTTGGTACTGTAACTGTCCTCCATCGCTCCAGAGGCTGCGTACAGGCCCGGTCCAGAGGCTTTCACTGAGTTAGCAGCAGTTAGCACAAACCTTAGCAACAAGTAAAGCTGTCTGTCCACAGTTGAGGCAGAACTTCCTGTAACACGATCCAGTTTCACCCATATCAGTGGATAAAGTTGTGTTTTACAGTAAATCATGTGGCCCGGGGTATTTCCATCTACACGCCCACAGCAGCGTCGTAAAAATTAACAAATCTTTTATTGGACACAACAGATGTGTTCACAGCCGGCTGCAGGATGACTCATCGACATCTTTTTCTTGATTTCCAAGAAGTTACAAACTACAAAATGACCTGTTTGGCCCGATGCTGGTGTATAAATGAAATCTAGACAACAAAAAAAACAACACTGGTTTTGACTTTATGGGAATTTAACAGACTTTCTCTTCTTACACTGATTTATTAGTTGTTTCAACTTTGCCATCTCAGCCTCCGTCTCTCCGTCTCTCTCTGTCCTCGTGTCTCTGCAGCGATGAAACGGAGGACGCTGTGTTACATTTGTTCTACCTGACCGAGCTCCTCCGATCGAAGCCTTTAGGCAGAACAAACCAATCACGTGCACTCTCCTGGTTTTCATCTAATTGCATCCCTCATTTACATAAGAGAGGAGAGCGGCGAGCTGCAGGGCTCATCAGCAGATAAAAGACGCTGGCTGCCTTATCAGAGCGGCGCAGTGTGCTGCCTGCGATCAGCTGTTAGATTCAGCATGCACTCTGATTACCTGAACATTTGTCCCATACAGCAGCAGGTAGACGGTGATGAGACGACCATCAGGGATTCATTAGCTTACTGTCATAATTAATGTTGTATGGAGCCGGCAAACATCTCCCCTCAGGGAAGGGCAAGGCATGAGGTCGGGAAGCGTAGGAGGGCGTTCACAATCGCACGGCGTCAGATAGTGTTACACATTGATTAGTGCTGTGAGCGCTGGTAGAGCTGCTACACATCACACCTGATTTAATCTCTGTAAAGTGGAGCTCAACGGTTCAGGACGACGAGAGGGAGAGAAATACAAGAAGAGTTCAAATCTTCAGTTCAGACGAGAACCACGAACTTATGAACCAACTCTCTTCTCTAACTCCCCCTCACACACCAGGTCATGATGCTTTACCAGTATACTACGTCTGAGGCTTTGAAGCTTTAATGTTTTCATGAATTTACTTATTTGTTCTTTGCCATTACCGTATTTATGAGTCTAATGGTGGACGAGGACAAGTGGAGACATCAGTCTGTCCTCCACCTCCAAGGTCTTTAAAGTCGAGTAGAAGAAATACTCCATCGCTAAAAGCACCATATGTTTACAGTCCATTTACCATTTAATTGGCTTTTAAATCAAATAAAGTAATTTAAAAAAAGTATGATAATCAAAACTCTCCAGCTTCTTAAATGTGAATATTTTCTGGTTTCTTTTCCTCCTCAACTGAAGATCTTTGGGTTGTGGACAAACAAGACGTCTTTGGGAGAAACTGCTCAACATTTTTCACCAAACAAGCAGAGAAGCAGCAACATGTAACTCGATCGAGTTTGAGGACAAATATTCTCTGTCCTCTGGTTTGGTCTTCACCAACTCCTGAGAGAAACGTCTGTCTCTCTGAGTCTCATAAGAGTCTCGCATAGTCAGATCTCCATCGGACCCGTTGACCTGTGTTGAGCCGGACTAGTCTAAATTTGGTTCTGGGCAGGTCGTGTTCAGTGTGTTTATCAGTATACAACATGCAGCATGGTCACATGGAGGTCACTCACTGACTCACTGCGTTATATATGACTTTATCTGACCTGGCCAGAGATCCCTGATCAATCCTGATCCAAGAACAATATAAAACCCTCAGCAGCGTTGTTCCATCCAGAGTGCTGAGAGGCAGCAGGGCGTGGCCGAGTGTCAGCAGCGATGGAGGCAGATCAGCTAGCTTCCCTCTGCGCGGGCCTCCCCGTGCTGCTGCTGCTGCTGCTGCTGCTGCTGCTTGTGATTTGTGACTGCAGGAATGTGGCATGTCAGGCCAACAGTGCGTCAGCCAATCAATTATTCAGGACAAACACGGCCTTGTGTGGCTGCGGGACGCTGGATTGATGGAAGGATGGATGGAGGAGAGGAGGGAGGTGACGAGTGGCTCAGCTAGCACACATGCTATAACTAAAAAGTATCAGCACAGCGAGCGGAGACGTATGGAAATGAGAACAGTATTTACTCGAGCCTGGAGCGACATGGATTTTTTTTTTTATATATAAGACGGGCCGAGCCCACTCCCATAAAACAGACAATTAAAGAGAGCAGAGAGGCGGCGGAGGAAGGAGAGGAGGGAACGCTGCTCTGCGTCTGACCTATTTAGCAAATGACGAGCCGTAAACAACAGATCTGAACTCAGTGCGCTGCAGACAGCCGGGCTCAAACCACCCCGACCCTGTAAAACACACTAATCAAAGCCTGCAGGCTTCAGAATAGATTTTAAAGTGGGGCAGCCTGTTTCGCAATGCTTTTTACATTTTGGGCTCAAGTCTCTCTCGTCCTCGTTACCGCCTGTTTCTGTCTAAATAAATCAATTCGGTCCTAAATAAATCATCACATATCCAGCTGCCAGCGTCAGACACACAGCTACAGTACACACTGCTGCAGCTGGAGTGGATGTGGAGAGATACTGTACGAGATGATAAACACAAACACTGATTCAATCTTGGATTAGCCACAACATGAGTAAATTCTGAGAACTGCAGAGTCAATAAAGCAGATGATTATTGATCTGCTGCTCCAGAGTTCATGCAGCCGCTTATAGACTGAGAGAGAGGAGGGTGAGGAGGGTGAGGAGGGTGAGGAGCTTCATCCTCGACACACAGGAGTCCGAACACACCGAAGAATCAGACTTTAGCCGAGGCTGCAGCATTTAAAGCAACATTTTGAATAGAGCTGGAACAATTCACAACACGAGGTAATAACAAATGTGATACATCAGCTGATAAACACGTTTTGTTGTGATCCCTCACATGTGCTTATGAAACTCTTGTAAACATCTGTAACGGAGGGAGGACATTTTACAGACGGACATCACTGAACATGTTACTGTCCGTCACAACAAGCACCTTTACATTAATTCAATACAAACAAGCAGCAGATCTTCACACCTGTAACTTCACTGGAACGAGGTAAACAAACTTATTCACCAGAGAAAACAATGGTGGACCTGCTGTACATCCCACAACTGTAAACATCTGTTACTGTCTGTTACTGACAGTTCTACTTGGTCCCTGACATAAGTGATAACTTAAAAGCTACTAAAATAAAACCCAAGTTATAAATTATAGGAGTCATTCCTGAAGTACTTAACGAGTCGTTGAGGGAAATCCTCAGCGAAGGCTCGTTAACGACGGGACCGCAACAAAATATGTCGCCATATGAACCAAAACCAAAAAACTGCACTTCCAGATGGACATCTGTGATCACAGCCAACACATGAAGAGGGAGCCGGACCGGACCGAGCTGATAACACTGTGAGCCGGAGCAGAGGATATCGTTCGAGCCCAACTTGCCTCGGCAGGATATTTCCTAAAAGACGAACCTCATGGCCTGAGCTCAGAGAGGAAGAGGAGACACTGAGGCCATCGTGTCTCATGCAGGTCTGGTTCTTGACGGAGGGGTTCGGCTGCCCTGGAGCTGCAGGATCAGAGTAGACCAGCTCAGCAGCAGCACAGCTGCAGGTGATCAGCCGCTCAGCAGCCTGATGAACAGGCCTGCAGGCAGGGCACCATCTACTGTCACTGACAGTGCTCTGAGTCTGTGGTTTGTATAAGAGACGCAAATCTAATCAAAGGCTCGTTTTGTACCAACAGAACTGGAGAGTAAATCGAATCTGCTTTGAGCTCCATCAGGTCGACAACGGAGCCTTTCAACATCAAACGTCAAATTTGGGAACTCTAGCATGAACTCGAGCATTATAAGTTCGCTCCACGCTGTCATTTTCAGAGTAAATACATACTGTAAGAACCTGGAGCTGCAGGCGACCTGGAGCCAATGACGCAAAAATGATTTGTGAGCACGGTTTATACAAATCGTACAGCGTACAGCTTCACAAAGTGCCACCCACTGGGGTTCTTGCAGCATGCTAACACACGGCTAACAAGAATAGCATTTGTTTTGATTAGCGGCACATGTCAAAATTAATTGCTGAGAAATTGGTCTCGTGTTGCAAATTGCAGCCTGTGTGCAGCACGCTGAACCGTCACCCTGGAACAACAACAACAACAATGGCGGACGATGGGTTTGTTCGTGTTTGGGCGGCACCGCTGGGCCGCATGCCAAACAGGTGTAAATAAAAAATGGTGGAGGAACAGGTGTCAAAGTACGACGGGTAAATAAATAATCAGTAACTATTATTAGTGTTTTTAAATGTACCACTTTTCAGTCTCAACGTAAAACTGCTGCCTTTAAATAAGCAAACATCAGCGAGAAGACTTTATATCTATAACACTTCTTACTGCCTGTCACGGGTCAGATCCTGAGGCGCTGGTTGGATAAGTCATGAAGCTGACTGAGGAGTCTCAGGAGACAGACGTCAGAGTAAAGGTTGTCTGAAGGTTGCAGGTCGGCCTTCTTACCATCAAACTCAAGAGTTTTTGAGCTGCCGTAAACGGGAGAAACTTAAACTCAGCTCCCGAAGAAAAACTGAATGTTTTTATGTGTCGTCATATTTTGTGTATTTTTTGGATGTGTAACCAAAACCAATCACTCTGAGTCTGGTTGCAGAGGAGGGTCCCTCAAAGAAAACCTCACCATGTGTCCCAGAAACATTAGAGCCGGCCCTGACAGGCCCAAAGACAACCACAGACATCTGCAGCTCAGAGCTAGATGTTCATGTTGCGCAGCAAACTTGTCCTCAGATCAACTTCAATCTACTTCAAGTCGAGCAATGAAGCGTTCAGGATCTGTGAAGCAAATGTTTTTGGAGCAAACAACACGAACACGCGGAGCAGCTCAGGTCAACACAACCTGAAGTCAACATCAGGATTCACAGCGAACACTGACCAAATGTTTCTGTTACAGTGAATTTCATGACACGCTCTGTCCTGCAGAAACATCCAACACAGAACCCAAACATCCACATGTGTTCGATCCTGCTGGGGCAGCACTCACCTGAAGCAGCTGCTCCAGGAGGCTGAGCCCCTCCAGTGGTCTGTAGCCCCCCGGGGGTCGGCGGCACCGGCCTGGGCCAGGATTTAGCCGCAGGAAGGCCGGTCCTCACCACGCCGACGTACTCCACAAACGTCCCTGGAAAGTCTCCCTTCTCCTTGGTCCTCTCGTTGGTGCCGTGCAGCCAGCCTTTGGGGCTCCGCTCGTCCCCGTCCTGGTAGTCCAGCCCCGGCACGGCCACCAGCGAGGCCTTGGGGATGGTGAGCAGGTCGCCCGGCTGGAGGCTGATGTCATCACCGCGCTCCCGCTTGTACTCAAAGAGCGCGCGGTACTGGAAACTGTCAGACGTCATGGCAACAGGAGTTCATAGGTCGTTCTAAAGCCCAAAAAATACAGATGTCGCCTGAGATTCGCTGCGTTAAAAGTGAGATAAACTCTGAAAAATACCAAACGGACGCTCTGTTAGATAAAAATCCCTGAGGTGAAGCTGGAACTCAACACCTGAACACCTGCAGCGCCTGAGATCTGCTGTGTCGTGCTGACTGTGTCGTGATGACACGATGGAAATGATAAAAATCTGATCCCTGAGGTGAAATGTGACACTTGTTTTAGTCCTACAACTCCCTGAAGAGCAGGTCTGACCTTCTTAATCCAAAACTACAAGTCCTCCAGGTGCTGCTCTCTGCTGTGATACTGCAGATTTAGTTCAGTATCCGTGCAGCTCTTTAGAAATCCACAGTATAAATCCAAGCAGTCAGTCACAGCTCTCCAGTCTGAGGCCTGCAGGCTTTGCTGATCCAACTGGACAGACGGACGAACGAGCCACCACACTCTGCCTGTGAAGGGAGACGAAGAAGAGGAGCAGGAGGACGAGGAGGAGGTGGGGGTCTGGGTGGTGTGGAAACTGGATGGTGGCACAGTTTTCTAGGACAGGACGACCTCCAGACGATGCCCCAAAGCTTCTGCAGGTTCCTCGGATGTAAATGAGAAAGTGAACAGAGCCTGTACACACACACACACACATACACACACACTTCTACACACTCACACACACACACACCTGAGGAAATCCACTGCAGTGCAGATTTTGGCTTGTTATCCGAGCGCCCCTGTGTGCACTCTGCTGTATGAAATCCTGCTGCTTCGCCTCTGTTGTCTGTGCAGCCTCCTGACGCAGACAGACGCTCCTGCAAACTTTAAAATGAAGTTATGGGGTTAAAATCACACTCTGACACACAGTTATTAAGATTTAAATGCAAGAACATGATTATACAGCTGAGGTCTGAGGGCATTTTTTAAAAAACAGAGATACATTCAGGGCAGAACAGGATCACAGCATCAGTACAAGTCATCAACATGTGAGAATATCAGTGTAACTGCAGTGGAGACGGTCCTGAGCTCCCTGCGTCTCAGGCTGACAGACTATCAGTCACAACGAGCGTGACGAGGCGAATCTGAACTTCAGACAGTGTGCCCGTCTGCCCTGCAGTCTGCTGCCCGCTCACACGCCTCAAACTCACCGCTCCAACCGCACAGACGAGCTCCAGTTCCTCCACCGACGCCTCGGCGCGCGAACCGTCCGCTTCGACACGACCCGAATCCCGCAGTGCGAGCCCAGACATCCGCGGAGCCCGTCAGGATAAACGGATGGCGTCGCTGGTCCCGCAGACAGGCAGCCTGCTCGGTGCTGTAGTGAGCGGCAGTGCTGATGTCAGTAAACCCCTCCTCCCCCCTCCTCCTCCTCCTCCTCCCCCCTTCCTCCCCCCTGCCGTCTGCAAATGATGCCAGGCAGCAGCGGCGGAGACGGGACGGCTCGGAGTGGCGCACCGCTGCCGCAGAACAGCGTGTGAGCCGGTTCCGATGCTCTTAATGTGTGACTCTGTCTTTTAATCTGAGTTGGTGTTGTTATATTACAGGCACGAGGTGTGTTGGCTGTTCAGAGCTGCAGAGAGGTGATGAATTATGTAACAAGTCTGTGACCTGGAAAAGAGTCGCTGCATGAGCTCTGTGCGTAAAGACGCATTTCAGGACATAAATAGAAAAATAAATGATACACAGAGGATGGAGGTGTGTGATACTTTGGCTGGGGGTGATGGAGAACAGTGCAGTCCTGGTAACTGTCTGGTGCGCACATGTGACGCAGCAGCAGCAGCAGACAGCGGCAGACTGCTGCGTCATCAGCTGCGCACATTTTGAGTCTGGAGCTGCGGAGAACATCCAGGGACAAAGTGTTCAGCAGGAGGCAGGAGAGGTGAGAGCCTCTGGTCCCACCTGACTGTGTACTGAGATGAGTGAAGGAACCAGAGGAGGAGAATATCACAACATTATGGCAAGTTTAAGGTTTTTATGCAGCTCCTTTCAAAATAAAACAACACTGTGCGTCATTGTTTTAATTCATTTTCTCTTTTTGTGGAGTGATAAGTGATAAGATGTTTTCCCTTCGCCAATATTATGTTTTCCAAGTTGTCAGAAACTTCATATATTGTATTTACTTTCTGAATCCATTAAAGAGTCACATTCTGCTAATTTTCAGGTTCATACTTTTATTTTTGGGTCCTAGTAGAATAAGTTTACATACTTTAATTTCCAAAAAACACATTATTGTTCTCATATGATGCATCGCTGCAGCCTCCCTTTACACACTGTGTCTTGAAAGCTCCGTTTTAGCTACAGAGTGAGACATCTGGCCGCTGTTCAATCTTTAGTGAGAGCTGCACATTACTTAACGGGCAGGATGTAGCCAATCAGAGGCAGAGTAGGGCGGGGTATGCCGAGCAAAGTAGTGTGATCTAAAATAACGCCTCCACAGCAGTAGCAACTGCGTCTGCTGACTGACTGGAGTGTGAATAACACCTGTTACATAGTGATGCACATACGTAGTGGCTCGACTCCAAACCAGGCATTTCAGGCAGTGCAGGAGCAGTGTGAGAGAAACTCCCTAAAAAGAAAATAAAAAATAAACAAAAGTCCTGAAGCATGAGCTATCATCAATTTTTCATTCATAAAAAGGACTGAAGTTATTTTAAGTTGAAGTTTGGGGTTATTGACAGGTGGTCTGAGCCGCAACCCAACCGCCAGAATAAATCAGCTAATATTCTCAGTTTTCGTACGAACACATCGTCAGTTTTTGGACAATGACAACATTTTCTGCATATGTTGAACATCAGTGCCTGATTAGAGTTGATCAACGTCAAATCAAATACAGAAATGTGCAACATTTAAACACATCATTTCGATAAAAACAATCCATGCTCATATTAAAATTAATCACATTACTGCAAACCAGTGAAGCTTTTGAAGCTTCTCGTCTATATTTGAATCGGCTTTATTCTGCAAACATAATCTTGTTCATGTGAAATCTGTATTTTATTTTCAAGTGTGTTTGAGAATTACAGAAACACATTAAGACTATTTTCATCTGATGATTTTCCGAGCCAGGCACGCATGATTAAGCTCTCTAGATATTAAGAATAAAGAATAAAAATAAACAAAGTCACAGCAGAAATGATGATCTGGCAGCAGTGCATGAAAAGACAAAAGCAAAACACACTGAGGATTAAACTGAAGCTCGCCCGAGGTCTCTGTATATTTGCTGATGTTTAGCAGCGTGAGAGACATTATTAAAGGATTAGTGATAAACTCAAACTGAAGTACTCTGACAGGACCAAATAGCTCCACTGCCACTTGTTGCTAAACGACTGTCTTAATTTTACAGCAGGTAAATAAAGAAGATACAACATGTAAATCAGAGTTAATGGAAGGTGTCTTTTGTGACTTTAGATGGAGCTTTTCTCTACGTCCAGTCCTTTTGCTAAGTGTTATAGTATAGTATAGTTATAGGATGTATAAGAACCACATCAACCTGAGCCCTATTTCTGTCCAATATGTATTCATAGTGTAAAATTACATTAAAATAAATTTTTTACAAAGACAGATAAAATGAGAATAAAGTGCATGGACATAAAGGACTTAAAAACATTAAAATAAATAAGATTAAATACAAAGATATAATAAAAACAGGAACAAGAACAAGAACATAGATCAAACATTTCCAAAAGTTTACACAAAATAAAACATTTAAAAGAAGATTTAAAAGACTGATGTGAAAATCAGAAATGTATTTAGGAACAAGGCAATTTAAGGCTTTATAAGTATTGTAATAAGATTTTAAAATCAATTCTAAAACTAACAGGAAGCAAATGCAAGGAGACGAGTACAGAGTTAATATGGTCCTGTCGCCTTTATGTCCCAGTAATGAGTCAAGCAGCAACGTTTGAGGCCACTAGAGACAGTGGAGGGAGCCCTGGCTGATACCGGAGAAGAAGGCGTTGCAATAATCAAAATAATTACAGATAAAAGCATGAACAACTTTTTGAAGATCAGCAACTGTTTAAATTGACCACGTTTTAGAAATGATCTGATAGAAACATGACTGAACTCAACACGTTTACACCGAGAGTTGGTGGAGCCTTAAAGAAAGACGTCAGACGTTGTTTTAGGACATCAAGGATTTAAAGGTTGTGAGTTTAGCCAGGCTGCTAGGATCTGAGAGTTTTACTGACATGCATAGCTGAGTGTCGTCGGCATAAAAGCGGGAAGACCCACTATGATTTTGAATAAACTGGCCAAGCGATGGATGGAAAACAGAAGGGGACCAAGAACAGAGTCTTGAGGGACGCCACAACTCATGAGTCGTCAAAGAAAAAGATTCCCGCGACAACAGAAAAGTTCTGTTTGAGAGATATGAGGCTTTGATACCTACACAAGTCTTGAGAGCAACTAATTTTTCATAAATTACTCCAAAGCCGATTTATGGACATTTATCCTTGATGTTTTCAATTCTTTGTGATTCAAGCAAGTTGTGCGTGTGCATCAGTCACTGTCGACTCATCCTCTCGTGTCGGTTCACAGTTAATTCTCTGTCGTTCATCTCTTTCAGTTACGGGACAGTCTGACACGCTGCCATGTTTGCAAATGCAAAGCGGCAGAAATCAATAAAGCGCTCGCTGAGAAACAGCGGAGATATAATCAGTATCATACAGACGTTTAGTCACGCTGGTGTCTCAGTGCCAGACGTGGATGATTGTCTTCTTTGTGGCTCTCCAGCTCACGTCGTCGTCTTCGTCTTATCTCTCGTAGCTGCGGGCCAATCAGAGGGAAGACGATCTTTAGGAGGGGAAAGTGTGACTTCCCGGAGGAGATGGAGGCGACTCGTTCCAGATTAAATGTGTCAGATCATACAGGCGTCGTCTACCTCGATCATATGGGGAGAGTGCAATTACTCACACATGCAAATAGTCTGTGGCTGAGTGAGTGTGTACACAGCAGAGTTCCCATGGAAGCACGAGTGACTGTTTGCTGTAGGCCGTCAGGACAGAGTACACATGACGGCAGACTGATCAGTGTTTGTCCACACACGGCGGCTGACTGTGTGCTTGTGTATTCATGCAGCATTTTGGAAAAGCTTCTATATTATCAGTTATTAGAAGGACAATGATGGGAGTTAATCCTGGAAACTGAGGTCTGACATTTTCTGGGAATATATACCTCCCTTACTGGGAAAATACAGTGAGAACCCATGTTAGTAACATTTTTGTGTTTGTGCATTTTTGTACACCTGTGGCACATTGACAAGTAAACACTCAAAAAATAAGTATATTTCCATATGATTTTGAACGTGCATTTTTAATTTACAATTAAGAAACTTACTGGAAACAGTTGAAAATTTGAGAATATATCACAAAATAGTTTTTATGCTTGGCTGAGCCAGATGGGTTGATGTATCTTTAAAAAACAGATTCGGTCACAGACATTTCTAATTACTTAGTTTTGGCACATAAATGGAGGAGGATGGTGTGTGGACTGCTGTGTAAAATGTTGAGAATTCAAACATTAAAAATGTTTTTTTTTCTGAATCCAAAACTGCAAGAAAAAGCTTAAAATGCTTTACATTGAAAGCGTGATGCTTCTGCGTTGAATCTAAGCCATAGCCTGCACGTGCACCTCCCCAAAAATGTATCTGCATGGCAGCAACGAATGATTGGTCTCCTTGGCAGCATCACATGTGCTAATACAGGGGATTGTGACATGTAGTTGCCCCAGTAAACACACTGACCATTAAATTGTTGCAGTCCCTCTTGACCAGCCAGCTGCGGCTCTTCTTGGGTTAAACCCGTCCTCTGTCAGGCAGCCCTCCCTGTGGACACCTGGCCTTTCCACCCGGCCTAGCCCAGAGGCACAGCTGGACAACACCGACTGAACGATGTTCGAACGCTGTTTGAATGGAGACGGATAGAAAAATATTTGCACCAACGTCCAGAACATCAATATACGTCGTAGCATCGCACCAGACACATGGGTGTAATGTTCCCATCACAGCTTTGATTGGAGCTGGAGCCAATAAACACCCACAGCTACTGCAGTAATGACTGCTGATTGTAGCCCGACCCAGTGAAGAGAGACGCCAGACGTTAGCGTTAGTTTTTGTCCAGTGTGAAATGGGTTCACCTTTACTGCTCCATCGTTTAGTTTGCCGCTCGCTGTAATTAGCTTGGTAAAAAACTAAAGAACACCTGCAGCGGGATCAAAACATTATTTCCATGGCAACCTGACACGGTCAGAGTTTGTGTGTGTGTGTGTGTGTGTGTGTGTGTGTGTGTGTGTGTGACAGCAGCACGTCTGACTGGCCTTTGCCACCCAGCTGCGACCTCTGGTTTGAACCCGTCTGCATGTGGAGGCGTGTCCTCATCAGCGTGTGGCAGCGCCTTTCTGACCTCGCCACGCGTTTGGCAGCTATAACGAGATGCCTTCACAGACGCATTAATGCCCTGCAGACACACACACACACACACACACACACACACAAACACACACACTCACCTCATTTATATAACCCTCCTCCATGCAGTGCGTTACGATGTGCTCCAGTGAGCATCAGGGGTCAAGAGCTCATTGGTGGCCCAGGAGCGTTTCCTCGCTAGGCTCGTCGCTCCTCTGCCTCGCCTGGAGAAACCCGCTAGATAAGACCCCGCGCTATGTTGTCAATTCAATTACTCCTCATATTACTGCAGGGAACATTTGTTTTCCTTATCACAGGCAAACATGCATTTTGAATTTGCAGAGAGTCAGAGGATGGAGCACGGAGGACGTCAGCGTACAGAAACACCTGGCTCTGTGACCGGCCTCGGGCCAAGTTTGGTCACAATTTGAGATGAGCGACGGGAGGATTACAGACTTTAATCTGTGGGATTGTGTGTACATTTAGCTGAAGGCTGCGAGTGCAGAACACAGTGTGCAACTACAGCAGGTTTACTCTCAGACACATGTTTCATACATCACTGAAGGGTAATCCGGGTTATTACGACGGGAGGTTTGTTTTTGTTTGGCCATCGTTACGAAACGTTGAGCCCAGAAACACATGACAGGAGTGGGAGTCAGAGAGACTCATGAGACTCACAAACACATGACGGCTTTGTCTTTTTATGGGATTTGTTAAGGTTGAAAAAATTGAATTAACAGCAAATTTATAATTTAATAACCAGACATGATATTAATCTTTTCGTTCGACTTTAAAGCCTTTTACTAGTCGATATACAAACTAATGTCATTCAGTTTTGGTTTCCTCTCAGTGATCTGTCACATAGCACTTCATGTCACACCACAAGTTATTCAGGATGTTTTTTTATAGAATAACTTATATAAAACTAGAGAACGACTGACAGAAAAACAGACGTCAAAGCTGAGCTCCTGAGAGCAGCCACGTCTGCGCTCCTCATACCGACTCTGCTCTGATTTATGTCTGTAACATGAGATTAGACTGGCAGGTAAATGTCTCCTCGTATCATCGTTGCTTCCAGGTGACCCACTTACACAACACGATTGAAGTATGAGGCCGTGCAGGATGTATAGCTCTGCTGTCACGCATAAACTTCACATATCCTCAAACTGGAGGAAAACTGATTTTCCTCATGTATGGATACACATGTTTGATATTTAATTTAAATATGCAACAGTTTTGCTCTGTTCCCACAGGCGTGAAGCGTTTCTCTACACCTGGGCGACGACGCTGGATCTCAATTTTGAAGGGAAAGCACCCGCCTCTGGAGAACATCAGCCACGAGAGGAGCGTTGAAGTGGAAAAGCGAGTGGCAAGTGCTGCTTGAAATTGGCACGGATTCCCAACAGCATCACAATTTTTTCCTCCCTCTTTAAATCCCTCAACATCCACCTCCCCGCTCATCAAATCCACCAAACAGCAGCGTGAAGGACATGTGCACAGTGTGATCCTCTTCTGATTCACCACAGACGGGAAGAACTGGAGAGCAGAGGGCGGACGAGAGGAGAGGAGCAGCTGGAGGGAGAGCGAGAAGGAGGTGATGAGAGGGAGGAAGGAGGTCTGTCTTTGTTAAACTTAATCTACTTAAGTTGTATTTTTATTTCATTTTTTTCCTGATTACACCTGAATGTTTTGGGGGTTTTTTTCAGAAGAAGCTGATGATGTGTAACGAGAAAAGAAGGGTTTTATTTATACACCACCAGACATCTTTATACTCGAGTCACAAACAAAATCAATCAAAAACTGCTGAAAAGAGCAACACCATCATGCATTGACTGAATTTGGTGATAAATGTCCCTCAAGATCCACAGTAATGACCAGAAACCTAAAAAATATATAATGGAATGAAACATCCAACATAAGAGCTTCTGTTATCTGGATTTTGGCGACTGGACAGTTAGAGGACTCGGTTAACATCAGTAAATGTTAATGAGCAAAACTAAAACTGGAGCAATTATTTAAATATCTAAGTGATTATTATTATTATCATTAATGTACTGATTCTTGTTACTAATTCAAAAATAAAAAACTAGAAGGAGCAGTTACTGTGGATTGCAGTCTAAAGATGATCCTCACCCTTCAGGAGCTGACTAAATATCATGCAACAGATGAGGAGACGATGAACAACACATCACGGCCGCTAACACGCTTGATTTAAATCCGTCGTGTGATGGACTCAGTGAGTCACGACCATCAGACTCATCACAGCTGTAAACATTCAGCAGCACTCGCACCAGTTTCATCCTTCAGACTTTGTGGACTGTGAACTACTGCTTCTGTTTTACAGTGTGCAGGCTCACTTCACTCTGTAAAGACCCTGAACAGTGAAGGATAAGAGGATCGGCGGATGAATCAGAGGGATGAGGCACAGATTTATCTGAAAATCCTCTCGTCTGAACAAACAAGAGAAACTTAGCTGCTGTAAAGCTGTTAGGACTGAAACACAAACACCACCAGACTTCTGCTCCAGCATCGCTTCCAGTCTCTGTTCATGTTGAACTCTCACATCACATGTGATATCGAAGGTTTCCCTGTTTCTCACGATTCCCCCAGAAACATAGAAAACAGTGTGAAAATGTGCCTGAAGCAGGATAATACAGCACGTTCCTGAGTAATGTGGAGCTCAGAGAGAGAAGTGACTGAAGAATGAAACATCAGAGTCAGAAACGAGCAGATGATTTCCTCTCCCAGTGAACTTAAAGTCTGCTGAGCTCAGACTGTTTCTGTACAGCAACAGCAGAGAGATTATATTAGCATCATGACTTTGGCTAATGTGGCACGATGCAAACACAGCCAAGTGAGTGGGCCTCAATGAAAGTGTATAGTCACGCCGTGCTCGTTAGAAAGCTGCGATTCTTGTGATTCAGTTCATGCACACTTTTTAAAGAGGTCATGTTATGCTAATGTTCAGGGTCGGACCAGGCGCCTCAGGCAGTGCAGGAGCGGCGTTTTCTAGAGTACATGTAACTCCCTTTGGCCTGGATGTTTTCACTTTGCAGACCTTTTACATGCACAAAAACGCTTCATCACACAATAAAGGAAAGGCAAAAACCCCAAAGAATAACATGACCTCTGTCATATGTGTGTACAAACTTTAAAACTCACCATCTGAGGGTTTCAGTAGTTCATCGATCTCCAACACAAGCTGTCTTCTCTTGTCCCCAATCATCCAATAGATTCATCCCAGTAACAGATTTAGTCCAACACACAGTAGTTCACACATTAATGCTGATGAAATAGCACCAAACTGCTTTTATCTGTTAAAAACTGCAACACAAAGTTTCCTAAGATGGCTGCCGACCTCTGAACTACTGATTGACACCTCATTTAACCAGTCAGGAGCTACCACAGTATGCCGGCCCTGTAGTCTCTGTAAGCTCATGCACCCTGGTTTGTCCAGTGTGTTTCCTACACTGTCCACATTTAAGGTACTTCCTGTCTCTTCACTTGTTGTGAGAGCAGAAACATGGAGACTGCAGGTTAACGTCCGTGTTGTTGGAACGACATGTGCAGCGCTCACATGCAGGAGAAGGAGAGATCTTCTTTGACATGATCTTAACATGACACTGAGCCCTGCTGCTCATTATGAGCAATTACAGAGACTCTCATCACTGGTGTCAACACACACACACACACACACACACACACACACACACACACACACACAGCTCCTCTCATCTCTCTGATCTTCCTCTCCGGCTCCCTGCTGTTCTGTCATTATGCTGCTGCTCTCTGCTTCATGCACACACTAAATATATCACAGCAGAAAGAGCAAATACTTCATCACACTTCTACTCCGCTGCGTTTCAGTACAACACAAGATGAGATCAGAACCTGAGTCAGAGCTGCAATCGATCAGACGATCAGGATTTAAGAGCTCAGACAGACAGAAAGCAGAGAGCTTTTAAATGCAAGTGAAAATATAATATGTTTTTAAATCTGGATTAAAATGTCTGGCTGTGTTCTCACATAATCCCAAATGCCTCCAACAATGTTCAAACCAGAGGAATCCACAAGTTTACTCGAGGTAACGGTGCCTTTCATCCAGTCATCCGTCGCCACTTTCCAACTACATTTAACATGAATTAAACCTCGTACACGATCGAGTCACATCAGACAGATTTCCACCTCTCCTCTCTGTAACGTTACGCCCATGATGTAAAGTACATTTCCCCTCCAGCTCCAGTCAGCGGTCGACACTACAGAACAGAAACACCTGGCGATGGAGGTCACCTCCGGATCGCTGCTGCAGTCAGGCTGATCAACAGGAGTGAGGATAAATCCACTTCTTACTCTCGGAGCTCTCTTCCCGTCGGTAAACAGCATTTATGTATTTACAGTACCATGGGTTCAACTACATTTCAATAGACGACCATGTTTGTTACAACCTCCTTTTCTTTGCCTTCTGAAGGAGCGCTGTGAGCATAATGAGGTGGAAACCATGAACTCGATGAACTATCTTCTCACCTCGTCGTCCTCACACTGCTTTTAACAGATAAAAGCAGTTTGGTCTTCATACTTTCGTTCACACTAACTTATTTAACGCTGTGACTGACGAGCTTCTCGCTGTGAGGTCACAGCTGTGACAGACACGAGTGTCAGCGCCTCAATAATCGACTCCATCACCACTGTCATCATCAAACATGGAGGAGACGCCGTCTGAGAGCTTTGACATTATTGTCACACTGACTGAGGTTATCCATTTTTCTGTTTCCTTTTCCACTCTCACTTCGCTTTTTTCTCATTTTCCTACTCCTTCACTTTCCTCCCGTTTGTTTCTCTTTCCTTCCTTCACCTTCTTCTTCCTTCCTTTCCTTGTTGAGGTCTTCCCTTCCTCCTTTACTTTCTGCTGCCTCTCCTTCGCTGATCTCGTCCTTCCTATTGTCTTTCTTTCTTTGTTTCTACCTTTTTTCTTATTTCCCCTTTTCTTTCTTTTCCTCCTCCTACATTTTCGGTATTTACATCCTCTTCTCTTTCCTTTGTTCTTGTTTCTTTCCTCCCTTCTCTCCTTCGTTCATGTCTTCCTTTGTCTCCCTTTTCTTTCTTCATTTCTTCCTGGATTGATGCTTTTCAAAATCAATGTGTGTAAAAGTAATAAAAATCCTCACACGTATTTTGAAATCTTACACTTTCTCGACCGACAATTACATTTCTTTCATATTAATGATGAGTTTTGCCTCTTCACACACACACACACACACACACACACACACACACACACACACACACACACACACACACACACTCTCTCTCGTTGCACAGACCTGTCAGAGTGCTTGACCTTAATTTCTGTTTCTCACAGACGTGTAAACAAAGAGGGAGATGAATTAACGTCTGGAATATTTCACAGCGCTGGTGGAGGATATTTTACATTCATGGCACGTGAGTCTCGCAGTAAACACTCTGTACATGTGGAGGAGAGAGATAACGGCCGTGCACTTAGAGAAAAGCAGCGGCGGTGAAGCTCTTATCTCCGCACAAAATGACGGGAAACGCTCGAGGCGACTTGAAAAGTGTTTGGGGGGCTCGGAGCTGAGAGGCGTGTGTGTATGTAATTAGTGTAAGGAAAACACATTTGGTATGTACACACCATCCATATTTCACACTCCTCAATGAGAGCAGCACTCTTCAGCAGAAATAACAGTGAATTAGCTGTGACACTGTAAGATCTCTCTCTATATGAGTTTCCCCCCGCGGGTGTAATCTGACAGGTGAGACACATAAAGTTCATTAAAACTTCATGTGAGCTGCAGCCGCCATCTTTAGGCTCGGCTTCCCTTCGGCAGCACGCGGGCAGTCTGTGCTGTTGTTGTTGTTGTCAGAGCTCAGGGGAGATAAACACGAGTGTGTACCCGCTAAAACTCCACAAAGTACCATGAGTACGTTTACTCTCTTACTTCATATGCATTTAAGAGAAATAGTTCTTCATACATGTTTGTGTCTTTTATTCATTATCTTTAATCTGATAAAACATTATGCAGAGTTTCACCGACTTCAACGAACCAGTGACGATGAAGGCAGACGGTTGTGTCACCTCGCGTCTCCTGTGTCTCACACAACAGAGACAACTGAAAGCCAACTAGCTTGAATGTTTTACACCTATATGTAATAATTATGATATAAATATATAAACTTCAGATCGAGAAGTTCCTGCAAGGAGGCGGAAGGGAAAATGTGAGAAACCGTTGATACAGCAACAGGCTGGAAGAGCTTTCTCTTTCTTCTCCCATTCACTGATTCGCTTCACTGAGCAGCCAATCAGAGGGACGTCTCTCACGGACCACATTGTCCGGAGTCGGCCTGGTGTGTCGGGGCCTTCCTGTTTGGTTCCTCCGGGCGGTGCATCCTCCACACAGCTTTAGAGAGAGTTTCCTAGCGGAGCGTCACGCTTGATGTTGCTTTGCTGACATTTCGTCACTTTACCTTGATTTTTGTGCTCCTACAGCACCAAGGCTGAGCAGGTCACATGGTTTCTGACTGGACTTTGTGGTGGCCTGTTTTGTGGTGTGTTTCTGTACTTTGTGTTTCAGAGGCGCTTGGTGAGGCTCGGCATGGCGTTTATACCCAGGCCTTCCCTCTGCACGGTGCCAGATTATTGCTGTCAGCTCCAGTGTGTAGCCGGACTGTGGACCGGCTCCTCCACCACTCGCCACCCAGCCTCCCACACCTCTGCCACCCCACACCACCCTGACTGCCTGAGCCAGCCACCTGCTGCTCGTACATTCACACTGTATTAAATCACAGTACATGTGGTCCAGGGGATGGATGTGGAGATACCATACATATGCAGAGGGAGCGGTGATGGTACTCAGCTTGGCCTCCATCATAACTTGCTTTCAGCTCATTTTAGTGACACTTCACTGCTGGTGCATTAAAATACAATTAAATATAAATCAAATAGGGTCGAGTTTGACTAATTAATCGTCCGTCTCCCTCCCAACGTCTACATTTAAACTTTTTTCCCTTTTCTGTCCCCTGACGATGAACGATACTTGACATATGTCAGGTAGGATATATGATAGATGAGTGATATATTTGATATAATCACATTTATCTATGCTGCTCATAGTGACGACGGCTCCTCTGGAGATACATGCTGATGTTCGTCATTGTGTCAAAGCTGTTGTTGAAGAAGCAAGTATATAACACGATATGACCGTAATATAATATAATACAATATAATATAATATAATATAATATAATATAATTCAGGGGGAATATGAAGACAATTGTATTTGTATATTAACAGAAATGAGTGAAATGGAAAATATCATACATAAATGCATGTATGCATCAGACGCAAACATTTACATATGAACTATACGCTACATAAACATACAGTGTTCAATACAGTCACGCTCAATACTACACAATATGACCATAAGGAAGGAAATGTTAATGCGACTCTGTACGATGATGAATCCAGAATATTAATATCTGTTTTAATCATATATGGGTTTGATGTTTGGGTGTCCACATACTTTTGTCCGTGGATTTGGTTCTCGCTCTGAGATGATGATGGCAGCTGAAAACATTAATCTGTGTATACAGTATCTGTCACTGGTGAAGTGTAACGAAGTACATTTACACAAGTACTGTGTTGAGTAGAAATGTGAGGTATTTTAAACTTGTACACTTCTACACCTCAGAGGCAAATACTGTTCGTTTTACAACTTTTTTCTTTATTTTTTTAATTCTGAAGTAAATCCTGACGTCACAGTGTAAAAATGATTGACCTCGCTTTCACTCTTCTACTCAGTCTGTCGATTATTCCTGTAAAAATGAAGGCTGAGTTACGGCACAAAGGAAGGAAGCTCGTCTCTGAATGCGCAACCAAAAACAGTTCAAGGCATCGTTTTCCCCGGTCACCATCAGGTAACGGTGAGACAACTGGAATAACTGTGGAAAGAAAAGGAAGCTGCTGATGGAGGAGGAGAAGAAGGTGAAGAGAGAGAGTGATAGAAACGGAGGTAAACACGAGTGAACAGACGGACGGTCACTGGATGGAGAGCGCTGCGGTGTTGTGTCAAAGTCTGTTCCCGCGTTGAAATGTGTCTCCTCTCACCACCTGACTTGAGATGTTTCTATAAAACCTGCCTGCTTATTAATACAAGCGGCTGTTTGACTCTGACTCACACATCACTGAGGTCACAGCTTCCAGATCAAACTGGGATTTCTTATGGATGATTTTTTGCTTTGGACAGCAGCCAGCCGTTAGCAGCAGCCAGTCGTTAGCAGCAGCCAGTCGTTAGCAGCAGCCATGTTGCTAACGCTGTATTTGGACAGTGGCGCCAACAAAGCAAAACAGACGCTAAAATCCTCTCAGGTTATCTGAAAACATGCATCGTCACAAAGCGTGAACAGGCCGTTTTTCTGCCACACCACACACGATGATTTCAAGGGAAAGTAGATTAAATCAGCTAAATGTAAATAAATGATTTAATGAATGAGCTCAACCTTAAACACCTGCAGCTGTAAAGTGACACATTAATGCAGCAGTGATGTTAATCCAATAACATCAGATATAAAACACTGACAATAAACATTTCACTTCTTAATATTTAAAAAAAAAAGTGTTTTCACAGTGTGTCAGTACTTTTACTTAAATAAAGGTCTGAGTCCTTCTTCCATCACTGGTATCTGCTGTTTCTGTGTTTTCACACAGCAGGATATTTCTGCTTTTCACTGCTGCATTCATACTTGTTTTTCTTTTCCAGCTATATTTGGTGAATCTCTTCCTCTGGCGTGTTTTTATTTTTAGCGGCAGAGTAAACCCTGTCCCTCGAGCACGGAGGAAAAAGATGTCAAAGCTGCTTCCTACATGTCCAAAGCCTTTTAATGTGAGGGAAGCCTTTCACAGTCGGCATCATGAAGACGTCTCTCCGGCTCTGTCAGGATGAAAGAGTCGTGGTTGGTGTGAATCCTCCTCTTTGTCTCTCGCTCTTTCCTCCCGAGGGTTTCCTCCCTCTGCGTCCTCTCTCAAGGACTTGTTCTGCACATGGACATCATTGAAGACTGCATGTGTCCCGGACACAAAGACATGGATGTAGTTCCCATGAGTCCTACATGGAGCAGGGACGGTTTACAGTCTGTGTTTGCTGATCAGCAGCACAGCAGGAATCAGACCGGACCCGGGCAGCAGCTGAATGATGTTCCTGACATTGGTTTGATTGGTGCACTCGTCACTGGAGTGTTTTGGTCCAAGAAACCCAGACGGATGCAGTCTGAAGACGTCCTGCTGGACAACACGATGTTATACTATAGACATATATTCTTCAGTTTTCCATGTGACTCTAAAGCATCAAATAAAATCCTGATATCCAAATCATTGGCAGTGTCATCACTCATGACTGATACGACCGGCTCTCGATGTGCCACGTCTGTAGTTCAGGTCTCGTTAGGTTTAATTAAAACTGCTTGGCTGTGATTCAGGAAGGATTCATGAGCGACTGAAACCAAAGACTGTTTTTTAATGTGTATGATATTGTATGATATATATAAGTAGGAAAGAGGGGCAAAACATGTATAAAAAAGTATTAAAAGAAATGATCAGGACCGGATTTTTGTGTCCGGTCATGTCTACTTATTTTTATATGCTGACATAGTTGCTTTTTGCTCACATTTTGCATTCATGTGTGATGGTCAGTGTAATAAAGTAAATACCAGAAATGAAAAAATTCTCCTTTACAAATGTTTCTCTGTGTTGTATGATATTGTGCAGCACTGAACTACTAACATATCCAGAAATATACAAAATATCTACAAGTGTCTCCACACTGACCGACAACGGCCAACATGAAACGTGAGCGATGAACATTTCTGCAAATCGTACTTTTTTAGTTTAAATTTCTTTCTGTTGAATTTGATTATCGCTGTGTTTACTGTCCGGTTCGATTTAGGCACCAGAAACACAAAAGACTTATTTCCCGTCATGTTTACAGATGTTGATTTCTTGGTAATAAAAAAATAAAATCTATAATAATATTACACTTTGAGAAAGAGCCGGTCTGCCTGATGACTTCTTCTACTTTTCATACTTTAAGTACATTTTGTTGATAATACTTTTACTCAAGTAACTCTTTATTTGTAAAGGATTATTTCTAGATGTTGGTGTTAACTTTATTAAAGGATCGAGTTCTTCTTTCACAGCGACCATCACACATGAGCGAAAAAGCAACGATGTCAGCGTGTAAAAGTAAGTAGACTAAATCAGGTCCTGGTCAGTTTCCCCTCTTTCTTTCCTTCTTGTATCTACAGTGAATTATATCTTCTACACCAGCGGCGCTCTCTCTCTGTGCTGCAGCTCTGTGGGGTCTGCAGCAGCTCAGCGGGAGGAGATAAGTAGGAAGTCATTTGTGCGAGACGCAGCAGATTTATCACAGGTGTCCCCGGGGAGGAGACGCAGGCTGCTGCAGCCCAGGTGTGCCGTCGCTGCTGTGCAGAGGTCGTCCTCATATTTCTCTGACTGTTGCTCCGTCTCTCTTTGTCCTCCTGCTGCTCGCTCTCACTCTGACATCACACCTCTCTGCTGCATCTTTATCATCCCACCACTCACATTCAGTCTTTTCATGCTGTCGCCGCTGCCGAACAAAAGAAGGAGCCTATTCTCATTGTTCAGACCATTTTATCAACAGATCCTCAGGTTGGATTTTTCTACATTTAACGGTTTCGCTCATGAAAGCATCCAAAGTGTCAGATAAACATCCGACAATCTGCACATAAATACGATTATTGAGATGGAAGTCTCGCTTCAATGGGATCATACTGACAAACCACTCGACTCCACACACGGGCGGATGCATTAGCTGACAGTGTGTGTCCTGCATGCAGACAAAGCCTCTCAGCACTGCAACACAACAGCAGTGAACTCTGCAGACAAAGAGACAGAGACGACTGTGAAGAGAGACATCGGGATAAAAATGATTGAGTGGAGGGAAGCTGGAGACACAAATTCTCCTCATGAAGACGTCATTGTTGTAAAGTCATAAACGACCGCCCGGTGCATTTCTGACGTACTGCTGCAATAAAAGACTTGTTATATTTTCAACAATTTCTGCATGCTGCATTTTTATTGTTCCATTTGCATCGACTGTGGCACCTCTGGAGGCACTCAGATCACATTAGAGCGCACGGAAATGAAATCAGAGGCCACGTATTGATATTTCCCCCAGAAGCAATTCATTCTAATTTACGGCGTTATTGGGGGAGAAGGCTGAGCGACAAACTCACACACACACACACACACACACACACTCACACACACACACACACACACACACACACACACACACACACACACACACACACACTCACACACACACACACACACACACACACACACACACATAAATAATGTTCATGTAAATATGAGGGAGCGCTGCTTCAGTTTCAGACGCTCTCATGTCACTAAATGAAGTTTCTGTTCCACACTGAGATGATCTGATAAATGAAAACGACACTAATTGTTATCAGGTTTACAAACGACAACAGAAAGCTGAAATACACGAGGCTCATTTTGAGAGTCTGACTAATAACTTCCATCTTTAACTGTCAGAACTGTGGTGCTCTTTTTTAATCTCGATACATTTGCGTGAACTGTTGTAACAGCGCTGTGCTTACGGGCTGGATATGTTTAGGCAGAGAAAACCTCTCGGTTAAGGTTGGAAACACGTCATGTTTTGGCTTAAAATACCTGGTTTCACCGCCACAAACACAGCTGGAGATGCAAATAATCATTGCAAATACACACGGCTGCTAACTGTCCAAACTGTCTCCTTAAAAATATCTCGTAGTATCACTCTTACAAATGTTGAAACGCAGCCTCGTCACCGCGGTGCGACTTCAAAGGTCCCAGAGGGTAAAACGAGGCTGAAACAGATTTGAAAGGTTGAACCTCTTTAAATTAACACAATATTATCTGAGACGCAGCAGTCAGACTCACGCTGAGCACAGCTTCAAGCGTGCCCGCGCTAAATGAACATAAATAGTTTGACAGTCGAACATAAAATAAAAAACTTCCAAAGCTGGAAGTTGGTTGGAGATTGAAGCTGATTGGATGTTTTCTTGTGTCTCCCCGTTCTCTGCCGGTCGGTCTCCAGCTGAGCTGTCAGGGCCGAATATCCGATTCTCCTTTTTCTCCTTCCACAGATATCTCAATACCAGATCAGAGACAGAGAAACTGGGTTACAAAGAGGAGCGAGGCGCATGCAGGAGTGCTTTTTGTTATTTCACTTTTAACTCTGTGAGGAAGCAGCAGAGAGAAGATGGAAGTGATCCAACATACCCCTGTGACCCTTTTCCTTTTCCTCACGTCCTTCTTTATCTTGAAACTGTCACTGATCTCAGCTGACTGCAGCCAGTAGAAAGCATTTAACACTGTTTCCTGCTGTGAGCCTGAGCTTCAGACGTCCACAGTAAACACTTTGTTGTGTGACTGGACAGCAAAACTCTGAAAAAATGACCTGTTATTATGTCACCGAAGCTCCACACTGAGGCAGGGAGCGGACGTAACGTGTTAAAAGAAACCAGCATGAGCACATATCATCATATTCCTCTTTCTAAAACTCCACTTCTACTCTTTACTCATATATTTCTTTAGCCAGTAATCTATTTTTTACTTTGCTGCGTTTGCTGTTTATCTCTCAGTTACAACTAAAAAGTAGCACCATCTGTCTTTTAACCGTGACGGAGAAAAACCCAGAGCGAGAGCAGCTTCCTGCAGCAATCCACAGGTTTTATACCAAAATCTAAAGACAACACTCGCAGGGATCTCTGCTTTTACAAACTCCTCTTCTAACAGCCAGCTGACGACGATACAGCACTTTATTATTATAATCAAACTTCATTTAGAGGCACAAAAACAGATAACAGAGAGGCAGAGCAGCAGTGGTGGAGTGAGCTGCAGAGTGAATGAAGAGAGGCAGCGTGAAGCGTTAGCATGAACAAAGCTGTGAATCAGAGAAACACGTCATTTTCTGATTATTTCACGGTGGTTATGTTCAAATGCACAAACCTAGATCACATCAGGAGGGTGAACGAGGGTGGAGGCTTCAGAAAGAACCATTTTGACTTGTACATTCATACTTTGACCTGAATGTTATGTTCATATTTGAACACATGAAGAACCGGAAGCTACAGAAAGATATAAATATCCCAGAAATAATGGAGCTGCCCTTCAGCGTATGGGCTCACGTCAGGTTCAGGACCACTCTGCATCAGATGCTGCAGGAACAAACAGGTGCAGCGCTCCACCACCTGCAGCTGCAGCGACCCGCCCACAGCAGGCCCAAACACTGATTCAGCAGCGTCTGCGCTCCCAGATCACCTCGGGGAAACAGTGAGAAATCCCTCTGCAATAACAACACATCAGGCGTCCCAGCGGAGAGCAATCAGCTAACAGCGAGCAGTCGGTGGCTGCTAATGCATCTATCTCTCCTCCCCGTGCTCAGCCTCTCCCTGCTGTTCCCTCCATCCCTCATGTCTTTGTGTTTTTTTTAGGAGAGGAGACGACTTCAAACAGGCCAGTTGCTGTTACAGCAGCCGTCTCCCTGCTCGGGCATTAACATCCCATAAAGAGAACGACGTCCCGTCTGAACACAGCGAGCTGCTGCCACACTTTCATTAAATATTCACTTATATAGGCAACTGTGGGAGCAAAGTGTTACGCCCCGTTGCCGGGGAAAAAGATATATAAAAAGGGCGGAAAAACTACAAAAGCAGACACGTTTTCAACCAGTGTGTATTCTTTCGTCAGTCAGCCATCTTACTTTTTTCTCAACACGGAACAGACATGAATAATCGATCGCTGTGTGCAGCACATCTGCCACAGACTCGATAAAGAACATAAAACAATTGACGTTCCCAAACATAGCTTATATAAGTGAATTCTGATCACAGGTAAGTACAAGGTCGTAAACAAAAGGGATATACAATAAACGATTTTATCTATAAGTGCTCATACTGTCTCTGTTGTTGTCTTCTATACCTGCCAGACAAAAGCAGTTGATCACAGAAAAATGATCAATCATCATTTTAACCTTCTTTTACTGAAGACACATGAAAACAATGAATTATTATTCCTTTTTAACTCACTCTTCCTACTGAATTGTTATATTAACACATGCAAATCATGAACTCTTTTTAATCAGGTCTTTCCATGAATTACTATTATTTTCATTCATTATCTCCTGTTTCAAACAGCATTTTACTATTCAATATTGTAACCATGACAGTCTTTTTAAATCACATTTTGCCATTAACTATTAGCCATTAACTCTTGGTCAAACTTAGGTTTTTATCATGTTCACTTTCATAACCATGACACACTCCCCTACAACACAGATGTCGTCCCCGACATCTCAACCAACAGGTGAGGAAGGTAATTAAGTAATGTTTAAAGCACTTAGCTATTGTACATTACATCATCAAATCAATCATTCATTCAACAGTGTATGCAATCACTTAGCTTATTCAAAGTCCAGGAGTGTGTGACGCATGTGCATCAATACTCTGATTGTTCATTAGTCCATTCATGACTGTCTAAGGTACAGTGTGTGTACCTGTAAGCATGTCAGCACTCAGTTCATGAGACAGTCCATCCATAAGCGCATGTGTGTGTATGTGCGCATCAACACCAGTATCCAACAGTCCATAAATGAGTGTACAAGGTGTGCTTGTGTTTATCAACACTCAGTTTGTGAGAAAGAGTCCATCAACGAGTGTACAGTGTGTATGTATATCAACACTCAGTTCGTGAGAAAGAGTCCATCAACGAGTGTATAGTGTGTATGAGGTGTATCAACACTCAGTTCGTGAGAAAGTCCATCAATGAGTGTATAGTGTGTATGTATATGTGTAAGTGCATCTCCTTCTTTCAGTAGTCATGTGCAACAGCAGGCTGATAATTCCAGTGCTGTACTGGAGCTGTCCATGTACTTGCTGCTTGCATGGCCCCATATGATGTTGGAGGATAGTAGTACATCAGGTTACCTGGGAGACCAGCGCCACAGCAACTGGGATGGCCGAGCTGATCATATGTGAAGACTCTTGGGGCCCGTCTCTCCCTTACTGGTCGTTGATACTGTTGCTCAGTCTCACTGTAATCTTCACTTTGAGAAGGTGACTGTGGTGCCGATATTCTCTCCTCCAGTGCAGTCTCCTCTTGAACTGACATGTCCTCTTCTAACAGTGGATCTCCTGTGTCCTGCTCCAGCTGGTGCAGATCCTGATGCTCAGGCTCAACGTCCTGCATGGGCTGTGTGACGCCTTCAGCATCCTCTCTTTCTGTGCGGACTCGGGGCTGTGGCACAGGCTGATGTCTGAGTGGATAGTATCCATAGTCATCATCATCACTATCGTCGTTGTTTGTCTCTTGGTCTGTTTGATCTTTGTCTCGACTAGTCTGAGCTGTGATTTGTCTTTTCTCTTTAGCTGGTTTCAACTGAATTTCTAGAGGTAGATGGTCGCATGGCAACAGGAGGTTACGGTGCAGGACCCTACGTCCTCTCGCTTTGCCTTGCTCAGGTATCACTTCATATATGGGCATGTCTTTTCCCACCTGACGGATGACTTTGTGGATGCAATCTTCCCAGTGATTTCTGAGCTTTCCCGTTCCCCCTCTAGGTGTCATATTCCTAATGAGAACACAGTCGCCCTCATTCAAAACAGAACTCCTGACTTTGTTGTCATGATTCCTCTTGCTCCTCTCAGCACATTTTTTTGCATTTGCTTTTGTGATCTCATAAGCCTCTTGCATCTGTTGTTTCCACTTCTTCATGTACTCTCGATGATCAGCAGTTCCAGACTCTGGGGTCAAACCGAATAACAAGTCAACAGGTAATCTTGGAGATCTGCCGAACAGGAGGTAAAAAGGTGAAAAACCTGTAACTTCACTTCTGGTGCTGTTATATGCATAGATGAGCTTGGGCAATGACTCTCTCCAGTCTGACTTTTGTTTTTCTGTGAGCGTTCTCAGCATTTGTAGTAGTGTTCTGTTTAGCCGTTCCACTTGCCCGTTGCCTTGCGGGTGATACGGTGTGGTTCGAGAGCCCATCACTCCGCAGTTTTTCTTCAGCTGTGCAAACAATTGATTCTCAAATTCACCTCCCTGGTCGTGGTGAATTCTTAGAGGGAATCCAAACTTCAGTGCATAGTCATTGAATATTTTCTCAGCGACAGTCTTGGCAGATTTGGACGTTGTAGGGTAGGCTTGTGCAAAGCGTGTGTAATGATCTACTATTAACAATATGTATTCATATCCACCCCGACACTTATCCAGATGCAGGAAGTCAATGGATACAAGTTCGAATGGCTGAGTGGTGACAATCGGTACAAGGGGAGCTCTGGATTCTCTACAGGGCTTTTTCTGTTTCAGGCATGTACAGCTTTGTGTGACATAGTGTTCTATTTCTCGCTGCATGTGTGGCCAGAAAAAGCGATCCCGGATAAGCGATGTTGTGCGTTCCACGCCTTGATGTCCCATCTCATTGTGGAGCTGTCTCAAAACTGTTGATTTGTATTTTCCGGGTAGAACCAGTTGGGTTCTGGTTGCAGTCTTTCGTTGAAGTATTTCATCTCCATCAAAGGTAAGTTTCTCCCAGTCACGAAGCAAACACTTTGACTGTACATTGAATGACTTTAACTGCTCTCTTGTAGGCTTCTCTTTTGATTGTTTACAGATAATGACTGGACCAATAGTTTGATCCTCTCTCTGAGCTCGACATATATCCGTTTTTGAAAATGGTGTAGGTGTGTCTTCACCCATTTCTGCACACTCAAAAGACATCATGGACCACACTGTGTGTGAAACATCACTCTCAACAGCTTGTACTGTGGCTTGCACTGAAGGGGAGGACATTTCTTCTGTGCATTCCTCCATCATGGTGTCTATGTCACAGGGCATTCTTGAAAGACCATCAGCATCACAATTTTCTTTTCCTGGACGATACTTGATAATTAGGTCAAAGTCAGCTAATTCTGCAACCCACCTATGCCCCGTTGCATTAAGTTTGGCTGTTGACAACACATAGGTAAGTGGATTGTTGTCTGTATATACAGTACAGGAAGAGCCAATTAAATAGTCTCTGAAACGCTCAGTAACAGCCCACTTTAATGCTAAAAATTCAAGTTTCCCTGAATGAAGATGATAGTTCTTTTCTGCTTTGGTCAGGGTGCGTGAAGCATAGGCTATTACACGTAGCTTACCGTCCTGTTCTTGATATAGTACAGCACCTAAACCTTGGTGTGAAGCGTCGGTGTGTAAGGTGAAGGATTTATTGAAGTCTGGGAATCCAAGAATCGGTGGCTCAACCAGGCAATCAATTAGTCTCTCCAGGATCAGTTGATGTTCCTCAGTCCATGTGATCGGCTTGTGTGAAGGTGCCCCTTTAAACTTTCCTTTCACTTTTCTTGTCCTCGTGTTACTGTCTTTGTGTTTGTCTGATTTGGGGTCTGATTCTGTTAGGGCATAAAGAGGGCCGGCGATGCGGGAAAAGTCTCTGATGTATTGCCGGTAGTAGCTCAGGAGCCCCATCACTGCTCTCAGTTCTCCCACAGTCTGTGGCCTCTTGTCCTTTAAAGCTCTAACTGCTGCCGTGTCGGCCGGGTCCACTTTACTGCCCTCCGCAGACACGATGCGCCCCAAATAGCGGACCTCACGTCTGAACACTTCACATTTTCTAGGTTTTAGCTTTATGCCATGCTGGCGTAGCCGCTGCAGCACTGTTCTCACATGCTCGACGTGATCCTCAAAGGTCCTGCTGAAGACCAGGGTGTCATCTAAATAAGGGATACAGATGTCATCTCTCAGCCCTTCCAAACAATCCTCCATACAGCGCTGGAAGGCAGCTGGAGCGTTCATAAGACCGAAGGGAATCCTGATCCACTCATAGAGACCCCATGGTGTCACAAAAGCGGTCAGTGGTCTGCTCTCCCTCGCCATAAATCCCTGATGGTATGCCTTTCCTTGGTCGAGGAGAGAGAACCAAGAATTGCCTCCGAGGCCATCCATTATGTCTTGCACCCTGGGGATAGGCTGACGGTCAGGGAGTGTCTTCCTGTTCACCTCACGGTAGTCAATGCACAGTCGTAGACTGCCGTCTTTTTTTCGGACACATACGACTGGTGAAGCATAAGGGGAGTTAGATTTCTCTACCCAACCCTGAGCGATGAGGTCACTCAGGTAGTCCTTCATCTCCTGATACAGGGGCTTAGGCACGGAGAGATATGTTTTTGCTACAGGCTCAGTGTCTTTCAAAGATATAGTAAGTTGTAATTCGTCTATGCAGCCAATATCATCATCTGTTTTTGAGAAGGAGGCAGACTCCTTTCTTAACATCTGGCGAACTGTCTCCTGCTCTCGCTCGCTGAGGTGACTCAGATTTACAGGTGGGTCCCAAGCATTACTATCAGTTTGATCCTCTTCAGCCGTGATGTGATTTGTTGTGACTGACGATGGTAGGCGGGATCTCTCTAGCATAGAGGCGGGGTAGAAAGCCTGGACATGCTGGACAGTACCAACAACAGTTCTCCCTGCTAACACTATGTCGTGATCTGTTGGATTCTGCACACTTACAGTGATAGAGGGTTTTTTTGTGCCTCTGGTTACCTCTACAAGCATGTCACACAGTTCAAGTCCCTCTGTCCAGCGTGGGTTCACATCAGGCTCGAAGATTAGTGTTGCGTCCTCCTGGGGGGAGTCCATGTGGACGTGACACTCAACTTGTACTGACAGGTGTTTGGGTATGTTGACTCTCTCCCCTTTTGTCTTGACAGTATACTCATTTGCTTGCCTGACACTGACTTGCTCAACAACAGCGGTTACTTGCTTTACAAAAGTGTCTGTGTGGCCTGGGAATGCTGCCCTCACTGTTTTGCTTAGCTGTTCCCTGTGAGTAGTGCCTGATTGTTTCATTTCACTATCAATAATGATTTTAATTACATTTGAGCCAATGATCGGTTGAGCAAGTTTACCGCCCTTCATCACAAGTGTGGGGACAATTACTTCGGTCTTAGCTGCAGCCCCGGAAGCTAACCTGAAAGCTATCTCAACCCAACCTGTATATGGCATGCTCTCCCCATTTGCTGCCTTTATGTCTAGGGCCGGTGTCACATCCAAAATGTCAGAAATGTCTCTTAGTCTTGTGTCTGGTAAGTGCACTTCTTTCCATAACTCATCAATTATTGTCACTTGGGAACCTGAGTCCCACAAAGCTTGAACCCTTTGACCTTGGATGAAGCAGCTAACCATGTGTCTCTCTCCTACTAATGGGGCTCTCTTAGCATGTTTTTCTCTTCTTGAGGTGACGTTTGCAGTCATACATGAGAGAGGTTTGCAGTGTTTTTTGTGTTCAGCCCAATTATCAACTTGACATGGTCTGGAACAATAAAGTACATTTTTGCAGGATGTGCACTGTTTCAGAATTACCCCTTCTCCTTTCTGTCCACAGTGTGCGCATTGCTGGGACCTTGCTGTGTGATTGGTCACTCCCTGTCCCGTGCGAATGACCTCCCCCCGTTTAAAGGCTCACCTCCAAATTGTCTCTGCCCCCTTGCTCGACATCCAGCAAGGAAATGCTCGCTGCTGCCACACCTGTAACAGTGTGTGCAATAATCTTCAGCTCCACTCTGTTGACAGCCAAAACATCTCCTCATTCGTCCGCGATTTGGTGGAGGGAAGCTGCGTTGTGGGGCAAATCTTTGCTGGTACTGGGCAGTTCCACCTCGGTGTCTAGGGCCTGCATTGAACCAGTAGCTCTGTGACAAATCCTGCATCTGCGGACCTGAGAATTGCAGTCCTGATGTGCTATCTGCACCCCCTGCTGGTGGTTGTGGTCTGGGCGCGTGCTGGGGCTGTAGCATGGACTCTCTGATTTGAGACACTTCAACTTTCAGGTCTTTCAGCACAGCTATCTCAGATTTAATCTCCTCAAGCTGGGAGAGAACAACAGGGGAAACTTTGGGATTTGGGTGAGTGGCTGGTTTTTCATTCTTTACAGCAGGAACATCACTTGACTGTGCTGAGTGTACAGTGACTGGTTTCTGTTGCCCTGCCATTTTCTTTTTCATCTGTCTCTCTGTCTCATAGGCGCATGCAGTGTTCATTCTCTCAAGCAACAGTTCATCAGAGATGTCAGCTTGCTCCAAGTAAGGCTGAAGATCCCGCTTAATGTTGTCGTTCTGGAGTCCAGTTAACACAGTGTGAAGAAACATTCTTTGTACTAGCCCAGGATCATATTGGAGACCTGACTCAGATTCCTGTGAGGCAAACAAGATCTTTTGTCTCAAGTCGAGAGTGCGGATGAGGAAGTTCTGGGGGGTTTCTTTCAATCCTTGCACCTCAGAAGTCAGCTGTGTGTAGAGATCAGTTGCACTTTTCTCCTGATAATGTGAACGGAGGATTCGTCTCAAGGTTGGTAAGGTTAAGTTCACTTTGCCCTCCAAGTAGCTGCGAAGCTGCATGCCAGGCGCTATTGCTCTAATCACTGCATCCACGATCTCTAGTTCTGGAAACTCCTTGCTCAACCCGTGTTCAATCTGGCGTGCTAAACTTGAAAAAGTCAATTTGTCTTTTTGGCCAGGCTCACCGATTTGTCCAGCAATTTTAAAGTCTTTGTGCCAGTGATGAGGGGGGGGATTTTGGGCTGTGTTCTGTGTTACCTGTCTGTTGTAACCGTTGTTTTTGGTGTCCCTTTTTTCCTTGTTGTCTCTCTCGTTCTGTGTGCTGGCTAGCTGGAGCTGCAAGGCTTCAATTTCCTTTAATAATTTTTCCTCCTCTTCATCTTTCTTTTTCTGCTGCTCCTCCGCTTGTTTTGCTGCACTAGCATTACACACAGCCTGTAACTCGATGATTTTGTCTTGCAGATGGAGTAGTTCAGCCATACCTTGATCCTCAAGGTCCTCTAGCTCTTCTCTCTGGATGTAGCCGGAGATTAGCGTGATGAGGGCCGTTCGTCCTTTGCTGCTAACATGCTCGAGCTCCGCTCCATCTTGGTTTAGATAGTCACACAGCTCCACTAAACTTTCTTTTGGCAGCAAACACAGGTCCCTTATAACTCTGAGTTGTAGTTTCTCTATTTCTGTTGACGCCATTCTTCTAGCATGTGGGTGCTATCGGCAGTGGTAACGTTACCGATGTATCTTCTTAGCAGTAGCTCTCCTGGTACGTGGCAATACCTCAGATAACTTGCAGCCGAAGACGGTCGGGGTCCCACGGCGGCCGACTCCTCACACGCTCCGATAGTCCCGGACGTTTCGTTTGTTGATTATAAAAAGGATGTGTGACGGCTGGGGACACCTCTCCTGGATGTTTAACCACGCTGCACACTATCCCAGCGGTGCCTCCAAATGTTACGCCCCGTTGCCGGGGAAAAAGATATATAAAAAGGGCGGAAAAACTACAAAAGCAGACACGTTTTCAGCCAGTGTGTATTCTTTCGTCAGTCAGCCATCTTACTTTTTTCTCAACACGGAACAGACATGAATAATCGATCGCTGTGTGCAGCACATCTGCCACAGACTCGATAAAGAACATAAAACAATTGACGTTCCCAAACATAGCTTATATAAGTGAATTCTGATCACAGGTAAGTACAAGGTCGTAAACAAAAGGGATATACAATAAACGATTTTATCTATAAGTGCTCATACTGTCTCTGTTGTTGTCTTCTATACCTGCCAGACAAAAGCAGTTGATCACAGAAAAATGATCAATCATCATTTTAACCTTCTTTTACTGAAGACACATGAAAACAATGAATTATTATTCCTTTTTAACTCACTCTTCCTACTGAATTGTTATATTAACACATGCAAATCATGAACTCTTTTTAATCAGGTCTTTCCATGAATTACTATTATTTTCATTCATTATCTCCTGTTTCAAACAGCATTTTACTATTCAATATTGTAACCATGACAGTCTTTTTAAATCACATTTTGCCATTAACTATTAGCCATTAACTCTTGGTCAAACTTAGGTTTTTATCATGTTCACTTTCATAACCATGACAAAAGCGTGTGTGTGTGTGTGTGTGTGTGTGTGTGTGTGTGTGTGTGTGTGTGTGTGCATGGCTGGGGTGACAGTGGAGCATCATTGTGTGATTTTGTATGTGTGTGTGTGTGATATGATGAAGTGAAGACAGTTGGGGGTTGAGGAGTTACAACAGCTATGAAAGATCGAACAACGGACAGGAAATTAGAAAAATGTGTGTGTGTGTGTGTGTGTGTGTGTGTGTGTGTGTGTGTGTGTGTGTGTGTGCTGTGCCTCCTCTGAAGTCTACATTAAGAGCACTCCATCACTGTAATATTGCACTTCCACAATAAAAGTCTACATTTGCGCTTGCTGCTGTGTGAGGCTAGCTAAATGCTAATATAAACACGCTAACATGCTCACAGTGACAGTGAACTACAAAATGTCATCGCCAAAAGTCAGAGGATACAAAGTGTTAATCTCTCATGATGTTGAGATGTTTCACCAGACAAGCTTCAATCACCAAACCAAAGGTTCACCAAATATTTCACCCCGGACCAACCGACCAACAGACTGACGCCGTCCCTCGAGACGAGCTGCGAGCGTGATTGAAAACGGCCTCAGACTGATGAAACAACCGTCTGTGAGGAAACAGCAGCGAGTGAAGTGAGGGTGAGCGGAGGGCTCGGTAACAGAGTGAAGTTTGAGAGAGTGAATCATGTGTTGTGTGTTGTGTGTGTGTGTTTCTGTGTGTGTCAGCGGTGATGAATGGCCGTGTGCTGCAGGACGTCTCGGGCCCGGTGGCTGCGATGATGGCAGAGCAGACTGCTCTAATGAAAACTGACTGTGAGGCTCAAGTTCAGCAGCAGCAGAGACTTGAGGCCATATTTCACTTCAGCATCGCACTGTCACAGCCAGAAAAACACTGCTGGCTCCGGATGAACCCACCAGCAGCCTCACACACTCTCTCCTCTTTTGTTTCGCTGTGGTGTCATCGGCCCAGCGGGCAGAATAAAATGTTTGGCACAAAACCACAGATACTTTAAATGTGTACGTTTCATATGCATCAAATCAACATTTCCACAATTCACGTCACATCAGGTTCAGATCAGGCGGATGTGAGCTGACTTTAACGTCAGCAGATGATGGTGCTGATGTGACAGCAGGGAGAGAAACGGCTGCCAAGTGAGAAACTACTGCTGGAGACGACGCTTCAACATTTATAAGCATAGAAATCTTTTTGATGAGACGTCAGGACATCTTCTCCTGACCTTTACCGAGTGGGTCACACCATAAGATTTAAAATTAACTATCAAGAGATGGAAAGTTGCAACACAAAGAAATGTTAAGTTACAGCTCATCTCAGCTTTTATTCTGTTGGTTCTGTTTGGTTCGTGAGTCAGTACGAGGGGACAGAAATGTTTTGACTGATGTATTGATCACTTTTTTATACATTTATTTGTTGAGGTGTCATGATCAGGTCAGCAAAAGAGAAACCTGCTTGACACTGTACAGAAAAAAGGTTGAAAAATATCCTGTCGACCCGTCATGTGATCATGTGATCCTGCGATCTCGCACATCCATCTTCAAGATATGTGCTTGTGTCTGAACACACAGGTGTTGAGGCAGTCTGCATCTTGTGACGAACTACTGTACTGGCAGGTGTGGGCGGGGTTTAGGTTTGACAACAACAATGGCAGCTCCTGAAGAGGTTAGCTTAGCCGCCGCAGCATCGATTATATCACAGAGCAAAGACCGACACTGAAGCGCCCGGCTGACTTAAATAGAGATTAAATAATTTGATCTTGTGGCTCTTCTGGACTTTTGAGACCCGATGGATCAAATGATGACAGTGAAACGAGTCGGGGGTAGTGACGCTCAAAAAAAAATGTATCCACCGTTTTACAGCTGCTTCTCTCACAACGTTGATGATGTAGTTACACAGTGTGGCCACTACGAGCGCTGTGTCCCTCTTCCTGGAGGCTCGGTGCAGCTACGTAGCAACAATTAGCTGACTGACAGTTTTCTTCAGGCTGACCTCATGTGACTAATTTATATTCTTATGTTTAACTACTGCAGCTAACACTTCAGGTTTCTCACAAACCTTTGATTTCCATCCTCGTACCTCTTGTCAGTGATCTCTTAGTCCAGTGTGGAGTTTCCCTCCTTCTCTCGCTGCAGCAGGAATGATTCACAGGATGACTGCTGAGCATCTGTATGTGTGCATGACTTCCCCGTCATTCTTCCTCGGCCTGCGAATGTGTCTATATGGACCCCACTCATCTGAGCCAAGGGCACTGCAGTCGTTCCTCCTGACAGACGAGTCACTCCACATCTCTCCCCTCCCGACAACATCTCCATCACCCCTCTCATCCTCTCTTCGCTCTCTACATCTCTGTCTCCAACCAGCCGTCTCTCGCTCCGTGTCTCCTTCTCCGCCCCACGTTGCCCTCTTAGAAGATGAAGCGGGAGGGAAGACGGACGAGTGCACGAGGCCCAGCATGCGGCCGCGGTAATGATGCCTGTGATGTGCAGGAGCAGTGGATGGATGAACAGATGAATGGATGGAGGGACGGGGGGAGGGGGGGAGAGGGCACAGCAGGAGGTCGAGGGAGAAAAGATGAGATGAAAGTGGAGCTCGGTGCCGATGGACTGATCGAAGACGAGCGGTCGCGCTTCAGAAAACATTATTTAAGACTGGACTTCTTCTTC
>NC_140190.1:1553033-1645533 GCF_965226575.1 Pagrus pagrus | reverse complement strand
TCTAAATGTATGGTCTCTCTTTGTGCGACGTTCGATTTTTTTCCACCTCCTCTTCCTCCTCTTCCTCCTCCCTCCTCTTCCTCTCCTCTCCTGTGGGGTCTCTGACAGATAAACAAGCTTTGTGGACGTTTGTTCACGTCTGGGCAACAAAAATCAATTCTCCTGCTGATCAGTGTGCAGCTTCCTGCCCTCCAGGGACCGCAGCCTAATCCTTAATTTGAGCCGTGACAATGGCCTTCCAGTTAATCCTCAATGCTAACTGCTTATTTATGTTATAATGGGGTGAAAACACTATTTTGTGGGTTTTTTTTTTGAAGGTGTAAGTCAGAATTCAAAGGTAGGCCCGATGCCAGCTGATGCTCACTATACTCTCTGCTGTCGCTGTCTTTGGCAGTAGCAACTAGCTGCCATTAGCAAGTAGCTCAGTTAGCTGTGGAGCTAAGTGGCCCGATTAGCTGACAGGCGTCTGCCCACACCACATTAGCCCATCTGCCAGGGGAAGACACCACAGTCAGCAGCGCTCAGCAGCCTCCCGGTGGACACGCCTGGACACCAGACTGGACCTGAACACAGCCACTGAGCCCGGTGGAGGTCGGAGGACAAGGAGACACGGCAGGCAGGCATGAAGCGGCCGAGGAGAGAGAGTCAGAATATTTTCATGTTAATCTGTGAACTGAGGATTTGTTTGGACCGAACCAGAGTAGACTGCAGAGACAACCCAACACTGTTCTGGTGACTGGTTCAGTTTGAGTCCAGTCTGAATGAAGTGTGTTTGACGATGAGTTAACGAGGAGATGAAGCTCGTCTGAGTTCAGTCACAGAGAAACTTGAGTTCAGACGGTGGACGGTTGGATTTTTCTGTTTAGAAGGAAAATTGATAAAAATATTTCTTTCTTCACATTCAGTGAGTTTATCTTGTCGACTTGTTGGACTCAGCAGTGAACTGACTGCTGTTACATCTCCAGCTGAAACTACAGGCTGTCAGACCGTCACCTCTGAGCTACAGAGGGGTGTTAGGAGGCTAGCTGGTTAGCATGCTAACTTCAATTTCTCTGTAACACAGTAGGCCACGTAGTACCTGATCTATCATGGGACAGATATTTTTAGTTTGGATCCTATTTACTCCAGTATCAATATTAAAAACAAGACCAAATATTGATCATATCACTCAGTCAGGGGAGAATATAGGTACTTTATCTTATCTGACTTCCTGACGGCTGCTGCCGCCCGGTCTGCTGCGACTCTCTGCGAAGTTGCAGGAATTCATCACTGTACGATCTCCAGCCAAAATACTCTGGTCCCTGTTCTCTGATTGTTTGATCAGATCTAAGGGAGGAAATACCCAATCTTCCCGGACACTCCTGGGACCGCCGGAGAAACTGGAATAGAGTTAGAACGAATGAACGAACATCAGGAAAAGATTACATCAACTGGAGGGAATGAGAGAGAGAGAGAAGTGGCTGAAGAAGCAGGTGTGTGTATCGATTGTGTTGAGCATGAGGCCTGATTGTCTGAGCTGACGGAGGAGGAGGAGAACTGAAGGGCATCTCCTCCACCGTAAGGCCCAATTTGTCTCCCATTCACCTGGACCAGTGATACCATCAACCAGCTCTCTCACTGCTGATTAAAGACAAACGTGATCCACAGCAGTTCCTCCGCAAACAAACACGCAGCACATGTACTTCACGAGCCGACACACAATGTGACACACAATTCTGCAAGATGTGCAAATGTGTGCTGAATGTGACGTGACTGAGTTATTGTCTCAACTGTGTACGTCACAACTGCTGTGGAGAAGCATGTTAAGCATCAGAAGCATCAGAATAAGAAAAAACTTTGAAAAAGTGTCTTTTGACGTGCAGATACAAGCATGTTGGAAACATCTGATAGGCCTCGTGAGCCGGACCTGTACTCATTCAGAACCGTCCCATCAATGTCCCATAAGGTCCCGTAAAAAGCAGCAGTAAGAGCCTGCGTGCTGACACACCGGGCGATTTCTCCTGACTGCTTCTCGCCTCGTCACGAGCACAAATGTAACATCTGACACATCCTCTATGAAGTCACTATATTAGTGAGAGTGGTGTGGAAATGAAGTGGGCCCGTCCAAAGTGTCCAGAGAACAGATGACCGCCACCCACTGAGTCTTTGTGGTGCGTTCAGGTGCAGATTTTTCTATCTCATCTTATCTTATTTTATCAGTTGAAGCCTTTCTGGGCTAAAGTAAGTTTGATGACATTAGAGACTGAGGCGTTGTTAGATATGATATATACGTATTAAACTAAATATGAAGGATTATCTGGTTGTGCTACATGTACCTGCAGTGTCAGCAGACACAGAGTAACAAAGACAGTCAACCAGCTGGCTGAAAAACATTTAACTTAAATCCTTCTCCTGTCCCAAACTTCCAGCTTTGCTTCACGTTATTCCAACAAATCTCTATAAGAAGAATGTGACCATTATCTTCCAGTCATTTCTGATCTCTTCCTTGTTTCTCACATGGAAAAGACATTCTGATAGAGACGCATTCTTAAATAAAAATCTTCATAACAACCCCAAATATTTCTCATGAGTCACTGAACACAGTCTCTCATTTGTTTACTTGCTTTTGAACAGTGATAAACTTTGAGGCGTCCTGAATACGACAGACATTGGTTGTAGACACCAGTAACATGACTTTGCTGTGGATGGACGTCTTTACAAAGAAGAAGTACATTTTTGCTCTAAATTTGAGAAAAAATTGCTTTATTTTTATAGAAAAAAGTCTTAAATCGATCAGTTTAACTGGAGAGAAATGGGAGCACAGCAGTTGTTGTGTTTGTGTTTTTTATTGAGTGTCATGTAATGAAGATTTACTTCATTAAACCGCCTAATTAATATGTTTTAACTGGACTGAGTTGACCATTTACAGGATCTCTGGCAGCCATATCGAAAAAACCTCAGGGGTGAATAAAGGATTAATTAAAGATGACCCTCTTAATCCCATAACACATTAAACTGGTAATTAAAGTCATGTATCTCATCAGAGTGATTTAATTTGTTAATTACAGGTTTTTAAAATTAACAGGAAGATTAAGCGATATCTATACGAGACAATACGCCGGGTTTCACTGCAATCGACCGTTTACTGAGTGATTTCCTTCGTGACCACAATCCTGCTGCGTCCTCCCGAGTGTTCAGGTGAACGAAACGTCTCTCCGGCACCATTTGATTTTAAAAACGAATAAACCATCAAGTCTGCAGAGAGAGAGAGAGAAAAAACCTGGCCTGGTGTTTTATTGAAGCTCAAGAAGGCAAACAGAGCTGCACAGATAATCCCTCATCAGCACATATCTCTGCTCCCTCCGCTCTCACTCCACTCACTTTAATGTTTTTTTAGCTTAGCTTCAGGACTGCAGCACCAAATCAATACGATTACTTCAGCAGACCTGTGACTGTGACGCACACACACACACACACACACACACACGCACACACGCACACACACCATCTCTCTGAGACAATTTGTAGCAGGGAAACAGAGTGAAGTATGTAGCTCCTGACTGGAGATAAGCACACTTTGAATTGCTATCTGGTTTCTGGAGGGGGCGAACAAGAAAAAACACAGTTAATGGCAGTGTTAACTCTCTCTCTCTCTAACACACACACACACACACACACACACACACACATACACCATGTTCTGTGTACCTAATTATGTGTCCTTCATGCTGATAAAAGTGTCGGTGAGGAGCCCGGGAGGGAGACGCGGCCCAGAATCCATCACTGACATTATCGCCTTCTTACTTCCTGGAACTGTTTGATTGGAGGTTTCCAGGCAACAGTGTCGCTAACGCCAATCGATGTCAAGAGACTGCAGGAACTGATGCCGATCACACACACAAACATCACACACACACACACACACACACACACACACACACACACACACACACACATATATGTGCTTCAGGATAAACAGATCCAGCAACATATTTACAACCTTTTTCTGAAAAACACATCAGTAGAGTTTTTATTGCATATGTGTTGTTTTGTCTGCGCTGTGACTAATTAAAAAATGTTTTATTAATGTTTTCTTAATGTATTCTTAATGTTTTCTTAATGTTTTCCATCCACAGCTGAAGAGTAAATGTACAAAGAGGAGACAGACTTCTTATAATCAAAATCTGATTAAAGCTGAGTGAGATATTTCACAGCAGAAGACAAGTTGTGTCAGACGGATGAAGATGAGAGAGAAGAAGGATGAAGTCAAATAAAGGTTTCACACACACACACACACACACACACACACACACACAGATTTGATGTTGCTAGTAATGTTGTCCATTTGTCTCAGCAGCAGTCCTGTCACTGTGTCATCAGAGCGCTATCCCAGCATGCTCTGCGTTACTCTCTATTTGGCCTAATGTGCTCGGATGTGTGTGTGCGTGTGTGTGTGTGTGTGTGTGTGTGTGTGTGTGTGTGTGTGTGTGTGTGTGTGTGTGTGGCACTTGTGCAGAGGCTGAGAGGTCTATGATGAAATACGACACACCGGTCATTGCCTCATGCAGCACTCTTGGCCTCATCATCTTAGGTAGGTGTGTGTGTGCGTGTGTGCGTGTGTGCGTGTGTGTGTGTGTGTGTGTGTGTGTGTGTGTGTGCGTGCGTGCGTGCGTGCGTGCGTGCGTGCCTGCGTGCGTGCGTGCCTGCGTGTGTGTGTGATGGTTATTGCATGAGGACAGCGGGGATGAGGGACTGGGGATGTAATCAGCTGCTGGTGTGATGCAGCTCTCTCCTCTCTCACAGACAGAGACGAGTCTTAGAGCGATGAGCTTGTAGCTAAGTGGCTCCGCTAATTCAGCTACAAACACGTTTAGTTTCCTGTAACTTCTTCACAATAAAAGCCCCCCTGTCATTTAGTCATCTAAAAGCTTTTATTATGACGCAGCATCACAGGAAACATTGTGGTTCCAGCAGCAGTAACTAAACACGACTCCTGAACCAGCTGACAGTGAACCGCGGCTTGACCCTGGAGCAGGTCCGGCACCGGTGCAGCTCGGTGCAGCTCGGCTCAACTCGGCGCAGTAAAATTGGTGATGGAAAAGCAAATCAGTGCAAAGCTTCTGCTGGAAACATGTCATTAGTTGTGTCAAACATTCATAGAAGAGAATAAAACCAGATCATTCACTGTTCTGACTATTATTGATCAATGAGTGAACTTCACCTGTGATTGGATACAAAAGTCTGTTTATTGACAGTTAACAGTTAATTCATATTTTATGATGCATCTCATGTGGTCCAGAATATAAGACCAGGATCTGAATGTTTGCAGGGCTCAGGGTGTTTCTTTCTTGTTTTAATAATCATCACATTATGTTTTCATATATCTGTTTGTCGGCAGGATTACACAAAAACTACTGAACAGATTTCCTCTAAACTCAGACGGAGGATGAGTCTCAGCCCAGAATTGACCCTGTTAACTCTTGGTGTGGATCCAGATGGAGCGACGGATCCAGGATTTTTCTTTTCTCACTTTCTTTGACATTGTGAGATTTGGGCGTTCTTCCACATTTTCATTAATTTCTCCAGGAATAGTGCACGGACATAATTAGGTGTCTGGTCATTTGATGCTGATCCAAATAAAACGATATTAATAATTTAAAAAATCTGCATCTAGCGGATTTAAATATGTTTTAATTGATATTGTATTAGACCTGATTGAATGAGTCTGTTCTGACCTTTCCTTGAGCCAAACATCAACCACAAGTACGTAAAATTATCTTTAAACCAAGACTGTGGTTTTGTCAGCGTGAGCAGGAAGCTACGAGAAGCCATGAGATGTTCTGTGGAGGACGATTGTTTCTGACTTTTCCTTTGTTGGGTTTTGTTACAGTAAAGGCTTTAAGAAGAGAGAAATCTTCAATATGTAACGGGGCATCATGAGCTCTCGACCCTAAAGGTACAACTACACAGGCTTCAGACTGTTGTTACATTAACCCCGTCACATCCTCAACTCTCTATGAGAAGGAGATATAATGTAAACGTTCCCTTAATGTGTTTGCTCTCTGTATCCACACTGTGTGGTTTCTCGGTGGATCTTTAATGGTTTGAGACTATTTCTGTGGTCCAGATCCGGTCCGCTGCTTCCCCAGAGGGCGAGGTCACTATTAATTATCACCAACATAATGATTCAGAGTTTTCTAACAGGCCTCTGACCTTCACTCCGCTGAAGAAATCCACACTGTCACATGATTTTTTCCACTTTGCCCATTAATGCTTGATTGGGGCCACAGAGGAGGCCGTGGCAGAGGGCCGACAGCCTGTCACACCCGTTAAATCACAGCAGAGCGACTCGTCTCTCAGCGAAAGTCCAACATTTATCTTAATACATGTAGAAGGATCGAGATTAACACAATGACGACAGCATGCGGTTTGGTTTTTTTGACAGTTATAAATCTAAAAACATCTCATATGTTGACGTTTCCTGTGCTGCTACCTGTGTATATCTCTGCACATCCTCCGGGAGCAGAGCTGCCGTCTAATCCATGTAATGGAAAATCTTTACAGGCGTCAAAGAGGTGTGATCACACACAGCCGCCAGAAACAGCCCAGTGAAACTACACAGCCTGATATTAGGTCTCACAGTGAGATCACACATCAACAACAACTCAGTGAATCCACACACACACACACACACACACACACACACACACACAGTGTAACAGTCGTCAGCTATAAAAACTAAGCCTGGATTGTATTAGTTGTAATCCAATCAGATTTCTCCCCACACTGTGAAATGGCATCTAACCAGGGGTTATATGTGAGGGTGAACAAAACACACACACACACCTTGCTAACACACAGGGGCGGACTTACCATTAGGCAAAACTAGGCGGTTGCCTAGGGCCCCACGTTCCTGAGGGCCCCTTAAAAATCCTCATACACTTATGGTTAATACAGTTATTACTTATTTGCGCACATTAATTATGCTTTTGATTAAAATCCTCTTGCTAAAATGCAGCAGAATGCTAATTGTATTACGTGTGTGTCGGGGCCCCCCCTTCTGTTTTGCTAGGTGTTGACATAACTGTCTGTGTCTTCCTGTTTCCGTTAGTGTGACTAGCTGAAATCCATGCAGGATGCAATCATTGTATCCTACACTGGCTGCATGAGATACGCCTCTTGTTTTTACATTTTGAACCTCTAAATATTTTTTATTAATTTTTATTAATTTTCATATGCAAATATTAGCATTTTAGCTCAATAGCTTCCAGGTCATGTGATCAATTGACTCAAAATCATGTTGGGATCATGTAACTACACTGGCTGCATGAGATACACCTCTTGTTTTTACATTTTACATCTGTTCATAATTTTGTATTAATTTTTAGGCTACATGTAAATATTAGCATCTTAGCTCAATAGCTTCTCAATAGCTTTAAACACAGTATCTCTGGTTTAAATATCCCACATTTTTATTTTGAAAACAGGAAGTCGGTACACGCTGTAGCCGTCTTCTCCGTGTGTTTACTGTAAAGTCTGTAATACGGGTGCACTTGAAATGTTGGAGTGGCTGCGAATGTCGAATATCCAACTTAAAACTAACTTCACTGAAGTCTTGTCATGATGTATTTTCCAGCTGGCCCAAGACGATTTTTTAAAGAGTTTTGGCTGAAGAAGTCGCCCCACAAAGGAAGACTCTTTCAGTTTATCACAAATATTAGCATTACATCATCATTTTGAGGGTACATGGTTTTCACTGGGCAGGAAGGGTTTGAAATATGTAACCAGCAACGTAAATGATGTACAGTAGTGGAGTAGAAAGTGCAGTATTTGCCTCTGAGATACAGCGGAGCAGACAAAACTGAAGTTGCATGAAATCCTAAAATGTCTACGTCAGCACTTGAGTAAATATACTTACACTTCACCACTGGGTCAGAGCCTGATACTGTGTTTGTGTGTTTGTTTTCAGAATGAGGGAGAGAGACAACGTGACAAAGGGACAGGAAGAGAGGGACAACAGGTAAAACACATAATACATGTGTATTCTGTTAAAACGTATGTGTCTGTATAATTGACCTGTTGTTTTGTGTGTTGTCTTCTCATTTCAGAGGGCCCCATGCCTGCCTTTGCCTTGGGCCCCAAATTTCTTAAATCCGCCACTGCCAACACACACACCTTGCTAACACACACCAACAAAGTAAGAAGTGACATATGAAGGACAGAAGTGTCTTCTCTCTCATAAAACACCTTTCTCACACTCGCAGGTTTCCATTAAAGCTCTGAAAAGAGCTCCCATAATGTGCATGTGAATCCTATCATCAGCTCAACAATAATACACTACATGTCTCCATTTGTGACCCTTGGACTATTACACTGTGTGTGGGATTCAGCGTAGACAGCGCTCACTCACACACACACACACACACACACACACACACACACACACACACACACACACACACACACACACACACACACACACTCTCGAGGAGGTTGATAATAGGCCTATGAATCACGTCGAATCCTATCAGCCGAACAAAAGCCTGGTCTCAATTTGCAACCTCTGGACCGTCTCATTCGGCAAGGATTCTGTAAGAGATGCGGCGGGTCAGCTCTCCATCAGCCCCGGCGCTGCAGACGCGTCGCCTGCAGCTCATTCCCCACGGCCCTATTCGCTGCTTAATGGGGAATTCAAAAGGGATTCACAGCCACAGGTTCAGAGCGAGCCGTGGCCTTGAATATGGACCAATCTGACTGTCCGCGCTGCATCCTGCACAGCTTAATGGATGCCTGAACGGCTGAGTGTGAATGTGTGTGTCAGCGTTTGATGAGTGTGTGACCCTGCTCTGTAGCACCTTTTTCAAAAGGCGACCACTGTACATGAGTATGAAAGCCTGCTACATTCATATCATTATGACTTAACACACAAACCACTTTCAGGAGAACACCGTGAGGTTCATTCATCTGTTGTAAATTAGTGGAAATGTCAAGGCAGTGTGAGTTTCCTGTTGTGTGTAACGTCTAGACTTGTTAATGTAGCTGGATCATTAAAGTATACGGCTGCTGTTGTTCTGTATTTTTCTTATTATCAAAAAAAAATCTAATGAAAAGACTGAAACCAGCATTGTGTCAGTCCGTCTCTCATGCTGACCGTGTAACAGACTCACTGATACACTCGAATATATTCTGCTTCGCCCAGGTGTGAAGAGAAGACGCGTTAATAAAGGTGCTGAATAAAAAGTCCACACAGAGAAAAGGTCGGGACGGATCAAACACAAGTCTTTCACACAGCAGACCAGGGTTCATGTCCGGTGTGACAGCAGAAGTAAACAAGTATTAACTTGTGTATGTAAGTTGACTTGTTGCAGTGATATTGGGATATGAGTGCATATAAGCATGTGAATGGATAAAAGTCAGATGAAATGTGTTGCATCAATTTTGGACCAACAATATTCACAAACCACAAAATAAAAATTCAGACATGTTACAGAATAAACAATCAAGCGCCACGTTCATAAATACATACGTGATGACAGATACTTAAAGATGTAATGTTCATATTTCTGCATTAAATGTCTAAAAATGACTCGACCGTTGTTGTATAATTAGTTAAGTTGTGTACTCACATTCTCCCAAATGTTTTCAGCAGCGGTCCAACCAGAGAAGTCTGTAACTTTAAAGGAGCAGTCTGTAGTTTTGTTGAAGAAATGTTAATGAGCAGAGAAAGATCCTCATTGGTTGATTTTTTTCTGCCTCTCTTTGTTTTCATGACTTTGTTTCACTTTGTTTATATGTGGCGGACCCTGCCACCTTTCTAGCTTCACACAGTGTTCTGGGACCTTGTTTTCCTGAGAACAGCTTGTTTATTCACTTATGGAAAAAAGTTTCCTTTATTACCTCGTTAATATTGTAAATGTTAAAATTCTTACTTTGAATTTTTTCTCCAAAATTACACAGAGCTCCTTTAAAGGTAAGAAAAGTTGATTTTTGAGTCTCATTCCCAAGTTCCCCGAGTTTGGGATGGCCGCCGACCCGTCCTACAATCCCAAAGCGTCAGTTTTTGACGAGTCGGGAATCTTTTTCACGATCTTTTCATAAACCTAACCACACCGTCAGCTGAAATGTTTTTAAAGAGCTTCTGTAGGCTACTCGTCACTTATTGAAGGCTTGACTTGACACTGACACAGTGGACCACTGTGGTCTGTTACATGCTCTGGGTGTGATGGGTTGAGTTTCTCCAGTGTCTGTGGACTCTCAGCTCCGAGCTCCTGTGCCAGAAATACCAACTACAACACCAAATATGAATTAATCCAGTATTAAAAATAGTTACCAAATGATGTTTGAGCATTGAATCATTTCAGGACAAAAATATAATCTGCCTTCAGTTTTCCTCATTGGTGTTTTTGAGGCTGTTTTCTTTTTTTGTACCTTCTGGTGGGAAACGAGGCCGGCGTGACGCCAAGTCAATCCAGCATCAACTCAGCATCATCTGTCACCGTCCGTCGCCAGCTGCCAATCATCTCAGCTGCTTTTGATGGACAGGACGAGAATAGAGGGTTCAAGATGTCCCTTTAACATGAGCCCAACTAGAGGTCAACCAGTCTGGACAGCAGGTCAGCTGACGCTGACGCTGGCACAAAGGATGCTGGGTGTAAAACTGCCCCACGAGTGTGTGAAGCTCCATGTAGGACGTGTGCAGCTGCACTACAGCTTTTTACTCCTTACGTAGTTTTAGTGTCCATTTTCTCCATGTTTTTAGGAATAAAATCTCCTATAAATCAAAATGTGAATGATATTTGAACACACCCCTCCGTAAAAACCTTCAAAATATAGATGGGATTCAACTGGAAACTCGGCCACCAAAATCTAATCAGTTAATCCTTGAGTTCGATCCCTGCAGCACTATCGAACAATCACCGCTATCAAAGTGGCTCCGCTAATTCAGCTACAAACACGTTTCATTTCCTTTAGCTTCTTCACAATAAACCCCCCCCCCCCCCGTTATTTAGTCATTTAAAAGCTTTTATTGTGAAGCAGCATTACAGGAAACGGCCAAAAGTTTTCTGAAATTTAATATTTAAACATGCAAATGATGCAATTTAATTAATGCAATCTTATTCTTCACGTTGCAATTTTAAATGTTGTGTTGTGGCATCGTGGTGCTTACGGTCCGGTTACCTTTAGGCACAAAAACCACTTGGTTAGGGTGAGGACATGTATGTCCCATCACCAATATCAGGTGGTTTCACACTTACATATATAGAAAAATCATCTCAACAGCCATCTCACTCAGCTGTGACACCACCAGCATCCCCTCCACATCCCAACATACAAGTCTGCTCAGAGACGTGTGACGTGAACATGCAATATGTGTTTTCTGGTCTGGAATTAATTGATTCAAAGGTTGATACCGATGCCATACAAAGGCGTTTGTAAAATGATTATCAGTAAACACGTGTGGAGAATAATACACATCCAGAGCTCCACAAAGACCCTGAGACGCTGTTATCTGGGTGATGGCTTTGTTTCATGAAGAAAGAAGAGCCAGCTGTGACGAACAAACAAACAACAACAGCAGAAAGCACCGAGGAGCAGGAAGGGTGAGACACAACTGTCGGCAGATGAAAAGGAAGTTTGAGGGGTGAGACGGAGGGAGACACAGAGGGACGGACACGAGGAGGGCCACCACTGTCACAACTGGCACAGATGTTAACAAGTCCCACTGCATAATACAACATATGGGCCTCCTGCACTGCTGCTCATGTACACACACACATGCACACATGCTTTTACACATGAGCACGCATACGCACATCATCTCCAGCGAGTGTACATGTGCAGAAAATGTATTCCCTCCTCACTGTCTCCGTTTGGAGGGTTGAGCATTACGTACTGGAAGCCGTAACTCACTGTGATCAGACGGCAGAGAGGAGGAAACAGCACAGACTTTAAATTAGGTCGCTACGATTTTCTTTGCTTCCCTCTCATGTGCGTGTCTGAAGTTGCTGTACAGTAGTGCTGATTTCCCCGGGGCTGGCTCGATGCTGCTTTTATTGTTATGGCCTATTAAACCCCTATGATAGAGGGGCTGAGCTCAGGGTGGCATCTGCTTACCGCACACACAAACATGCGTATACAAACACACGGATCTCGTGCCCCAGGTGCATTGTGGGGCTAAGTTAACCAATGAGGCCATTTGAAGCGGAGCAAATAACGTTCTCTAAAAAGGTCAGAGCAATTTAAGAGTCTTTTTATTGTTTCCTCTGATGGCCCACAGCTGTGGCAGAAGGCTTTATGCAGCTTTTATGTGCTGCAAAGGTGAAGTCACAGTGCGGTATGCAGCATGTCGGACAGATACTCACAATCAGGACGACTAGATCAAAGCTCTTTAACCGACAGGCTGCTAAGGTCATTCGACTGGTGCACAGATGGATGATGGATCCGTGGATAGACGTATCATGTACAGGCTTTTAACGGGCATGTTGGAAGGCTCCACTACAGACATAAAACTGGCTGCTGAATGTATTTAAAAATGCACAACAAGATGTCTCAATAAAAGAAACTAATGAGATGGAACCGTGTTTTTATATAACTGTGTTAGATAATAATCATTTTCCAGATGCATTCATGTTGTGTTAAAGAAGGAAAAGAAGACACTAGAAGGTGTAGGACATGTTATAATTTCCTTGTAAGACCTGCCCACCTTTGCCTCCGACTGGCTTGTGTTTATCCCTTTTTGAGTCATGGTCCTGATACTCAGTCTTTCAAAGGCAAGAAAAGCGGTGAAGACAAAACAAAAACTCTAACTCTGCTGTCTAATCACACCACAAATTAGACAAGAATTAGCTAGCCTGCATGCTATCTCCTATGTTTAGTGGTTGTCTTGCGTTAATGGATTACGTCTCTGCTTTTCTTGCGGTTGGTGTGTTAAACAAATAGCTAGTGGCAGAGCTGACGCTGCAGGATGTGAGCTGCAGTTTCCCCGGTAAACACATAGACCTCTTCGGCTGTCGCAGCGGTAGTGTCGCAGCCCTGTGGACATCCGGCAGCTCTCCCTAGCCCCGAGATATTCTGACAACAAGGAGCTGCTCTGGAGGATGAGGAGCAGCAGGAGACCGAGAGGGAGGCCGAAGAGGTCGGTGTGTTTACCAGGGAAACTAAAACCCAAATTTGAGCATCAGAAAATCACAACCACTTGGTGAGGAAGCAGCACTGTGAGGACAGCCGAGAACCACAACAGGAAAGAAGAACGGTGAAAGCCATGCTGGGGTTGTAGTTTGCCTTGTAGAAGACAATAGAAGGCCTCAATGTACAAGTGAAGTGCTGTGAGGACACCAGGATCCATGATTAGTCTGTAGAAATGTTTGTGCGAACAGTGGAAGGTTCTGGAGGAAGGACAGAAAGCTGCATTATGATGGTAGAAAGCTGGTTAGTACAAAGCCTTATAGAAAGCATGGTGAGTCTGTCAGCACAGCCGGAGGACTTGTGAGGACAGACGATGGCAAAGATTGAATAGTAGGAAACGATGTGATGTGAGAGGTTTGCAGAAAACTTTAGAGGCAGTAAAAACACTTTAAAAGAACGTTTTTCTCTGCTTCCCAACAAAGTGTTCGACTATTCCCAAAATGACTCATATGAGCATATTTCATTAAGTCGATCTCAATCTGTACATGTAGAATAATTGATCCTTCATATTACAAGCTAGACGGCTGTGAATCCAGTTTGTGTGTCAGTGTTTTTCTATCAGATCAGCTGGATGATGGTGGTGGTCTTCGCGACGTTACGCCAGTGATGTTTTAGAAAGTACAAGTAGTCACCACAGCTAGACATGTTTAAATATTTGACACAGAAACTGTCAGGTGTGGTTAGGGCCAGTAATCATAGCCACAGTCATGACAACTGATCCCTGGCTGGTTCAAACAACCATATTGCCGGGGGCCCAGTTCAACAGTACATCAGTCATGTTTAATAATAAAGACTGTGTTGAAATTTGAGATACTTGCTCTGTTTTATGAGACTGAAACCAAATCCAAGTTGGTGAGGTTGGTTTTAACAGTGAGAGTTCACTGAGAGGTGAATTAAATGTTTTCTCTGTAAATCTAATCTGATGTTTGACTGCTATAATAATCAGGAGGGGCGCTGCTGTGTCTGCCTCTACATGACAGATGGCTGCTAAACTCAGGATTAAATTTGGAAACACTCCATTAAAATCTTGCATTGTTGGTTATGTAAAACACTTTTTTTTTCCTCTGCTGGAGTAAAAGTCCGTCGGAACAGAAAGTCCTCTCTGGTTACGTAAAGGACCAGCAGCAGCAGCAGCAGCAGTTCATGTGAGGTTAACTGTCCTGCGTGTCTTCCGACCAAATGAACCCATCAAGTCTATATAATTAAGCCCTGAGTGGAGATACGGTGTTTGCCTCTTATAAATTCACGGGGGAAATGTATTCACATTGTATATATATAAGTGCATTCATGCATACGTGACTCTCTGAGGGCCGAGGAGCCGGTTGTGCCTTCATGCAGATTATATGCTTTCATAAAGACGAACATCCTCAGCTACCTCAGGTCAGCACACTGCTGATGTAGTTTTCTGTTGTTATTATTATTTATTAATATTTTCTCTGATGTGTTTTTTAATTATTTGACTCAACAGTGTTGTTCATCATCATTTGTCTCATCATGTTTAACACTTTCCACGACACTCTGAACTGTCTTTTCCTCATGAATACACATGATGTAAGTGATGATGACAGAGACAGCTTGACAACTTTGTTCAACTCGATGCATTTTTAATGCAGAGATCTCTGTCGAATCTTTACATAAAGGATAAGATCAATCCATCACACATAAAGGAGCAGATCGGGTAACGGAGACATAATTGCGGCTCGTTTGAACGGACAAAGGCTGGAAGAGGTTTGATGTATGTGATGTAATTCATAAGGTGTCAGAGAGAGAGAGAGAGAGAGAGAGAGAGAGAGAGAGGATGGTGGACTCGTCAAGAACATGTCAACCAGCTCGGCCCAGTGAGGACAGCCAATGAGGAGAGAGGACGAGTGGACGGCTGAACAAAGGGGATGAGATTAGTGAACTGCTGCTGCGAAGAGATAAAACAAAGAGCGGAGGGATGGATGGATGGATGGATGGATGGATGGATGGATGGATGGGCGGATGGATGGATGGATGGATGGATGGATGGATGGAGGGATGGATGGATGGATGGATGGATGGACGGATATTGTGAATGTCTGTCTTTATATGAACATATTTTCTTTTTTAATGTGCGACATTTTATAGAAAAAGACTTTTAGGTGACAAAATAAAGCAGCTGTTGTTGGTGCTGTAAACCAAAGACGAGTGAAGACGTGTCCGTTAATTTACACAGCAGTGATTGTGATTGTCAGTTAGCACCAAGCAGCAAACTGAAGGGCAGAAACAATTACCAACAGTGGCTGACTCATAGTTTTTTCATTAAATGCGGCCAATTTCCACCAAAAATGAACATGTAACGATCACAGTTCGGTTCGGTTGAGGAAAAGATGAGGTTAACGTTAGATCAGAACGTCACGCTGGTGGAGTTACAGACTTACTCTGGCATCGAGCTGCAGTCTGAAAGTCTGAAATCAAACTGAAGTAACTGAAGTGACTGAGCTGAGCGCCCCATTAACACATCCAGCAGACGCAGAGCAACATTAGCATTATTGAGAGTTGTGTCTCTGGGGAGCTGATGAACATAAACCCAATATTCACTCCCCTTTTAGATCTATTTGGGTTAAACAGAACCTCCTGAGCAGTAGGACTTGGTCTTTTAGCTGTTAAATGGGCCTGTGCGATAATCAGCGAGTCGATTAGTCTTTTTTTTGCTGAAAACAGCTGCCTGCTGCTGGAAATGTTGCTGATGAGAGCGAATCAGAACGGTGAAGCTGTAAAACCAACTCAATGAGCCAAAAGACGTTAAAAAGCTCAGTAACGCTGACAAACTGCAGAGGTGGCTAATTAATCTGCAGCGGTCTGTCGCTAGACGCAAACACTGTCCGCATCATCTGGACATCACACTCATTTGAGCCAATTAGTGAAAGAAATATTAAATACACAATATGACATCATCTTTCAGATCATATTTCAGCCCTCTCTGGACAAATGGAGTGAACAGAGGAAACGTGTTCTGTAACAGCGAGATACAAAGTTCTGCTTTCTTGTTGAGAATCAGATCCGTGCTTCAGAGACTTGAAGGGAACATATTAAATGGTTAAATATGAAAGACACAAGCTGAGGCTGTGTGGGGACAGATATGTGTGTGTGCACGAGGCAGATGGACGTAGCAGGGTTGTTTCAGGTACGTTGGTGTGTGATCAGCTGGCAGTCGACTCTATTAGTCTCTGGACTGAACACACTGTGGCCACGAGCCTCCTCAGCTTGGCTGTTTTCCTCCCGTCTGTTCTCACTCTCTTATTTTCCTCCTGCACTGGAGTGAACTGGAGCCTGTAATATTACACTGAGCCCACTTTTCATTGCCGGGTCTTTGGGAACGATGTGGCATCATAAAATATCCAGAAGCCTCGGAGCAATCTCACGATCCATTTTTCATTTTCCCACAAACCTCCTTCTGCTCCGGAGCCGCCGCTTTAAAATGTGTTGAAAACAGTCGAGGTGTTGGCAGATTCGTCTCCGGTGCCACATGGAGGGTTGATGGAGGAATCAAGAGGGCGCGTTTTCACCCACATTTATATTTTTAATAAGAAACTCTAGAGATATGTAGCAGGAAGCCAGCTGGACGTGTCTGTTTGATGCACTGTAGGAGCTGCAGGATTACAGACTCCAAATGCCAATGAAAGGTTTGAACATCTACAGTTTCATGAGAACATGAAGACTGTGTGATGAGGTCAAAAGCTTTAGTTATATTTTTAGCAAATGTTCCTCAAAAGGAGGAAATAGTGAATTTGTTGGCGGATTAATCCACATTTCTGAGTATTTGTTGCAGCAGGACGGCGTCTGTTTCACTTGAGTTAAAATAAACCACGATGTGTGTATGTAACAGACTGCTGTCACGTCCTGGACAAAGAAAGGCCGAACACTAAAAACAAGTTATTTTACATTATTAAAAGGGACATTAAGGTAAAGACAAACTAAAGCCCTGGACACACGTACACAGGTATTTCTCAAGACAAAGCCTTTTCTGCACTTTGGCCTTCTGTACATGTAAACAATGTTTCACGTCACAAAAAGTGTTTTTTTTTTTTCTTGTTCTCTTGGTTTGTCGGCTTCTGATCGTCCGACGTGGCCTCGTGGACGTGGACTGATGCGTGTCGTCCTTCAAGTTTCTGATGCTGGTGGAGAACGATTAGAGAGAATACAACATGAAGTCTGTTCAAAAGGAAAGCTGGGTGTTTTTTTCCTTTTCATGAATGATAACATCGCCACCCTGATGATCACAGCCTGTCAACTCTCCTACAACTTTAGTTTGTCCATGAAATCACTTCTCTCCTGAGATCTCTGACAGCTGCTTCAGCTCTGACAGCCCGTGGACTCAGTGTTTGTGTCTCTCCGCATGTATCAGATGTCCCGGGGTGATGATGTCACGTTGGTGTCTCTGAGAGAACTATTGATCGGTTTGCCGTCTCTGCAAACACGTGGTGGACTGGAATCGAACAGTCCAACATTAGCGGAGGCTAATTGCTTGTTCTGGCTGCCGTTCTGAATCTAATACGACCATTGTGTTTGTGTAGATGGGAGAGAGATGGTGAGTCCTTGAGAGAAAGAGACGGATTGACCGTCTGCGATAATGTAATCTGTGTCGACTCGTGCTCAGGAACTCATCACAGGGGTCACCATCCATCACTCATGCTGCACCAGTGGGCTAATGGAGTCAGCCTCCATTTCAGCAAGAAACCATTAGTGTTAGCATGGCTTACATAAACACATCGAAAAACATTATTAATTCTCCCACTTCACCAAACGTGATGTGTGGGTGGGCGGCTGGAGTCAGAGGTTATGGGAATGGGAGTCCTGCATCAGCGGCACCTTTCAGGAGGCGGGTTCACCCGGAGTCACAGCCAAAAAACGCTCCATGACCGAGGTCCAGCTGCAGTTTGTGAATGTTTGTCTGCAGATGAGCCGTGATGTGTGGAGGACTGGCTGCTGCGTGGATCAGGTTGTGATAAAGTGAGAAAACAGAAGCCGGAGAACAGCGAACGTCAGACGAGCTTCAACAGAGAGCGAGGAGTCTCAGCCTCGGGAAGATCAGCTGCTGCAGAGTCGACTCTGACGCGCCGTGAGATCTGAACAGAAATACAAAGTCGGACGCAATAACTGCTTTCATTAAAATTCACTTTATGGGGCAGTAAAATGTTTGGTTCAGTGCAGGCAGTTGGAGCCAAGCATGACACCCCATTAAGTCTGCTGGATCTCCTCTCTCATCATAATGTCAAACTCTCTGTGTGACATTTTCTGTAATTTGTTGTGCCTTGAAATTTCTGGTTACGAGACTGAAACTGGCCTCAGGCCGGCGCCAACACCTCCAGCTGCTCCAGTAACCTGCACAGACGTCCTGAGGGGCAGCGGGAATAAAATGTACGGCAATGAAGTCACAAGCGGGTCGCTGAGTAAAATAACAGAAATATGTTGTTGGTGAAGATTTCACTGATGCCTTCAACATTTTTGCACCTCGATCAACAGCATTTCCTCATCATCTTAATAGGAAACTAAAATTATTCTGAATATTTCCTCAGGGTTTCATCTCCACATCTGTCTCATCCCAATTCAGATTTGTTCCTTCGTCTCCGTTTTTAAAAACTGTGTTCTTGCAGGATTTCAGTCATCAGCTCTCGTCTGTGAGCTTCAGCTGCCGTTGCTTTGGAGAAGCCGGACGGAGGAAGGAGTCGGACTGTACGTATCCAAAACTGACTGACTGACCCAGAATTTGAAAGTGACCTGATTCTTTTCTCAGGATTTCTTCGAGTGTAATCTTTCGCTTCAGCTCGCTGTTAGTGGAGCACAAAAGATAATTTTAAACTGTGTGATTGGATATTTCTTGACAAAATGCATCTTGAAAAAAGAATGATTGCTGGATGTTCAAAAGGTGCTCGTGAACACAACAGTACGGCCTTGGAGATAGTTTCCTTTAAAATTGGATTTGTGAGGAACTTGACGAATAAAGACAAAATATAGCTGTCCATAATAAAATAATTAAGTAGGATTGGTTTGAAAAGAGTGGATAGAATACCTTTGTCATTGTGTTGTAAAATGTTTCTGCAGGAATGTTTCGAGTCACACAGGTTTGCTTGTCAATTAACCAGGTCTGAAGTTGTTCAGGAAAAGTTTGGATGTCTTCATGTTCCTGACCGTCGCTAAGATCATCTGCAGAACCACATGCTTTAGTGACAAACAGAGAACTTCCACCCAAAGTTCATTTGTTGTTACGTTCGTTAATTAAGTGAGTGGTCAATTAGCAGTGTGAGCGGACTGTAGCTGCTGCTAGCTAACGGCTCGACACGTGGCTTCACCTGGACTGTTCCCGACCTGGAAACAAGACACAAGAACCAGATAGCTCTCTGAGCCAGCCGGGACGGGTCAGAGTTCCTCTGGCAGCGCTGGATAAACACCAAATTCTGTGAATATCCCTCCCTGCTGCAGTCCCGCTCATGGACAGAGACCCACAGACTGCTTATCTTCTCTGAAGGACTTCAGCACTTTGGAAAAGAGGTTCTGCTTTGTTTGGTTCTGTGCTCTTTGCGTGAAGCGGCCGACTGTCTCTATGTTCAAGAGCATCGACGCAGGCCTGCATTGATTTTATTTTCATTGTTTATTCCTTTTGCCTGCTTCTTCTGGAGTGATTATTGATTATAACTAAAAAGAAAAGCCCAGGGAAGCTGTTTAACTTGTTGCAAATTTGAGGTTTAAAGGGAAAATCTGGGACACAACACTTAAAGTTTAAGTTAATATGTGTCTTTATCTTTGCCTCGTAATAAAAGTAAGAAATTATTTTAATTTTAAAACAGTTTCCAGATGTTTTTCTTATTTTAGAGGTCCAGGGACATATTCATTAGACTGGTGCTTGTATATAGTGTTAAAGGCTCAGTACACTCAAATGTTCGGGTCGTCATATTTGTTTGTATCTCAGAGGTTAAAGGTTTCTAGAGTGACCCAAGATAAATATCATTAAGTATCCTTCTACATGTATTAAGTAGACGGGTTACACAAGATGTTTTACTTCTCACCCTCCTCTCCTCTCACGTGCCAGTATCTATGGTGCTGAAAAATAAAATAAGGGTGGAGAGCCGCACACGTCTCCCGGCATTACCTCGACTCAGAGTCACAGTGCACAGACTCTCTGGTGCACGCACCCGGGGAACGCCCTGCCGCCAACGCCGCCAAACGTTAGCGTGACTGCAGTCAGAGTTCAGGAGCGCAGCAGCTGTGGCAGCGTCTAATGAGACTGTGAGTCAGACGGAGGGCAACCTCACCACTCTACATGCAGCCGTGGAGATCACACATGACTTGTGGCCCCTTCAACGTATCCACATCTGACCACGTAATGATCGCTCAGCGTGCATTATGAAAACAGCTCAAAGAGCAGTTTGTTCTGGACCTTCATGGAGGGAAATACCCTGCAGTGAAAACAAACAAGTCGTGTGATGGAAAAGTTTGTAACGCACGTCTGAATATTTGGCATTAAAATACCCCTTTATAGACGTATTAGGATCAGTATTCTGGAAACAAAACACATTCCTGTTCCTGGAAGCGTGGCTGTCAACATCTTTACAATCTAAAATAACTAAAGAGAAACTATTTCAGCTATTCAACCAATTAAAGCGGGGAACCGTTTCTGCCTGATACCATCTGTTTTCCACAGACGTCCTTCAGTGAGCGGAGACGTGCTGGAGGAACACACGCCAAGAAATTCAATTATTTCATCCTGTTCATCAGATGGTTTTTGTTTATTGTTTAGCAGAATATCTTAAAAAAGGATTTCAGTGAATTATAGAAAAAGTTCAGACACCGGCCAAAGAGCAAATTACATTTCCTGCTATTTCCTCATTAACCACTAAACCTGAAATGGTTTTGGCACAAGAATCTGTCAGTGCGTCTCTGATGACGCCCCCAGATCCAGATTTCCATTTTAAAATTATTAATATGAAAATAGTGAAGCCTTAGAAAAGTTGACTTTTCAGAAGAAAACCTTTCACAGTGTGGTCTGTGGACGGTCCAGAAAACTGTAACTAGGGCATCGGTTTTGGAAAGAGTCGTCGCAGCTGAATTATTTAAATGTATTTTTTCTTTTTTTAAAGCTGTGAGCAACAAAAACTACATTTATTTTTTATCTGTTGCACTGGGTGGATGCAGAGACTCCAGAGGAATATCTCAGAACACGGAGGAATTATATAAAAACCATCCGTCTGGACTGACACAACTTCAGCAGTCGACCCGGCTCGGTCACACAGGTGTCGTCACGACTCACTGATTAGACCTGAGATCAAGTTTAAGTTGATGTCACCAGAACCACACGTAGCTGCTGTCCAGTTAAGTTCATGTACAGTTTGTCCACATTTGGTGATTTTTAAGTTTTTTGACAAAATGAAAGATCAAGTTTTACCACGTGCATGGACGGAAACGGTGACACAGACGTACCATGGGAATTTCAAAATAAAGGCGTATCTTAACGATGGAGGTGATATGAACCGATGTTTTCACTTTGCATCGATGCTATTGGATCGTCGATCACTGAATCAATATATCGATCCGGATCGATGTATCGTTACAGCCCTAGTGTCGAGGTAAACTCAGGCTTGTTTACGACACAGCTTTGAGCCATATTGTTGTTTCCTTGAAACTAGAAAAATGAAACAAAAGTAAATATTTTGAAGCTTCTTATTGACCACAAAGGATTTTTTCAGTAAGAAAATATCAGCCTCAGGCTCTTTTATCCGTAAATGTAATTTCAATATTACATTGTGTTTGCATTCATTTTAATAAAGACGGCAGCATTAACATTTCCTTATCGAGTTTCCGTGTGTAATGGATCTCCATATGGACGGCCTGTAAAAGGTTGTGGAACATGAACATGAATATTTATTCGGTCACATTATTTCGGCTGTTTTCATTCGACTGATACCGTCGGATAATAAAAGCTGATTGTTATGGAAGCAGATTTTATTGTGATTTGTGTTGAACCTGCAGTTGAACAGCTGTCAGGCCTCCCGCCGCGTTTTCAGTCCAATCCGTCGATTCTATTCATCAACTCCCTCAAATGACCACGCGGCAGAACAATCCTCTGAAAGTAATGAGACTCATTTACAACTGACCTTTTCCCCCGACGACCGCACATCTTTGAGATTGTTCAATTCTTCATGATATAAGCTGATGTGTCAGAACACAGAAATATGCAGCAGCAGCAAATATCCGTCATAATGAAACGGGTTTCAAAAGTCAATTGGTAATTTTACATATGTAAATTACACATCACATTCATATATTGTAAGCGGAGTTGTAATGCATGTTCAGATCTGTTTTATTCAACAGTGACATTTACATTAATACTGAACGTTGCTGGTCGGATTGACGTCAGTAACCAGCCTGCTGTTCTGACCCTCTGAGGCTCCTGTAGGTAGGTTAGCCTGTCCTGCTGCAGTCAGTAGCTCCCACAGACATAATACATACAGCTAGCTTAGTTGTTCTGAGCGAGCTGGGTGCAATAAACACTGCATCGCATTTGCATTTGTTTAGTTTTGTCAGTGTCAAGTTTAAAGCAGATAATTAATCTAAACAAAGAGCGACAATTACCAAGAGACAGCACCTCGCCCTCGACTTCACCAGACCAACGGAGGGTAATGAAGAGCTTCTTAGCTCGAACAGTACGTAACTAACAAGAGACACCACCTGGAGACTGAACTCTACATTTGTTTTTCCGGTACGACGTCACACTTAATTAGCACTTAAAGTACAGAGGATGTTAAAAATAAATCCTGTAGGAGCAAACAGCCGTACTGTGAGCAGCCAGGGGAAGCTGCACTCATGCAGCAGACAGATCACACAACAGACAAAAGAAAGAAAATGAATGAAACTAAAGTGTCAAAATGTAAACAAACAAAAAACAAAGCAGTGCTCAGCTTGTAGCCCGGGCTGACTCACTGAGTCCATGGCAGCAACGGGTGCCACACATTTAAAAAATCCTGAAGTGGTGATTAAATATGATCCAGGTCGGCTTGTTTGAGTCATAGAAGGCTGAAACGCTGCTCTCTCCCCAACACAATGAGACAGGACTCTGTGGAGAGTGGACACAGCTCAGGACTCTGTGGAGAGTGGACACAGCTCAGGACTTTGTGGAGAGTGGACACAGCTCAGGACTCTGTGGAGAGTGGACACAGCTCAGGACTCTGTGGAGAGCGATCACATGAGCTGAGCCAGCTTTGTTTCATGTTGTTGTTTCGTACGGTGACCCATGAACACCCACACAGTCCTGCACCATCCACCCTGTACAGACACGTGCACACGCACGCTGCCAAAGAGCACGTCAATATTAAATCGACCGCCCATCACACACACACACACACACACACACACACACACACACACACACACACACACACACACACACCCCTGTATTAGAAACATGGAGCCCTGAGGTGATAGGATTGAGTGGACACTAACTCTGACACCATTAATATAACAGTTATCAATACCATCTCCTGAGGGCAAATACCAGGATTATGTGGTGTGTGTGTGTGTGTGTGTGTGTGTGTGTGTGTGTGTGTGTGTGTGTGTGTATGATGAGGTCAAGATCCCACCAATCAAGCCCTTAACGACCCAGCAGGGTAATTAAGACTCTAACAGCTAACTGCCCTCCAGGAACACACACACACACACACACACACACACACACCAATTACTGTATAACAGCTGAATACTGAGCTGTGACTGCTGAGGCTGGTCTGAGAGAGAAGTCAGATGACTGTACGCCACAATAACCCATGATGCACCTGGTTTTAAAGACGTCCGTCCTGGTCGTTTGCCTCCGCAGTGATCAAATCAAAGCGGTGGCACCAGGTGTCCGTCAGCGGCACACTGCCTTTAACTGTTTCTGTCCAAGTGAGAGAAGGTTAATGTGACAGTAAGTTACTGCCAAGGAAGCAGAAGTGGACGAAGTAATGAGGCCGAGGAGCCGCAGAGGACTGAGTGATGGGTTTTCTAAATGTTCTTTGTGCAACTAAAATACAAAAGCAACAGAAAACCTCTCCTACGTCTCGTTTCTGTTTTAAAATGTAATGTTGGCTCTCAAATAGTGAAACAGTGCATCATCACCACCACCTGGTGTGATGTAGCTGTACCAGGGCAGGTGGGGGCATCATCAGAGGACTATTACAAACTATCTGTGGAAACAGACAGATATATACGTATATTCAGGAACCCAACAAATGCAAAAAGAAAGTCATTTTCTTCAAGCACACAGCTGTTCGTACAGTTCAGGTTAGGTTAGCATGAATTATAAATAAAAACGCTCATAAATATGAGGACGAGGTGAAGTGCTTGTATATTTGTGTTAAATACAGATGTAAGAAATTAGATTGACTTACAAAGTTAAAAGAAATGTGAAATTTAAATTGTATTTTTACTTTTTAAAGCAGAAATATGAATAATGTCATAATGTCTCATAATTTTGAGTTTCCAAGATTATTTGTTATTTTTCCTTTTCACTCTTTGTGTCATTTTTCTGATAGAAATAAGCTGCGTTGGTTTTTCAGAAGGACTTCTCTGAGCAGGTGAAGACGTCTACAGACACACAACAAGGAAATTCATGACAAAGACACGAGGTAGGTGGACGGACAGAAGAAAGGAGGGAAAGGTAAAGCGGGGGGTGGGGCTCTCTGAGTAATGTGATGTAGCGGGGTCCCCTGAGTCTCCTGGTGGAGCAGTGAGAGATTAGCTGTCCAGTCAAACACAGCCCCCCCCCTCCACCCTCCACCACCACCACCACCCGAACCTCCCTCCACCCTCGCTCCATCTGTCAGACACCACAGAGACGTCCACCGGCCTCGCAGCAGGATGTCTACACACACCTGCATCCACACACACCTGCAGCTAAACAAACACACACACACGATTGTGTTCGCCTGCATCTGTGAGGACATTATCACCCCGAGCCTACTTACACGAAGCTCCTTCTGACAAAGACAGGGACGATATCTGAATCTTAGTGTTGGTCAACAGCTCGTTCGTCTCTGTCGGATTAAAATATCAAACTACAACACAAAGCAAAGGTCAGTGGCCCCAAACGCCAGAGTCCAGCTAATGTACAGTGAAGTAATGTGGCTACAACATGTTTTCTGTCACCGAGTGAAATGTTGAATCTTTGAAAAACAGCTACAGGACATCACATGAAGTGTGTCTCCTTCTCTACCAACATGCAAACCAGACTTTTTGACCCTCCTGCATAATGTTTATAGACGGTGTTGGACGCTGTGCTGCTGAGCAGAGCGTTCAGAGATCCAGATCGGTAACTTGGGATGAATAACACGGATGACAGGGAACAAAAGGAGAGTGATAAAACAAGAGTCTGCTGCTATTTTCCTCAGAAAATGTGGCTTCACCTCCTGGTCAAACTCAGCTCTCAGCATCCATCAGAGAATATTGCACCGAGCAGCAGATATGCAGAAGAAGAGCCAATAATGGCCGAGGCCACGGACTATTTGCTCAGCAATTTCATCAAATCATATTTCCGAGAGCACTCCGATCATTATTGGCTTCTGACTGACAGCCTGACATGCTGTACGCTGCCGTCCTCTGGGTCTGTGTGTGTGTGTGTGTGTGTGTGTGTGTGTGTGTGTGTGTGTGTGTGTGTGTGTGTGTGCAGCTGAAAACTCTCAGAGAAATGAAAATTACAGTAAATCAACAACTGCTCGTTAGTGTCGATTCTCTAACAGGGAAACATACTGAACATTCAGATTCTCCGACAGACAGACAACACCGAGATGTTGATGATCGGACCGCTCCGTCATGTAGGAGGTGGGTGGAGGTGGAGGTGGAGGTGGGGTGCAGGGGCGGAGGCTCAGCAACAAGAGGTAATAGAAAAGAGAGGCCGAGAGAAATAAAGGAGCAGATATAGAAGAGAAATGAAAGTCTCCTCTGAGGGGAAAGAAGGAAATTGGTGTGTTGAGGTGAAAATGATTGAGCCCTGACCTTCGCTTGAGGGGTGGGAGGGGCCATGACCCTGTTTTAATTTAGGAAGTGATAGGTGTGTGTGTGTGTGTGTGTGTGTGTGTGTGTGTGTGTGTGTGTGTGTGTGTGTTTCACAGAAGCAGCCATATTGAAGCTGAAGTACCGCCTGTGGCCACTAGATGCTGCGCTCAGACAGACTCAGATTTAAAAGTAGCAGCTTTAATAAAATGTGATGTTTATCTCTGAGTTCATTTCCACGTGTGTTGTTGTCGCTTTTGAAAATGATCCCAAAATGTCTTAGTGATTAACTCGTTCCTATACGGCAGCCGGCCCACGGCCCGCCAGAACTTTTAGTAGATTTACTCCCTGATGCAGCATTTCTTTGTTTTCAGGATTTCAATGGCTAAACGATGCAGCAGTCATCCGGGGAGTCGTTTGCTATCAGCTGAGTCTTTACAGGTGGACTTGGGGGCGGGTTCGTCTTTAAGCTCAGCTCTGGTTGGCTATTGCAGCCTGTGGAGAGGATTTGCAAACTGCTACTGGGTGAAATGAGTCGTCAATCTAAAGGTCAGAGTTCAACAGTTGTTTTGATACCAAGGTGTCAGCGGAAATGTTTTACCAGCTGGGCTAATTAAGGGAGCAGATAATCTGAACCACAACAACAACATTTCGTTGCCACTTATCGATGTTTCACTGTGGTTTGGACTGAATTTTCTCCTTGAGTGTGTTCATGGACGTTTTTTTGTTGGAGTATCTCAGACCAGTGAGAGATGACAAGGCTTTAAATGTGAGTTACCTTAATTTCTTGATTGTTTGTTGTTTTGTTTGTTGGTGGTCTGACGGAGCTGTTGATTGTATTTGCTGTTGTGACGGTTTGTATGGCTCGAATCACAAGAATCCTACTGATGTAGCTTTGTAGAAAACAATGTTTTAGGTCCTTGGAAATTCAGTAAGCAGCTTCGGATCAGAGCAGAAACTGATGTGACTCTGGATGTTTATTCCTTTTTGTGTAGGATCTGATGATCGTATATATTTTGGTCACATGGGTTCTTACTCTGTTATGTATGTTTCCATGAATACTGATAATAATACTGATGAGGAGGGCTGCGATCTGGATTTCTTATCAGGATTTTAAAAAACATGTTAATGCTGGAAAAAGCTGTCAACGTGTTCCCAACTCGGGGAATGGGACCAATCCCAGGAGCACCTGAATGCAGCACAAGACAGGTGAATACATACAGGTATAACACACAAAAAAATAAGAAGCAGCGTCACTGACGTCCGCCTGGCAAACAAAAAGCAATCAGTGTAAACTGTGAGTCAGGACGCAGAGCAGAGCGAGGTTTAATTTTCAACTACATCACCTGAGAGTGGAGCTGAAGGCAAACGGAGAAGCTACGAGACTATTTCAATACTGAAAAGCAAAGCTGTGGAAACACACACACACACATACACACGGACACACACACACACACACACACATGAACACACACACACACGGACACACACACAATGGGCTAACACATAAAGACACACACGCTCTCATGTTTCAGAACCAAAGAAGATGTAGTGTCGAAATAAAATCTCGCCAGAGGGCATCACTGAATTAAAACACACACACACACATATATATATATGAAGTATGTATATAAAGATATATATTTATGGAGGCAGCCAACCCAAATGAACTCACACACACACACACACACACACACACACACACACACACTCTGAGACACATGCAGCAGGGAATGGGCTTTGTCAGAACGTACAATCCATTCTGCAGCCGTGGCCTGAGGCGAGGCTGTTAAGGAGACAAATGGAGGGAAATAGACTCTCAATAGCCACTGCTCTGCCTTCATCCTTACACCTACACTCTTAATCTCACACACACACACACACACACACACACACACAGCTGCCTGCCACACAGTGGTCCCATGTGTCCAGCAGCCTCTGTTCGTCCTGCACAGCCATCACACTCTGGTTCACGTGAACTGCCACAAATTAACCAGTAGCCTCTTAACCTTTCCAGTGCAGGAAATACATCAAGGCTGCCCCGACCTCCCCTGGTCCCCGTCCCTCCTGCAGGGTCCTTCAGAACGGCTGGTGGGCTTTCACCATGACAACAGCAGTGAGACTCACATGCCTGAACAGCTGCATTATTGTGATTGTGTTACTAAACAGTACACACAAGGAAAATATCTGCGGTGTGAACTGTGTGTGTTAACTGTGGACACGTTTCCAACAAAGATGTTATCAGTGTTTGTTTCTTTCTCGTTTCACGGCCATCCAAAGTGCAGCAGACCGGACAGAGGAGGAGCAGAAGTGATGAGAAGGATGATAAAAGCAGCAACAACGAGCAGTCGACATCCTCGAGACGAAGGACAGAAGAGAAGCTGCACTTAAACTGATCCACACTCAGTCCATGTTCAGTGTGGATGGGATGCAGGCGCCCACAGCGGCTTTAAAAACTGAGTCATATACAGTTTATCTCCCCTCTCTCATCTCAGAGGCCACAAGACAGAAACTATTCCTCCGGTGGGTTAGCAGCTAATTAACAGAATGCTAAACGCTACACAATACAAGACTATGACAGCCACTTGGTGTGAAACATCTTAATGCCTTTACTAACTGCATCTGAACAGGAAAACTCTGGACTCTTAAAGGGGATCTGGGAAACACACTGTGTTGTGTTGGAAGCTGGTCGTTAGTTTACGTTAGTGGAGTGGAGACGAGGCACTGAGACACAAGAAAGTCGGACCCGAGCCCTTCACAAAGACATCCAGCGTTAAACAACTTCAACAAATCGTCCACAGGTCTGTAAAGACTCATTATTCATGTCACTTTACAATCCGCTCACACGTGGCCCATAAAAAAGCGATTCAGACATGAAAATTCCTACAAATTAAGACATTAAAACACGTTCAGTCTTAGCTTATTTAACACATTCACGTCTTTTCTCTCCAGCAGGACGACGTGCTTCACGCTGTACCTGATGAGGAGCAGCCGGGGCTCAAAACATTTGCTGAATGAGTTGTTGTGTTTGCTGCCTGTGAAACTAATGTGTCCCTTTTACACTGGAAAAAAAATCCACATCAAAAATAAGTTAAAAAAAATGAATTTAGGGTGTTTTTTTTTTGATTGAGTATAAAAAAAAAACTACCTGTGAAACAAGTAAAGATTTTCCTGTTTCCTCTTGAAATAAGATGTGAAATAAAGTCCCTGAGATGTGACTTGTTCAGTGGCTAACGTTACGTATGTAGGAGGGGTGTCGGAGGGAGGCAGAGATCGTCTGTGAGTGATTAAAAATCACAGTATTTTTTTGAACGGACACCTCGGGGCACTGCAGATGGACACATGATTTGTGTGTGTAATGTTTATGTATTGAAAAGATGCAGCTTTTATTTTGTAGACTGCTGCAGTCGGTTTATAGGAAGGACTTTCTGAATAAAAGGGAGTTTAAATGATGAAGTAATATAGATCATTGAGGATGCATCAAGATTCACACCTCTAATACAGACGAGCAAAGAAAAGTCACCAGATACTGAAAAAAACAAACTCATCTCCTGTCGATAAGAAAAGATTCAACCACCTGCTTTTAAAAGAAACCTGCATACACACTAACATCACTGTAGAAATGGTTTAAGAGACGAGGTGAAACAGTCTACGTCCTTGTTCATTCATGAGAGGCATCGGAAAGTTACGATGCTTCAGCCGTCGTCTTTGTGTTTCTACAGTTTCCTTCCTTTCTAACTCAGACTGCTGAAGCCTTGAATGAAAGGAGGAGCGCGGGCTGTGACCCCATCTTCTCCTGTGCACTCTCCTTAAAGAGGAGGAGATACGGCCTGTGTGGAGCAGAGGAATGACTCAATAAGGCTTTAAATGTATTTATGGCGAGCGTTCAAAAAGACTCCTGAACGCATGCTTTCAGTACAGTACTTGAATTAATTATTTTCCACGCACAACCTGGCCTCCATCTTCATTCCCAACCTCTATCTCTTCATCCTCCCCCTCCATCCGCGGCTTTTTATACTCTTCACACATTGTTTTCTTTCTGTGCAGAGTGCCGTTCAGGAGGGGGAGCAGAGGAGGGTTTTGGGGGTAGCAGAGATGTTTCTATAATTCTTCATGCGTTGGGGATCCCCTCCAGGCATTTGTTCGACAGAGGGGGGCTTTGAAAGCAAATTAGGCTCTTTTTAGGCTTCGTCGGGGGCACAAGCCTGTGTACTCCAAGGTCACATCTAATTTGATATGGAAGTGGTTTTAAATATTCATCCATGACCCCAGGTGCTCCCCTATGTACAGGCAGCGGTGTGGAGGGAAGCGGCAGCCTCCTTGTTAGCTGCTGTCACTAAAAAAAACACAGTGTTCCCAACACTCGCTGCAGGCAGTCAGGCAGGGAAGTGGAGGAATAAATGTAGCGCTCAACGTGAACTGCGTCGGGAGAAATCCCTGTTGCATCCGGACAGGTGACATTTCTCAGCCCAATGAACATCTCTTTCCCCGCCACACTAGTCATTTGCATGCAAATTTGTAGGGTTTCTTCACAGCCAATTAAAAAGTCGCCCAAGGAGTGCGTTCTTTTATTAATAGTTTAACTTCAGGCAGAACGGTTCTGCAAGTTCTGGCGGGCACTTGGCACGAGCCTGAACACCACAAAGGGTTTACAGTTATCTTACAACTGAGAATATCTCCATAAATCCTGCTGCATTATTCAGAGTCATACTTCAGTAGTTTAGACCTGGCTGTTTTTGTCTTTGTTGGTGGAAGTCAGAGGTGGGAAGTAACAGAGTACAAATACTTAGTTACTGTGTTTCAGTAGATGTTTCAGGTATCTGTACTTTACCTGAGTATCTCTGACTCTCCCTCTCTACATCTGAACACAAACATCTGATCTTTCTCCTCCTCACAGCTTCAGAACAGGCTCGTTACTTTAGTTTGACGCATTAGAGGTGAATTATGGATTATTTTCATTTCATCACACGGCAGACGCAGCGAGACGAGACAAAGACGTAGAAGACGTGAACAGACAGAGAGGGAGGCTGGAATGGAGAGAAAAGGCGTGTTAGTGTCTCGTATCTGCAGAGAGTTTCTTATTTTCTCTCTTTGTTGCTGCTCGGGACGCTTTACCAACCCAACATGTGGCTATTTGACGTCCTGGGAATGAGACTCAACAATCAACTATCTTTGTGGTGCGTTCAGGAACAGCTGGGACGAATCCTACTGACTCTACCTTTAACTTGAATAGTCTTTGAATTATATTAATATGACGTGAGCTTCAGTTAGTCTTTTTTTTATACAAGTATCTGTACTTCTACTGGAGGAACCTCTAATGAAAACTTTGTGGCTTGTTTATGCAGAAACATGTTTTGCTCTGGTCCCACTAGTGACAGTGTTCAGCTGGTCTGACTTAAAGCACGATAATTCAACAACTACAGCCAGGTTGTCATGGTATTTGTTAATGTGATTTGAATTCTGAATGTTTTTGTCTGTGCACTGCAATCACATCTAATAGTTCTGGAAATCAGTCTGGACCAAAAACATTACCATCCACAGAGTCACGGCCGTCAGCATGGCTACTGATGGAAGAAGGGAAATGGAGAATCAAAGAGAGATCCTCTCTCGTTCCATAGCTGAGGAGATATCAGTGAAAGAAAGGGAATTAAAACAATGAATATGCAGTACGGTTTAATAGTAAATAGCTCCACGATAGGGTCCACAACACATAAGAGGTTCTGTGTGGTTGCCAGTGCAAACAGAGGACAGCAGCGGTAACTTTGATAGTTTTGTGTCATTTTGATCATAAAGTCCGGTCGTCAGCAGAGACGGGACAGTGACACCAGACTCTCACATGAGCTCACTGACAAACACACACACACACACACACACACAAACACACACACACACACACACACACACACACACACACACACAGGGGAGCTCTGACAGATCTCTCTGATGTGTGTCGCTGAGATCACACAAATATTTAACAGCGACAGTGAAATCACCAGACAACCGCTGCTGCTTTACATCACGTGCATTATGTATTCAAATGAGAAGCACACGTACATAAACACAATCAGGACCACAACACGTATCTGTGCATATATATGTGCTTTTCAAAGAGTTTGCATATTTTCATCATGTGCTGTTATCTACATGCATCTGACAACAGGACTGAGGTTGATTTGTTGGCTTAATAATGCAACCAGACAAACACACACACACACACACACACACACACACACACAGAAGAACACACACACATTTCTTTTTTTTTTTTACAGGGAAGCGCAACTTCCATGTCAGCTGTAATAATCACACACACAAATAATACAAAGTGGGTCCAAGTCCAAGCATAATGTACGTGATGTCTCCCCTGTTATAGTGGGATTAAGTCACCCATCAATAATCAAATGCAAATAACATAATGCACCACAGAGGCCTTTTATACGAAGGAACCACGAGGGACGACCGGCTGCCTCGTGTAATTCTGAATCGTTAAATGAGTTGGAGGCATGAATAATCAATCATTATTCACATTAATGAGACGGAGAGGACGTTCAGACAAAGCTCCAGGTGGGGCTGCACATTCATGCTGTGGTTTGGGGGAAATGATTCACCTGCTCCACCTCCCCGAATGCTCCCTGAGACCAGAACCAAAGGATCGGTAAGTGGCTCATTATCAAAAACCAAACGTCAAGTGTTTCCCAATTATGACCATGAAGTGAACAGGAGCCAGTGAACTGGTGTTTCCAGGTTTGTGCCCCCTGGTTTGAACAAACAATGGCAACGGCATCGCAACGGCATCGCAACACAGCGGCTGGCGGGTCGTTTTATCACCAACCTATGACAGAAATACATCCATCAGCATCCTTTCATCGTTCAGCCAGACCAGCTGGACCGCCCCCCCGGGACAAGAGGGGAGTGATCCAGGATGGAAGTTACTACAAGCCAACCAGGCTGCCAAGCTGGCGACCACAGTTCAAGTCTTCAGGGACATTTGAAGCTGTTTTATTTGTGACCAAAACCAGCTACTTTTAATGGGAAGTCGAACCATCTCCAGCTGTTTAACTGGTGACCAAAACCGTCTTTCTGTCACAGGAAGGCAGACCGGTTCTGGGCGTTTCTTGTGGCAAACAAAACTGGGTGTTTTTAACGGGACGTCAGATCGTATCCAGGCGTTGTTTGAGAGACCAAAACCGGTATTTTAAGCCGAAACATGATGTTTTCATAACCAGAACCAAGTGTTTGTGCCGAAACCTAAACAGAGCAGAAGCACAGCGTTACGACCGAGGCCCGCCTCAACCACAACATCCCGGGTCAAGCTGTGGCACTTGATGGGCGGGACGAGGAGAGGTGGACTCAAACGCAGTCACATGTTGATACACAGTGTTTATCTTATCATCACCGTGCTGTTACTGTTATTTACATTCACCCTAATGAAAACGCATATATGTATATAAATAAATGTGTTTCTGTTCTATATGTGTGTCGCATGACAATTTCATTATGCAACCCTGTGTTGTATAATGACAAATAAATCTCATTGAGCCTTGAAGGAAAATCTAGATGCTACAGCATACGATGATATTTCACATCAGTGAGCTTCTGAGCAGCTTCATGAAGAAAATGTTTTTCCCAGTTTGCTGTGGAAGAACTGGACACAGAGCGCTCTCACTTCAACCCCATCCAACACCGGTGAGGTGAACTGGAACAGGGAGTGTGAGCCGGACCTGATCCTCCAACATCAGTGTTGGACCTCACCGACGCAGCAGCGGCTGAATGGGAGCAAATCCCTGCAGCAGCTTTAACATCTGGAGGACTGAGTGGAGGCTGGTGGAGCAGCAGGTTAATGACCAGCGTGTTCAGATATCACATCCAGGGCTGATCACCTCCTTGGTATGAAGTTCACTGAATATGTGCATTAGTGTCTCTGTAACTGAATGCACAGGTCTGTTTCAGAGACATTATACTGTCAGTTTTACTAATGATGCAACAATCGGCTGCTGTCATAGTTTACAGACGTCTCTTTTAATACGGCAGCAACAAACAAAAAAACAATAAAAATCAGATCCAAGTTGCATCCATAGTTTGATCGGAGCAGACTTTCCTGCATCAGTTGTGATGATTAACTTGAACTTGCTGGACGACTGACACAGTTCATCAGGTTCACTTCAGCTCCTCCGTGACATCATCTGTCAGGAGATATTTAAGAACCGGTTGCTTCTCACTCGCAGAGCTGCGCTGTTGATTCATAACACTGCAGCTCTCTTTAACAATGCACCCATGTGAGACCACAGTCAGCCCTGCACACACACACACACACACACACACACACACACACACACACACACACACACACACACACACACACACACACACAGACACACACACACACACACAGTGGTTCAGATGCGCAGCAGTAGCACAACACCAGGAGACACTGAAGACTTCCTTTGTTCACATTTCCCATCACAGCAGAAACATGTCGCTCTTCTTTCATCTCTACATTAGTTTCCTCCACTCAGTCAACGTGCATTTAAACGTCTGTCTGATAAATAAAAGACCAACTTCATGTATTTTCCTTTATGCTTCCATTTCTTTACATTTTCAAGGTAAACTCTGCGCTACGTCTCCTCGTTCTTCTGCTTCCATACATCCCCACACATTTATGTCTTTTAAACTCAACCAGCATGAAAAAATAATACCGGAGCTCTTTTCAGACGAGATGCTCGCACTTATTACCAACCACAAAGCTGAACCTCTTGACAGCCTGCGCACATATAGGAGAGAGAAAGATGAGGGAAGTGAAAGAACAGGAGCATATTTATTTTTTGTGGTTTTGTGCCGCAAGGACAAGGTTGGCCTTTTGTCTGACGAGTCGTACGAACTGACAGACGACTTTAAAGTTTAAAGTTTGTCTCAACTCTCCAGAGGGATGTTTTCAGCTGAGGAATGTAATGTGCTGTGAATGCAGAGACAGGATCTTGTTTCTCTTCTTTTGTTCTCTCTCACTGCATCCTATAGGCTCCATACTGTACTTCTCTGAGCTCCTCATCCTTTGTGCTCTGCAGAAAAATGTCCTACAGTGCCCCCGAGAGGCGCTCAGGAGAAGCGCACCCCCCGTTCAAGCCTCTGCTGGTGTGAACCAGTTTCTTTGTTCCAGCTGTTGGATTGAAATGAAGCTTTCAGTTGAGCAATCGGAAAACGAATTCAAACAGTTCCCAACACAACGAGGACGACAGACGTGACAGCGGGAAAGACTTCTGAGAGGGGAGGGCGGCTCGCATCGTTTTCTTTCCTCCTACAGGTACCTCCATAATCCCAAATGTCTCTGCATGAAACACAAACACACAAACAAGATGAACAAAGACGAACACGTCCACACAAAACCTCCATCTGTCACCTACTCAAGGTTTCCCTCTGTGCACGTCTCAGGTTTTTAATTCAGTTGCCGTAATAAAAAAAACAAACATGTTCTCGTCCCCGAAGCCCCAGATCCCCAAACTCAAGTCCACAGAAGATGAAAAACCACAAGCAACAATCAGATCGTAATGTGAAATCATTAGACGTGTTTGGTTAAGAGTTGATTCAGTGGGAGTTCACAATTTTACAGTCAGTGAGCAGGTTGTGTTTCTGTGATGGGACACACACACACACACACACACACACACACACACACAGCGGTGCAACTGGTACATCCTCTTGATAGGTCAACCATGCAGAACCAAATCAACACACACACACACACACACACACACACACACACACACACCCTGGGGCTCCTCACGTCTCACAATCACATTCAAATTGTTTATTCTTGCAATCTCTCCATGTTAATGACTCTGCTGCGCAACATACTGATTATTTCACAACACTGAGGAGGGAAGGAGGCAGTGGGTGTGTGTGTGTGTGTGTGGGTGTGGGTGTGTGTGTGTGTGTGTGTGTGTGCGTGCGTGCATGTGTGTGTGTGTGACCTTGACAGTGAAGATATTTTGGAGATTTTTTTAAAACTGAAGACGTTTTTGGAAAGTCAGAACATAAAAATGGGATTATTTTCAGTCGACTGGACGAACATATGAAAAGAAAAGTTAATTATTACTGTTTTTCCCTCAATCGGGGAAACGTTTGGTGAGAATGTTTTGGACAGTCTGCTGCAAAATGGGTGAATTTCTAATAAGGATATTTGCTGTTTTTAAGAATAAGTGCACTTTTCAAAGAGTGAGGGAATATTTGAAAGTGAGGATACTTTTTGAAATGGACACTTGGAAGTGTGAGTGCAGGTTTTGGAGTGATGCACACGGCTGACTGCGTCACTCTCGTGCCAATAACAAAAGTAAAGCTCTCCCTCGTGGGTGTATTCATGCTGTGGGGCGATAACAACAAATGAAAACATTTTGCTTGTGTTTTCTACGTGGGCTCTGTCTAACAACTGGAAAGCAATCATGTCATGTCAGTAGACTAATATGTAACGAGGACTCTTGGTAACGACGTACGAATAGTCCCTGTTGGTCCGCTGGCTAACGTGAGCTAACATTAATGCTTCCTAGAGATTGCGGGATTTCCCAAAAAATGAATAATTATCACACATATGAAACCAAAAAACGCTTAGCTAGCTCAGTGTTGCTGTAACTAAGGTATCTGCTGAAAAACAGATTTAGCAACTACACCCGCAAACTCACAGGTATCTAACAGCACCACAGTTTATATCCATTAAAGAAGGTTGATGTACTTAAAAATAAGAATAAGTTATTTATTTAATCAGATGACTGTTTAGTTAGAACAGCACAGATCTGACTTTTCTTTTAGTGCACGTGACAGTCCAACGCGAACATCCTGCAATCGACACGTCAACCTGCCGTTAGAGTCACACATCTTACGTAGCATCCTGCGTCTGTGTGATGTATGAGCTGCATCTATATGGTCCATTTAGTCTCGTTTACATGAGAATATCTCACAAAATAAAGAAAAATGTGATGGTTGACACATATTATCCATGACTCACACACACACACACACACACACACACACACACACACACACACACACACACAGGCAGGATCAACAGTGTCAGGTAATCTCTCTCTCAGGAGACGAACCTGAATCCACCTTCCTAACAGACGCTATCTTTCTTCTTCCCTTCTCTTTTCATCTCTCTCATCCTGATTCCCTCCCTCAACACTTTACTGGCCTTTTCCATCCCCGCTGAGGTTTTCACATTGAATCAAACCCTCATCTAATCCGGCTGCTCTGAATCCAGGAGGGGGATGCACTCGCCAACAGTGAGCAGTAAAACTCCGTTCTCTTCACGAGACGACGACAGAAAACCGGACTAACAGCCCTCCAGGGTCCAGGTGTTGGAGGAGGAGGAGGAGGAGGAGGAGGCGGCTGCAGCATCACCACCAAAACAAACAAAGATAATTTGCAGGTCAACACACTGAACTTTGTGAGTCTGTGCATTTGTGAATGAAGCAGCCTGGAGGCAAAGCTGAGGAAGATGTGAATCCTCCTGCAGAGCGGCCAGCTGGGAGAGAAGACAGGTGGAGGAGTTTAATATCTGGCTCTGTGCGTTGAGACACAGCAGGTAACATTTATATCTCATATTATTCTTCAGGTTTGATATAAATATAAATAATAAATCCCACCGGCTCGTCGTGGTTACAGAGTTATTTCTCTCAGCAACAGGTTTCAGTGTCGCCGACTGTTCGTTGGCTGCAACTGATGACTCTGATTATCGATTACTGACTCAATTTCTTGGTCACGTCAGTCGCCTCGATGGATAAACACTGATCCTTTTCAGCGCCATGGGACTTTAATAACAGACAAATATTAATAGACACTTGGTTCATGTAGCTTTTTCATTTCATCAGGTTTACAATGACTCTCTGTGTCGTGGTGTAATAGTAAAGATATAAGTTGTTTGGGGGCCTTTTGGAGATAATGTTGCTGGACCGTCCACATTTAAAACATGTGCTTGATGGTTTGTTTGAGGCTTTATTTCTTACTTTTTAAATGTTTTTTAAGTTGTATTCATTAAATGCATCTGGCGAGAATAAAAAAGTAAAAGCAGTTTCGTGAATAAAAGAACAAACTTGTTACAGTCCGTGGGCCGTAACACAAACAACACAAACAACACAAACAACACAAACACATCTAAGTCAACAAGTCAACGCCTCAATTTAAGTGTACAGTCAAGTCCTTCATTGTAAGAAAGCTTAGATTCTTGTGATTAAGTTCAGGTCATTTTATGCATTTTGCACTAACTTTTTGCAGTTAATTGATTTTTGTTCTGCTCCTACTGATGCTGGTCATGTTACCATACGTTACATATCGACTCCAGTTATGAATGAATGTACTTCATGTAGGAAACCTCAGTTACAGTTTGTACTTGACGTAACGTGACTTGAATTCAACGAGTCAATGAGCACAGCACCAGGATTTTCATTTAATCACTGAAATAAATGGAAATGTGGGCCAGAACTCAGAGGCCCGGCTGAGACACTCGTACTACAATGGACTTTCACCAGCTGCTCCCTTGATGCATGGACCGCGTGCCAACGGGAGGACTTGGAAGATAAATTGCTGAAGTCTAACAGAGTTATCGTCTTCTTGTCTTTTCGGTTAAAGTGTTCAAATATTAGAAAGTCAATTTTCTTCCAAAATGGACAAAGCCAGGGAACATTTGTCTTCTGAGGGAGACGGATGAAAGAGAAGACACATGGAGTCAGAGGCTGGCTGTGAGAGGGGGCGGGGCCGCCGCTCTCCATACGATCCATATAAGTTTCCTGAACAAAGAAAGCGACCTCTGCCACCTTGATTCCATTTCCTGTTGTCTAATAAAATCAGGGATGACCCCGGCTAGTCCCTTGTTAATGGTTATCATCTCCACTCCTCCTCCTCCTTCACCCGCCACCCCCCACACTCAACACACATAACCCCCCACATCACCCTCATATACGGCAGCCCAGAGGGACCGGCCCTGATATTTACACAAAGACAAGAAGACGGCGCTCGCCTGCTGCACCAGCTGCACTCTCAGGGAAAAAAAACGGTGCATCAGTGGCGAGGCTTTAAAGACGGATGGGAGTCGACTGTGGTCTCATATTTAGAGCGAGTTATGGAGCACAGAGGAGGGCTTAGGGAAAATGAGTGCCTCCCTACACCCCCATCCTCTGTCTTAGATTTGAGCAAATCACCCCCGAGTGTGTAATATTCTGCTGCACTGAAAACAGGATGTGCATTTTACTCTGATCAGAGGATCACAGCCTGAACGGATCAACGTGTCTGTTTAACTCCAGGAGTAAATATTCATCATGAACTCTGACGACAATTTAGTTTAAATCTACATTTTGACAGTTTAAACATTTTAGTAACTATTCAGCTGAACAAACACGCAGTTTAAAACATGTTTCTACTGGATGTGTCACCGGAACAGAAGCTGAAGACAAAAACATTGAGGCAGGTGGACGGTGTGCGCACGTTTATCAAAAATAATCTTTCCCCTAAATACAGAATGATTCAGATCCCATCGTGTCTCTTGGCTACAGATGTTTATAGAGATTACTTATATAATGCAGATTAAGTGTTCAGACATTTAAAGATAATGTTTTTCTGCTCTTCTGCTTCTGAGACTATCAGAGCGTCCATCAACTGTTGAAAACTGTGGCCAACCATGGAAACAAGAGCTGAAGACAGAGGGTTTCCAGGGAGGTCCGCTGCTTGTGAGACAGTCTGGCTTCTAAAGTTGGAAATTTGGAAAACACACTCACGCATTTATAATTGAGGTAACGAGAGGATCCCCTCGTCACTCCTAACTTCTCTGCGGACCACTGCTTGGTCCGTTATCTTCAACTTTTTCCTGTTCAGAGCTACGATATTTGATTCTTCATCATCAGTAGCCTCGGATATACATGCACATCTCCAAACAAACTTTATCATCACTGTGTCTGTTTGTATTCATAGAGGGACAACACATCTACAGGGGGTGAATGATAGACTGACTGGGCTAGCTGATTAGCATGCTAACCTCAGTTGACATCTCTCAGGAAACAGGCAGACTGAACTAAAGAAAGAGGCGATGAACGCTGCTTCGAAAAACAGTTGAGCTGTTGTTTTCTCTTCAATGAGATCAGAGCTCATGTAATCAGCAAAGCAGAACTGAGTGCTGCGGCATTAAACAACATGCACGATAATTCAAGTTGGACTTTAATCATCTTCAAACGACCAAACTGATGCAGTCGGTTGTACAACCTCTGTCTGTCTGTGACTGTGACACTGCTGCTCTCTCTCTCTCAAACAGCAGCTCAGCAGATGTGCTTTGTTCAGCAGACCGACCGATTCTGTCGACACAAAGAGTCCGTTTCTCCGGTTCAGTCTGAACCCCGCGGAGCCGAGAGGCAGCTCGATCCGCACAAAACAATCTGTTCAGGTTAAAGACGGTCGTCCCTTTCTTCGAGACAAGTTATGCTCCGCGCTGAAGCATTCATAATGAGGCATATGTTGTGTATGCGTTCAGACAAACACACAATCTTTCTACATTTACAGCCCGGACAGGCAGGTTGGCAGGTTGCATCTGCTTCTGCTGGAAGACACACGGCACTGATTGGCTGAGTCAGCACAACCGTCTGACAGATACATGGATAGCTGTCGGCCAGCTAATATATATACACACACCAATACACACACAGGCTGCGTGCAGCAAAACAAAGCAATGATACATGCACAGCACAAACATGCACATAAAGGTGTGTAGATGCACAAATACACACGTGCACACACAGGCAGTGAGAAGATACATCAAAGGCCAGGGAGGAGTAATGAAGTAAGAAGTTCGAGGAGAACGACACGGAGAGGCAGCAGACAGACAGACGAGAGATGTGTTGTTACGTGGGGAGCTGAGAGAGGCGCTTGTTACCAGAGACGGACTGATATGTGGCAAAAAGTCTGGATGAGTCAGAAAGATGCAGGGAGCGACACATGAAGGACTTGAGGAGCAGATGACAGGACGAGGTGGGAAAACAAGAACAAAGACGACAAAGAGAAGGTGTGCGAGGACAGATGGAGAGCGTGAACCCATCAAGGTCAGCTGATGTGATGAAACACGTCACAACGGAATAATCCCCCCTGTCCTTCAATCATCCGTCCATCCCTCCGTCCTACCCGTCCTGGCACTGCCATGCTTTATCGCCATCCTTTTTTGGCACTCACTTACACACACACACACATATTTCAGGCATGATGAGAGTCATTCATTAAGGGGCGAGGGCTTTCGTATGCAGCGCCGCTACCTTGCAATCACCTCCGCGGCATCCCAATTACCTCTGGTCTAATTGATGTTAGATTTATTAAAGTTAATGAGCCAACTGGCCATCTGTTGAGCAGCCGAAGGAGCGCGGGGGACGATCGGCTGCAGGGGCAGAAGACACGCGACAAAAAAAAGAGCTGCAAGGGCAGATCTGACTCACGTGGGAGTGAGGGGGGGGATACAAAGCTGAGAGGGGAGACAAAGAGATTCACTGCCAACTCCTTCCCTCCCTCCCTCACTGCAATCAAAGACGAGCTCTCACATCACTCCGTGTTTTTTCCACTCTCCCATACGTCTTGCATCCTTTTTATGGCGTTCATATTTCAACTATATGGCTCTATATATGGCGGGTATATATATGGCATATGATTAACGGCCCTCAACCAGCTCTGTATGTCCAATAAATCAGAAACATATATATTTTTACAGACTTATATACTTCTTGGAGCCGGAGATGAAATTTTAATTTCTGCTGCCGGCCGGTGTGTATTTTACTTTTCGTCTCCGGCCCGGTGGCGGACTGTAACGGCTCCTCTTTGTTGTGTCTTCATCCTCTAGTGGCTTTTCAAAGGCTTCACAGCCTCCGGAGGCTGCAAATCGAACTGTATTTGTGTGTGTATATATTTCTTTGTAAGTGTGTATTTGTCACATGCACAGGCTTCAATAAACAGAGTCCTCGCTCTCATAGCAAGAAGTTTATGTTATGCGTGTGCGTGCCATCTCCTGCCTGCAGGAGTGAATATGCTATTTAGATACTGTTATTAATCCCTGTCAGGTGCAAGGATATGAAAATCTGTGACAGGTGTGTGCTGCTACCGATTATCCATTTTGTCACATTTATCTTCCAGCCAAATATAGCAGCTACCTCTGCACCAACAACATCTGGGCCGAGGACCCGCAGCACTCACACAGTATATTATCGCCTGCAGCAGTTTTTCTCCGAGCACGTGGATCCAATCTTGTCCAAGTCCCAAGGTTGAAAAGTTGACGGATTGAGAGCAGAATTGGGAAATTTGGTGCGCGCTATTTGGTGGTGTGGTTTAAAGATCCCTGCTGTGTAATTATAACTGTGGCAGAACACATTTGGCTCAGCAGTCCGTTTGGGCCTCCATGAATTTAATATATAAATCCCCGCAGGGAACGTGTGAGGAGCTAATGGCCCCGGTAAGTAAATATCCTCTCGAGAGTCCGATATTAATCCTCACTAGGTGCCTCCGAAGACATGAACGGCTTCACAGTTATTCTATAGAAGCTGCTATGGAAGAGTATGTGCACATTAAATACTGTTGTTGGCTTTTTAATTGGTTTAAATCAAGGTGACACTTCATTTTACAGGTCTGCAAAATTCATGGTGAGTAGGTGGTTAATTACCAACTAGCATATTTCAACTGTCTCTGAAATCCTCCTCAATTACCACAATAATTACCCCGAACTTTATTGAAAATCAACATGATTTATTCTTCAATAAGCAGTTAATAAATCATTCACCTCTGCTGATCACGCCAATTCAAAATAAAATGCCTGTGTATCCTGTTGTAAGTGTGGCTGTTTTTTACTCTTTTCTGGGCCAAGGTGCAGAAAAATCTGTCGACTCTGACGATTACACGATCAATTCCTGAGCAGGACACCAAAATTCATACTGTAACTGTAATGAAGATTCATCCAACATGAACATTTCAGTTCCTCGGTACCAGCATGAAATGAGGAATTAGGAAACATCTGCATGCTTCGAACGTGTCGTATCTAATTTAACGCAGTCGATATTTGAGACGGTTTCACCCTGAGTCTTACTTTAACATCGAGACTGCAGATGTTCCTCTTCCTCTTCTTCTTCTTACACATTCTCACAGGACTTTGCAGCTAAATTGTGGTTCGTCTGTGTGTTCACGTGCTGTTCATGTGTGTCGACACACACGTGTGTTCAGTGGAGCCGGGATGTGCTGCGGCGTCCTACACCTCTGAACTGGTTCTGTAGTGAGCAGCGGTACTGTAGGTGGGTGATTATCTGCCCCGAGGCAGTTTATATACCGAGAGGCTCCCGTGTCACAGCCAGCCGCCATCAGCTCATATGAAAGAAACGTGGGCACACACTGTAACCGTAATATCCATCTTATAACGTGTTTATGTCCTGGTTTATTAAAACCGCTGAAACACCGGCTTGTTTTAAGACTTCTCTAGAAGAACTGTTTTGACAGAAGAGTTTTGCAGATTATAGGATTACATTTATTAATTCCACTGAACATGAACTATAGGAGGATAATAATATAAACACCGGATTATGTTACCCAACACAAGCCTAAAGTCCGATCATGCTAGCGAGTTAAAGAGATCCAGAGAACAAGCAGTCCTGCTGTGTGACACTTGCTCCTATTGTTTTGTGCAACAACACACGGCTGGCTAACAGATAAAGCCACGACATTAAGTTTATTGTGTACATATCGGTGTGATTTCCATTAATAAAAAAATAATACATTGATTAGTATGCAGTGACTTCTGTCTGCTTTGCTCTGTTGGTAATTCAGCCGCAGCTGTGGCTAATTTTGTTAGCATGACTTCATTTATTGGTCTTTTCAAGCGTATTTTAACATAAAACAAGATAATATAGTAAAATTCAGTCATTTCATAATGAGCATTTAATTCTATAGTACTGCTTATAATAATATACACACACATATGTACGCACACACACACACACACACACACACACACACACACACACGCACTTGAGGCTTAATTGCTCCTTGAGGACAGAAGCTTCACTGAGGATTGATTCACATCACTTCACTCTATTTCTCAGTTTCATAGTTAAATATATAATTATATTTATGTATATTACATATTTTAATAAGAGTATTTCAGTAATAATAACAGCTTCCACTCGTGGCTACTGCAGTACGCTATATATTTTAGCTGCTGTCACTCACACAGCTCAGTCACCAGGATATAATGTCAGCAGTTCATGTTTCTGCACAGATACGTCCGAGGTTGACATGTTCATGTTCACGTTATATGCTCATTGGCTGACACATTGGGAGGTTGAGGGGACGGTGGTGGCATTATGGGATGGCGAGGGGAACGGCCAACTGCATTTCGGGTCACAGCACTCATCGTTGTGGCGACCAAAACCGGCAATTTTTTACAGGAAGTTGGACCGTCTCCATCTGTGATCGTGGCGACCAGAACAGCTATTTTAAGCCAAACCATGATGTCTTCCTAACCCTAGCCACATGGTTTTTGTGCCTAAACCGACACGGAGCATAAACACAGCGCCTAACTTACGAATAAAGTTGCAACATACAGAAATATGTGGTTTTGCAGAAACTTGATTAGCCGACATTTATTCTGGCGATCTTTAACAAAGCAAACGAGCAAAAAACTAATTACTGTGTGGTGATTCATGAGCCACTGAGTGTTTAATACTCCAACTGCCTTTAATTTAAAACACAAGTAAAAATAACTGAGACGATCATCAGCATAAAAACAATTTACTTTAAGAGACCCACGTTTATTTTGTGTTGACGTGACCTCTTGATGACAGTTATCTCAGACAAAGGTGGAGGTAGTGTTACAGTGTTAGAGCCAAGTGTGAACCCACCATGACGTCATTGATTGGTTTGTGGATTACAGTTTTGACCATAAGCTCATCAGGAAACTGTTTACTGAGGCGATAAACCGAGTTAGAAGTAGGGTAATTTTCTCATAAGCTTATATACAATCAGACTTCTTTTTGAAACCAGTGCAGGATTAAGGTACTTCCACATGGGTTTCACTTTTCAGTTCCTGAAGCTCGGTCCATATTTGATACAGTCAATGATGAGCGCTCATTGAAATCGCTCAGGTCAGAGGTCGGGGGCCGTTTACATCCATTAACCGTGATCACGATCTTTCCTGAACCTCAGTTTTATTTGGACTTTGTGGTCGGACGACTTGTAATAAACACGTCAGAGAGCAAACTTAGCCTGACTCCGGTTCACTCTGTACAGTGAAGGGAAACAGAAACACGCCTCGGCCCACTGAGCCACCCTGACGCCAGCCTTTATTGTTCAAAGAGTTGAGGGGTCATTGCTTTATGGAGGGCGACATGGGGACGCTGTCTACTCAAGCTGGGCCTAATGATAACCATGTGAGCACACGAGAGTCATTCCACTCTTCTCAGACCAGCCGAAATGACTCCCCGCTGCAGTCCCACGCTGTAAATTGTGGTCGAAGGTACAAAGAGAGAGGAGCAATTTCCCTGAAATCCACCCTAATGTGGGACAAAGCCAGAGAGGAAAGCCACAGGGATGAGATTTCAGTCTCGTCACCTTTGAACTGCTGTTTGGGTAACAAAAGGGATAATGGCAAAATGAAGATAAAGTGAACTGTGAAGGTGAAGGGGGAGCGAGAGAACGAGGCCGGCAAAGATAGAAAGAAGAAGGAAAATTAGAATGATTGAGGGAAGTGACAGGGGATGCTGCCAGATGAGAGAGGAGGAGGAGGAAGAGAGGGGAGGCAGCCGATCAAATTTTACGGTTGACTTATTCCTTTCACAGCCCCTCGAAATAGCCAAACAATTTACAATCATCCAAAGCATTAACCTTTCACGAGCCAGAGGGACTCAGTGTCCATGATGCCGCGATGAGACGCTTTGCATGCCTGATGAAACGACGCAGAGGAAATAACTCACTCTGCGAGCGAAACAAAGGCAGAGAAGGAGTCGGAGAGGCAGACAAAAGAAAGAAGGGTAGATTAGCAGAGGAGGAGAAGGAGAGAAAGGCATGTTCGAAGGAGGACAAGGAGCGATGTTATGGAGAGCCTTTTGTTGGGGCTGGCATATTGGCTCGTGCGTCAGGGTGAAGGATGGCAGGGAGGCTTCGCAGTGGCTTCGCTGCCCTCCACGGTTCATACTTAACGGTTCTTCAGGTGAGGAGGAGGCTGTGGGAGGAGGTTTACAGTTACAGCCAGAGAGGGGAGGAGAGGGGAAGCATTAAGAGCACAAGAAGCAGGCTTGATTCCCATCTCGTGGCGGGGAGCCAATGTCCATGCTATTTACTGCATGACAGCCTCCCGTATCTCCATCAATCCCCTACACGAGGCGGGAAACAGAGAGGGGGGGCTGAAGGGCCGACAGGGACAGAGTGTGTGTGTTGGTGTGTGCAAATAAGGAAACAGGAGAGAAGGAAGGAGAGAAGGAAGGAAAGAAGGAAGGAAACCAAACAAAGAAGCGGGAGAAAGAGGAGAAGACAAAACCGTCTAAAAACCCAAAAGGGTTTCGAGGTCATACAGCAGAAGCATGTGACCTAACCCGGACCTGATCAGAACAGACCTGGCCCGACGCTACGAGGAACCGAGCAGGTCTGGAGGACCAGCCCAGTCGCCGCGATGAAATGTTGGCAGTTTTTGTAAACCACGTTCAAAACGGTTCATGTTATACGAATGTCTGATCACGTTCACATGGAAAGAATTTGAAGTGACTTCAGGTGGAGGTGGAGGCAGCTATGGTATATAGACGAGAAGGCTGCCAAGCCAGTGACCACCGTTCAGGACTATGCTTCGCCATTTGTAAGTTTGAAACCACTGGATCATTTTCATGAGACGTCTGGACGTTTACAGTCATTGTGGTGACAGAAATTGACATTTTTGGAGACTGTTGTTGGGACATTTACAGCTTTTTCCTTATGGTGACAAAAACAGGTGGTTTAAAAGAGACGTGGGGACGTTTTCCAGTCCTGTTTGTGGGGACAACAACTGACATTTTTGACGTGGTGTCAGAAACAGTTACAGCCGTGTTTGTTGCAACAAAACCGCATTTTTAGCAAGACGTCGGGACATTCACAGCTGTTTGTGGTACTTTGAGCCAAAACATGATTTTTTCTGAACCCTAACCAAGTGATTTCTGAGCCTCAACCTATCCGTAAACACAGTGCTGTCACAAGTTAAAATTAAAAACTGAACCTGAAGCCATGAATCCAATAAGTTGCAACATAAAGAAATGTTAAGTTTTATTCTGTTGTTTGCCAAAATGAACCGTACAATGCAAACATGTACTTTGGCAGGTGTGTGAGGACGACCTGTGTCTCAGTATAAAAAATACAAATAAAGAAGCACGTTTTATTAATTCCCTCTTTATAGAAACTTGGAAAAGAGGAAGGTGTCAGTGTGGTTGTGTAAGTACATTAGAAACACTGAGGGAGAGGAAATGAAAGTTTCTGAACTCTAATCTGTCAGTGGTGCCAACAGCCAACTTATCAGCCTTGACTCAGGCTAATTATTAGACCAGATACAATTACAGTCGCTGAGACAAATTGAGATAAGACTTGGGGGGGGGGGGGGAGCGATAACCGAGAGACAAAAAGACAGAGACCAAGACACAGACAGAGAAAAGAGAGCTGCATACAAATGACCCCTTTTAGCTAATTAGCAGCGCCGCTAAGAGCCCTGCGAGGATTGGCCCCTATATGCTGCTGCTGCTGCTGCACAGTGGCCCTATAGGTGGGGAGATCGCGCCCGTGGCCACAGGGGCTCATAAGCAATGTGTGTCATCGGCGTATACCATCAGTCACAGAACAAAGGAGGCACGCGGGTCAAAGGCAGCGATACACCGCTGCACACTGCTCTTCTGCTCTTCCTCCTCTTTTTCCTGTCCTTCACTTAATTTTCCATTAACCCCTTCCTCATCATCCCCATTTCCTCCATGTCCTCCCCCCCTCCCTCCTATCTCTTCCCATCGTTTTTTAAGCCGTCCTGTTCCTTTGTGTGTGAGTCAATTAGCCAGCCCTTTAGTTTTGATTTATAGAGCGCGGACCTCCTATGGCCTAATGGATTGCTGTGAATTAATATGCAATGCTTATGTGTGTGCGTGATAAATTAAAGAGCATGAGACACAATAGAGGTCACAGAGGTACCACTTCTATACCGACGGTGTTTAAATCGCTGCTCCTGATTTTCATCCCTCACTTGAGAGAAAATGATCAATCTGTAACGTCGACATAATGGATTATGAACAATAATAGAGTGACTGCTGTGCTCGTTTGGATGAAGTCTCTCAATATCGTTTGCCATGTGGAAATAATTAGGCGCTTCATAAAGATCGGGACCGGCGATTGTTGCCACTGCGTGAACAAAAGGACGTTATTGGATGTCAGAGCGACGCGTTGGGAGACGATTCATCAGCTCGTGTTTTCATTCCCTTTGTTGACCGAGGACAACAACACGGAGATTAGAGACACATCCTGCCTGGGGGGCGAGCAGAGAGAGGTCAGGACAGGTGCAAGTATATATCACCATCATCACCATCATCACCATCACCATCACCATCATCTGACTTTTGTAACAAACACACTCGATGGCCGGAGGCTATTTACACCAATCCAAAGTCAAGAGGCCTCGTGCTGGTGGTTTATAGTTCACGGGTTCATGAACTCTGCGGTCTCTATCAGAAAATACACACACACACACACACACACACACACACACACAGGCAGTGTATCATCTTGATCAGGTGAAAAGCTTTTCATCTCCACAATGTCAACTTTTCAGGAGGTAACTAAGAAAAACCACCATGTTTTTCACTCAGCTCATGGGAATCTTTGACAAATCCTGCCGTCATATCAGTAATGTCTTTTTTCCCGAATACAAAACATTCCCTCAGATTCTGAATCTGAACTCTTGATACTGTCGTGGAAATAACTTTTTTACTAATAATGAAATAAAAACAGGGACGTCTTCTTGTCCTTGAATCTTTATTCAACAAACAAAGACTGTGCACCACAGTCTGCAGAGCACGACAAATACAATCTGATTTTACAGTATCATCCTTCATTCTGAGTTGTTTTCTATCAATGTAGTCGTTTCTCTGCTTTTAGACGCCTGTCAGTCGTCCTCATACGAGTCACAACTGACCAATAATATGAGTTTCCATAAGAATAATAAGAATGTGTGTGTGTAATTTTATATCATACTTTTTTCCCTAATTGTTGTTGTTTCTTCCCAGTATTTCCCATATTAGGCCTTATTCAGACCAAATTAGTCCTCTCTTTTATCTGAGCGTGGACGGTGTGTTTGGGTTTCAGCGGTACTGACAGCAGGGGGCGCCGGAAAAGAAACACCACAGAAATACAACCTGACGTCACCTTGTGAGGGCTAATAGGATAAACCAATGATCAGACTGGAAGACTAGCCGTGCTCGCCGTCTAAATCATGGAAGGTGATGTTATGTTTCATGTGTCGTGACTCGATCTGGTCTTGTGCACCAGCTTAAAACCATTCTAGTTGTTTATTTTTAGTCAATTTTAGTAAACAAGCTGTTTTTAATCAGTCAACATGGACAGCTCAGTGGTGCTTGGAGCCAAAAAAAGAGACTTCCCAGGTATGAAAATACCCAGAACTTCTGAGCTGTGGGGTCCACAGAGCGTGAGCGTTGGCTAACTTGAATATGGTTCAAGTGTATTTAATCGTGCAGCTCTTCGAGACTTTCCAAATGTTATTGGACCGAATGCCTCAAATTCTGACAGTCAAACGAGTTGTGGGGGTTGTGAAAAAAAATTAAAAAATGTATCAATCGTTTTACAGACGCTTCTTTCACAATGGTAGCTTATGGGAAAAAGTCATTTTGGGCCGCAGTGCATCACGTGACGATGTAATTACACTGTTTAGCCACTACGAATACGGGCTTCGAAGCCTGGCGCTCCTCCTGGGGGCTTTGGACCAGCATGCTAGTCACATAACATCAAAGCACTGATAGCAGCTTCACTTCTGACGTTTAATGGCGGATAGCAAACTGCTTTTCAGGGCACTACTGCCACCTTCTGGTGACATGTCGTCACATTGACACTCCCACAACGCTGCACAACCCTGCTGCAGTCCCTGATTTGGCCTGAATCAGACGTCAGTTTAAAAGTCAACAGTGACATCGGTACGTTACATCACGTAGCTGAAGTCAGTAACTTACCCCACTAACCCAAACCTAACCAGGTAGTTTTGTTATCTAAACCCTACCAAAGTGCAACTGCATGACGGAGGTCCGGTTCACCTGATTCTGGTTTTTGGAGTCAAAGGCAACCAACCAATTTAGTCGTTTAGCTACGAGGATGTGTTGGGTTAAGATTAGAGGAAGATCATCGCGACGGTTGAGTAATAATATTAAAAATAATGAAATTATTATGAATAAAAAATCGTAACCAAACCCCAGGTCCTCCGTCACCGTAACCACAGGGTTTGTCGATTACACCCAGCGGCTCCCAGGCTTCTCAGCTCGTGACCCCTTAATGTGACCCTGTGTGACCCGTCGTGATAGGTTGCATGTCGATGGTGTCAGGTGTCAGCAGCTCAATCAAACAGTGATTTTCGCCTCTCACCACCGGATGCTGGTGCCAACCATGAACCGCAACGAGCCCAATTCAAGTGCATCTGGGGACCTGCTGCGTGTCAGACCCGTCTCCGTCCTGTCTCTACTGTCAGCTCTGATAAAAACAATGAATGATTCAGAGGCACTAATTCAGACGGATGTTATTGAAGGAAATATATTGATTGTAGGTTTCAGTCATTTGAGGGGATGATTTGGACTTTGAGGGTACGAATTAATTAAATAATCTTTGCAATTAAAATGTTCCCCTCTGATATCGACTGAACACACAGAATCAGAAGGTTTCCAAACAAACTGCAGCAACATTTGTGCAGTTATGAGAGATTTCCACGTGTCAACTACAAATTAAAGCTGCTGAGCGATGAAGTAAAATGATTCCTCATTTCCAGGCTGATTACCATGAGTCACACAAGCTCTACCAAGGACTAAAGCTTTTAATGAGCATTAGGACCATTAAAGCTGCTGAGAACATTCTGGATGATATTATATCAACCTTAAAATCAAGTTAAAGAATGAATCAACGCTCACATGGGACTTGCAAGGTATACATGTAATGGCAACGGCGCGGCAGCAGTAGATGTATAACCGTGGCAGCTGCCCTGGGGGGCCACTGATAATACTCAATCTAACAGACCTCATTAAGGGACCCTTGTTTTTTACCTTCTCCATCTCACCCAGGATCTCCACAGCCCGTCACTGCTTTCATCAGAGGTGATGAAAAAGCACCCGTCTAATCATTTCTTTTTCCACGCACTGCGACGAAGGCTGTGTGCGTGCGTGCACGCTGGCAGAGATTATTAACGGTTTAATGGCTAACGAAGCCTGACAGGTGCTCCTCTCGCTGAGATTAAGGACCGGTAGGTTAATGACGGTGTGGGTGAGATTGTCATAACTCACAATAAGGCCATTAAAGTGATATTACTGAGAAAGACTTCAGCTGATAAGGGCTCAACTCTCCAACAAGGTGGCATTGGGCGGAGAGCTCCTGCCATTTCTCAAAGAGTTTTTTTCCCTCTCGCCTGCAGCTCAGTGTAAATGGACTCAAAGAGACCTCGGGAGGAAACGAGTGATGAGACAAAGGAAGACACTGCGAGCAGCCACGGCTCCGCTCACCCATAAAACACTGGTGTAAGGACGCAGAAAATCTGTCAACAACAACAACAACAACAACAACATCTGTTATTAAATATTTTGCTCAAGCTTTAGATTTATTTTGTTTTGTCAATCGATTATTTGTCTTTAAAATGTGATCACTAAGTCAACGGCATCATGAGAAGATAATGACTGAAAACACCAACAAAGAAAATAACAACTCAGCATCTTATTCTAGTTTTTACTTGCAGTGTTTCTCTCGCTGCAGGACAAAGAAACATTCCTCCACTCAGAAACACAGATCACCAGTTGAAGCTGCAGGACAACAATGAAGAGGAGGCTCTGCAGTTCACTACTCCCCTCTGGTGGCCAGCGGGGGCCACTGCAGCGCTCAGGAGCCACAGGAACAAAGGAAGGAGAGACGAACAATAGAGTCGACCGCAGAGAGCAGCAGCCGAGCCACAGAGCAGAACCAAAGGTCCAGAGTGGCTAATGATGCCGTTTTTCTTCTCCTCTGCTGTTCTTTACTGAAACATACGTCTGTTCACTGCTTCATCCTCCTGAACTGCACTTATCATTATGTTTTTATTATCACTGAATCAACATGAATCATGAAAGGGAACAACAGCAAACCCACAGATAACTATCCCAAACTCTGCAGCTCAACAAAGCTTTTTAGCCTCTTTCAGCATATTGTTTTGGACTGGCAGCATAATCTCTGTATGGTCAGTCTCAGCTGGTGAGGACTGAGGGACACCGAGAAGCTAAAGGTTGGTGGAGACCAAACTGGAGCTTAAAGAGACCTTAAACTACCTGGTGGACACAAACTGGGCGACACCACTCCGCCTCAGTTTCTGTAAAATGTCTATAAATGACTCAACTTTAGTTAAATGTTTTGTTGAGCGGTGTTCTGACAAAAGTTTCCAATAATGTTCTAAACCCGGAGAAAACACGTAAATTAACTCAATGTTACGGTGCTTTTCATTTGTCAGGAGTGAAGAAGGAAGTCGGCCAACGTGACCAAACATCACGTGACTATAACAAAGACAGAAACTCCCATGATCCCGTGCTACTTGTCTTTTGTTTTGATTGGGAGACCCTAGCGGCAGGCTGCCCAGCTTTCCACGGTACATGTGAAATTTACAACACTGCAGTTGTACAATTTGCATTCATCGTGATTTTTGAGGCAGTGTGTCTTTGGTAGAAGAAGACAAAATCTGGATTAGCATTTCTAGCTGGCAACATGCAATTCTGCAGGAGACATGAGTTTTTCAGCTTTTACCAGCGAGCTGATCAAGCAAACGTTGATTGGAAGACGCCGTTTAGACTTTTTCAGGGATGACGTGGTGGCTGCATATTGTGCTAAAAGACTCAAACTACATGTCCAACGTGTCCAAGCTGACTTCTCAGCAGAAAAGTATGTGGATTAACTGATATACTGACAAAAATATACCCACCTTGACGAACACTGGGTTGTTTCAGTGTAAAATTCCCACATTCAATAAAGACAATGACTTCTTCTAACGTTGCTGCTGCTAAAGTCACAGCATGTAGGCCAGACGCGTGACTTGCCTACTGATGGTTGTTATGCTATGGTTGCATATTTCCTGTTTCACACGAGACAAAAAACCCACTAACACCCACTTACTTCTGGGTTTCAGTCAGTCTGTTTGATAATGTTGCTCTGAATCTGCCAAGTGGGCGTAAACACAACTGTTTTTCTAGAGCTACAACCATAACAGAGAGTTTCTTCTGCATCCTAAAAACACAGAGTTTAAAACACTGATTTTCTAAGTGAAATACAAACGAGTAGGGCTGAAAGATTTGGGGAAAAATAAATCATATTGCAGTGTTTCTGACTGATATTGTGATTCAATTTCCGATGTTGTTTTAAGTCAAGCTTCAGTTCAATTTTCACTGTGTATCACTTTGTTTTTTCGCCGTACGCTGGTCATATAGATGCCTTAGGTGTTTTTTTAAGAGCTGGTACAAGTTTATGGTGTTGCCTCGTGGTGCACGTCTGTCTCTTTGAAGCCGAAACACTTCCATATCACAGAAGTGCCGCCTTTCTTTGAATCTAAATCATCCGAGGTTGCTGCTGGATCAGAGGACGCCATTTTTCCACACCACAAATCTAAAGTTGTACTTGGGGTTTCACGTGTTGGTGTTGGTCGTCTTATACACAGTTGCCTTGGGCGACGTCTGATTGGTGAGCATGACCGTCACAGTAGGAAGACGGCATGAATTTGTAAAACCATTGAAACACGGGTTGGTTCAGAATCAGAATCAGAATCACTTCATATGAGTTTGTTGTGGTCTGTAGGTGCAAAACAACAATACTAAAAGTACTAGGGACATAATAAAACTATAAAAATATAAATAGAGTGTTTGACCTGGACTGAGGTGGCAGTAGATATGGATATTAAGAGCGTCAGTGACTCTTTCAATTTAAAATCAATGAATCATTCAGTCCTACGAGCCTGTGGGACAAAAAGTGAGTTCACTGCAGACAGTTTTATTCTTCTTGTATATGACACCACTGTAGACACGACAAACCTGACAGGCTCGACTTAAGAGGCAATGACTGCATCTTTAGCAACATTGTGCAACATATCACATCACGTCTTCATACGACTCTCCTGTCTCAAGTTTGGAGGATTATTTTTGTCTTTTCACAGTCTGACAGCTCTCTGGCAGAGACACTGAAGACGTCCACCTTTTCACACCTCAAATCCCAGAAGAGGCGATCGTGTGCTGTGAATCTGTGTCACTGTGTACCTGCAGGGGTCAGAGCTGCCACTCGAGCCGCTCTCCACCTGAACAACATCCACCTGTATCCTCCGGGACCACACCCAGTCCTCGCTCCCTCCCCCCCAGAAAGCCTGAGGAAAAGCACTCATCAGATTTCTGATCTCCGCCACCGGCTTCAACAGAATCACCACACTGATATATTTAGACGGACTCATCTTCGCACTCACACCTGGAAACACCTGAGCCACAGGAGCAGACAACTCCTGCCTCTTTTTTAAGCGTTTTTAAATGTTCTGATGCGTCTTTAAGATCAGTTCGACTCTCCAGAACCCAGGTCAGGAGCTTCTGAACTGGTTTGAACCTGCTCTGCCTCGGATATAAAGAAATATTAGCACACTAAAGGGTAAGATTTGTATTCTCTGTGCCTTTATGTCTCTGCCACGCGTAAACACTCCTTCCTAATAAGTCTTTCCTGCTCCTGTAGATCTCCCATTAACACATATCTTTACTGTTTCTCACAGCTGTGCGTTATCATTAAGACGCATTGTCAGCGATGTAATTTTCACAGTAATTTTTCTGGGATGTGAGCTGGATGTAATAGCACGGCGTGCATGTGAAGATTGGCCACGTCGACTTTGACTTGTTTGTGTGTGTGTGTGTGTGTGTGTGTGTGTGTGTGTGTGTGTGTGTGTGTGTGTGTGTTGGCTGATGAAAGACGAAATGCTATAATTTATCTTCTCCTTTTATTACAGATTAAAAATGGGCTGCTTCACATTCGTCAAATTGATGATGGTCTTGTTCAACTTGCTTATCTTTGTGAGTATGTTTCCTCTTTGATTGGATGCTGGTGTGTGAGGAGGAGGCTGATGAGGAGGACGAGGAGGACGAGGAGGAGGAGGGGGACGTTTTATTGATCGTGTGAAGTCGTTACAGGAAAAGTACAAACAACAGCTTCGACACAACGCATAGGAAATCATTTCATGCCGTCCTTCGATTGCAAACAGAGACGTTACATAAACATTTCAGATCAGTGAGCCGGAAGTCCTAAATGATGCTCCTCTCTCTCTCCTCCACTTTCTCCCCACCGTGGCAATTTTCATCTCATTAACTTCAAAGGCTCTAATTTTGCCTCCTACATCTTCGGCTTAATGTTGATAACTAATGTGGTTTGTGAAATGGAGAGAAACTTTGGCATGGGTAAGCTGAATTCTCCTGCCGAGTCGGGCCCACCTGGGCTCCCGCTGTCACAGATGAAGCTCCCAGCACAAGTCATCATTTTCTCCACATTTCCCATTTCTGCCCGAGTGCCACCGCTTGATAAATCTGATGCGGCAGCTCTAAAAGTCACAGCGGCACACTGATTATGATGTCCCTCCGTTTTTGAAATGTTAGCCAGCAGAGCAGAATGATAAAATGATTCTCTGCAGCTCATAAAGACGACGCTGTTAATGCGAACGCTGGCTGCATTTCAAGTTCGGTGTCCCAACTTTGTCATCCCCTCTTCATCAGAGGAGCCGTCAAGTCATTGTTCAAGGAAAAATCCTTATATATGAAAATCAATGTTCCTCTGTGAATCAATTCATAGATTACTTTAACCCAGTCGAGTTTGCAGGAGCGGACGCTTCACCTCCAACCACAGTTCACCACAACACCAGAGTATTTACACATGTCAGTGATTCACTCTGTCTCTACTCAGCTCAAGGATGCAAAGAGAGACATGTAAGCTTTAACTAGAAATATGATTCATGTACTTCACTGAAAGAGAAAATGAACTGAAGGAGACAAACAGAAAGGCCGAGTCTGTGATGCGTTTTCTAGAGCGCTGACACACGCCCACACTGTGTCTCCGGTTTTGTTTGCTGACCCACTATTCTGTCCACGGAATAATACGTGTTGGCTTCAGTCTCGTCTTATAAAAAGTGTAATTGTTCTCTTCTGGTCCAAAGTTTGGTCCTGACTAAACCCTCAGATGTGCTGATATTATATGAGGGGGAATCACAAGTCAGGGGCCGTCGATCTAAGGTGATTTGAGATTTACAGATCACAGGCTGGCAAGTTACAAATGTGATTCTTGGAGCACGATGTTGGAAATTATTTAAGTTCAAGTATAAATCTGAGGACGGGTTCATGAATGACCAAGTCGAGTCGAGATCAACATTAACACAAATCGCACGGTGCCTTGTTTCTAAATCCCATTAATAAATCATTTTTGTAGTTTGTAAGAAAACAGCCTGTTATCTTAGTTTCTAGTGCATCTGTCCTGTTGTGAGGCTTTGGTTTGCGGTTTCCTTGGACCCGATCTAAATGCATTGGACACTGGAAGTGTCTGGATGTGTGCAGATCCACGGGCCCAGTGTCGAGACTTAATCAGATTGTCCGCTCACGGTAATATGACCCATGAAGATGGGTTTTATTGTCAACTGACATCTTTCTCATTCCAGCCCTTTCAAAGAGAACCAATTCCATTTCAATTGGTGTGGGACGGACCCGTTCTCCTTTCTGCTCCCTCTGTATCTTTCTATCTCACCTCCCCCTCTCTGGAGGCCGTGGCCTCCTATTCTGCAGCCTGTTTTTCATCCCCTTCCCTCCGACTCTAATAGGTTATATTTCCCATCTCCATAGACGGGACGCTGCTTCTTCTTCCCCCCGTACTCTCTGAAAAACCTGATTTACTTTAAGTCCTTTTGCTGTGTGGATGTTCAACCTACATCCACCTGCATATGGCACACTGTTAAATGGATTAACCATCTTAAAAGAAAGACAGCGTGCCAGCTATAATTATACCTGGTGAGGGATGATGGTGGCACACATGGAGTTAGAGGGGGAATATGGTTGTCGTATCACATTTAGCTAACGGTGCGATGATGACACCGAACAGGTTCAGGAGACGAGCAAAGTGAAAGGTGGAGAGAGACAGGAAGAGCGAAGGAGGGTAAAAAATAGATAGGACGAGGTAGAGAAAGGTAGAGACAAAGAAAAGAGGGGGGAGATGATTCCCACGTGGGAGACGTCAGAGTCTGACAGGAGATGTGGAGTGTCGGGGCCTGATGGGGAGCAGAGGGGCCCCCTGACTGCCGCGAGTCTGATGGAGCCTGACAGACAATATCAGGTTTCAAACATGGTTTCTGCAGAGGAGGCGGAAAGAAGAAATCACTCAGTATGAGTGCAGGGTGAAACACAGAGGGGACGGAGGAGGATAAAAGGGTGGAAAAGAAGAGAGAGGGGAGGTCGGAGGTGGAGGGATGAGGAGGGAGAGGAAGGCAGAGAGAGATAATAACGGAGGGATCAGGTGATTTCCAGAACGTAATGTGAAACATGTGACACACTTCTGATTATGTTTGCTCCGAGCAGGTTTTACTGGTTTGAATCAGTGAAGAGATGAGTGTCTGCTCGCCTTATTTTTAGACACGTCTTTACTTCTGGCATAATTCTTCATTTTCAATATTTTATCACATCGTAAGACTCCTTTTCTTGTGTCCCCATCTTGACCTGTGTTCTTGATAAATTTAGCATAATGTTCACCACATTGCGATCAGTACAATTGTGACCTCGACTCGACGCAGATTTTGAATTTGAAACTGTCTAAATGCACAATCTTTTCCCTAAAGTTTCAGTGAACGTAGCTTAAAGTGTCATAGTCCACAAAACATTTCTGGAGCTTCACAGTTAAACAGTTGCAGGTAGCTGGCTACATGTGTTGTGTCTTGTCCTTGTTGTCACTTATTCCTCACTTGAACTTGCAGAGCTGGAGAAAGAAAGATTCCTCTGTCTTTAGAGGACAGTGAACGTCTTCCCTCTTAACTGTTCATGCTATTATCCCACAACCTGCTTCTGTACAGCCCAAGGCTGGTGTTATCCACTGGCACAAGATGATCGCTAAATGGATTTCTGCACATTGTACCTGCCTAAGATGAGCAGGGAGGTGAAGGCAGTCGTGGGGAAGGGCAGTCGTTTCATTCAGAAAGGTAAAACGAGGCCGTGTTGTTTCTTGGCCTCGATACGTAATGGGAAGCCCGAGGCAGCACCTCTCTCCGTCTCACAAAAGGTATCGTGCTCTCTGAATGGAGGCAGCGATATTGAGGTGTCATGGTGTCACAAAGAGGCAATAGTAAGAGAGGGTTAGTGATGTAAGATGGCCTCTCATTTCCAGAACCTATTACCACCTGAAGAGCTGTTGACCCCACCTGAGTGACTGCCAGTCAAACAAATGATTGACGCTTTACCCGCCATTGTTAAGTGTGGATTACATCCTCTGGAGAGCTGACTGGCTGATGTTCCACTTTCATATATGACGGGGATTTGTGTGCCGCCGACGTGCATAGAAAGTATGTTGATTCTGTTTTATTGGATCCTCCTGCAGCTGGGAGGCCTGACCCTGCTGGCCATGGGGATCTGGGTGAGCGTTGACGGGGGCTCCTTCCTCAAGCTGCTGGGGCCGTTCTCCAGCCAAGCCATGCAGTTCGTCAACGTGGGCTTTTTCTGCATCGCCGTCGGGGCCGTGCTGGTGCTGCTGGGGCTCCTCGGCTGCTGCGGGGCCCACAAGGAGAGCAAGTGTCTGCTGCTCACGGTAGGTGCAAGACACCTGTGTTTACAATGTGTCAATATTAATGCAGATGGATGTTGATGGTGTGTCCACGACAGCAGGGAAGCTATCTGCCTGTTCACAAACCTGGTTTTGTTAGAAAACAAAAACCCCAGAACACACAATATCGCGAGATGGCTTCTGGTCGGACAGGAGTGTGTCGGTCTGATGGTGTTCACAGTCCGACAACTAAACAGATCCTTCACTCATCAAAGAAAAGAGACCGCTAAATATATCCACCGGTTTCATACTTTCAAAAGCTGCACCACCATCCGCTCCTTCCATCATGAACATTGGTTCATAAACATGCAGTGTGAACGTGATATGACATGTTTTGTAGAAATGTCTATATGGTACCTATGATGAGCGAATATGGACTAAGACTTGAGCCTTTTTTAGCTCCTTTATTTGTTTTGTTTCTGCACATTTCCTGTCTGGTACAGTCTCAGTGAGACTCGATGATAAACCCGACAGAAACTACCTGCCCGTCACCAACAGTCAACAGCAGCTGGTGAAGAAAGTGGAACATACAGCAGCTAAAGAGTCAGATATTTCCCTCAGGAGGTGGTGGAGACCAAACAAGAGCTACAAGGAGAGCAAATATTGGATTTACAATCATCCGGTGATGCATTCATGACTCCTCCAGGATGGTGATGATGTCGCTCTGTGTCTGCTGGATGTTTAAGTGGACGATTGGGCTCCGTCTATCTTAACGCAGCTGAAGACTCAAGATGATAAAACTAAACAGGAAAACCAACCGTGCAGTAAAACCACGAGTGAGACATTTCGGTCACCTGCTCATGTATAGTGTCTAAAAAGAGTTCAACCACTGACTGTCGAACACAAATGATCATGTTTGGCCTCACGAGGCTCTTTAACGTCCAGTTGCTCCACATTCAGGATCTCACCCGTCATCAACACCAGCTAATATCCACATCTGCACCTCCTGCCTCATTCACATCAGCAGCACCACCAACCCACCGAACGCTACAGTGTACATTATTATGCTCATTAACGACAGGGCTAACTACCTCTTAGTCCACTGCAGTGAGTCTAATGAGGAGCACAGGAGGCACATTTCCCCCCGCAGAGCCTCCATCATGTCCACATCTCCCATCGAGTTGAATGATGACGGTGCAGCCGATCCTGCGACTGACGGCGCAGGACGGGCTCATGTGAGAAACAGCTGTAATGGACTGAACGGATGAGCTGATAGAACGGACCATTCTGGCTCTGTGTCTCCTTATTGTCCCTCTGTGTAATCAGCCAGGCTTTATCGACAGTCTGTGATTGTTACCAACAGTAACGTGTGTTAAACAGGAGCCTGGACGTGTCGGTGATTACATGTGTGTTTATTGAGGCTGATGTCTGAGTGCGTTATTTGTTTAAACTGGTTTAAAAGGTTCGATGCAGGATTTAATTTAAATGACTGTTTATTTGGCACACAAGAAATAAATCAGCAGAAAGGCAAAGTCGTCTCCTTGTCATGATCTGAGCTGTGGTACTTATTTCCTGTTTTATTTAGAAGTTCTCTCCTCATGTGTCCGTCTGGTTTTTCATTTCCTCCCTTTGTCCTTTTCCTGCCTTTTTAATTAACCCTGACACGCAATGAGTGTGTTTATCACGCTATTAAACACCTATATAGTCTGCTGCTACTAATGGGGCCTTATTACCTGTCAACTAACGCTTATTACAATAATGATAATAATAATACATTTAACTTATTTAGCGCTTTTTCGAAATACTCAAAGACGCTTCACAAAGAAACCAACCAAATGAAAACACATAGAGACGCATCAAAAGAGGAGGTTAGGAGTTGTAGGTGGTTTTAAAGAGGTGTGTTTAGTTGTGTTTATTATATTATGAGACAAATCTTGTCCGTTGTGATCTAATGTAAGAAAACAGCCCGACGCAGTTATTTCCAACAGTGATGGATGTGGAGATACTGATGAGCTACTGAGGGTATTTCTGCAAACAGTCAGCAGAAAAAGGTCTCACTTATCTTCCAGCCGGACCCTTTAAACTCAAGACTGCGACCCCCGGGCTGCCGGGCAGCGCTGCTGTGGGTCTTACAAGAGTCTTACTGTAAAGTGTGACTTTATCTTTTTTTCAGTCATTTTGCTGATTATTGTCTCCACTAACTGATCAGAAAAGAGTGAAAAAAATGCCCATTATGATCCTACATGATTTGAAATGATGTAACATAACTACTGAACCAACAGTCGGAAAAAACCCAAAGATGTTCAAGTAATTAACTTTTTTTTCTAGTTTTATAAAAAGTTTGACAACAGAAAAGACTTTTCTTGTTCTGTGATGATTAAACACACTAAACGTCGTCCCTTCTGTCCTCCCTGCAGTTCTTCTCCGTCATCCTCATCATCTTCATCGCTGAAGTGGCAGCTGGAGTCGTGGCTCTGGCCTATTCTTCATTCGTAAGTTCCTCACATCACTTCACCTCTTCCTCTTTTTATTTTCCTCCTCTTCACTCCCTTCCCTTTGTCTCTTAATGCTTCTCGTCCCTCCCTGTCTTCTCCTGTCACCCTCTCACCTCCTCGTCCCACTCTCTGGATTTTATCTCCATGTAAATTCTCCATTAAAGCCGCGGCCATCATTGAATTACTGGCTTTATGCCCGCCTCACTACATTCGGCTACTTAATGACTCCAGGATCGCCCGGGGCCGTGTGTGCTGTCTCTAACTTTGAGCAATTTATTATTCTGGAATATTGAAGCTAAAGCATTTTATATGCAAAACAGCCTATTTACATATGTGCCCCCCTCACACACACACACACACACACACACACACACACACACACACACACACACACACACACACACACACACACATGCTCCATTTCCATTTAGTGCCACATATAATAATTACAAGGATTTCAAATGAGGTATGTAAAAGGAGGTTAGTGAAGACTGGGATCCTCATAAAGAACAGACAGAGTGGAGGTTTTTTTTATCCAATCAGAGGATGTATCAGAGTCTCCAGGAGCGAGAGAGGTGATCTAACAAAGCTGCTGAACGGAGGAGAGTGGACTCTGCGCTGCCCGGGAATTTCACCTTTTCTGTGCCGGTATCGTTTGTTAAACCGGTACGAGCAGCAGCTGCTGCACACTGCAAAAGATCTGAAGCCCCAATTTTTTAAAGCAGCTGTTTAAAGATGCAGAAACTCCCTCATAGAAATGTTTGAAGTTGATTTGTATTGTGGACGGGTTAGAGGTCCAAAGACACTTTGGGATGTGGCCGACCCGACCTATAACCCCAGAGCTCCGGTATTCGACGAGTTGAGAATAAACATCCTTACGAAATGGACCTTTAAAATATATTCACGGGATTAAGATTGTTAATGTTGTTGTGACCACCATCACCAGTTTTTCAGAAAATGTTTTATTTAAATATGCAAATGAGGCTGTCTAAGTAAATATGTGCTAATCTGAAGTTAAACAAATGTTTATTCTGGGGTTTTCTCTCTACATGTCTGATAGGAGAGACATGTCATGGAGGCAAAATTGCCCAAAATCTCATAATTGATTGCATGAAAATAATTTATTTACTTATTTCCATGTAGTGTTTCCAGCCATCAGCTCCTCCACACTGATAGAAAGTCAGGTGAAGTTTCATAGTCCACAAAACTTTTTCTGGAGCTTCACAGTAAAACTGGGGACGACGAAAATAAAAATAAAATGTCTCCACACAGCTGTAATCAATAAGTCTACGGAGCCCCCCGAGATCCCAAATTTATATGAAAGGATGTTTTTACACCCTGGACGCTCGGTGGAGCTCGTAAAAAAGGTGTAAATAACTTATTTTCATACCAATTTGGGATCTCCAGACTTGGATTACGGCGAACGAGCTGCGTGGAAACATTTTATTTCTTTTTCTGTTGTTTTTATGTTTTAATGACGTCCCCAGCTGCTGCAGTTGTTTAGGAGAATGCTGCAATGTGACTGTGAGGCTTCACCTGACTCTCCATCAGCTCCTGGGGCAGATAATGACTGAATTTTATCCATGCATTCATAAATGTATCCATCCAATATGCAAATGAGGCCGTCTAATTAAATATGTGCTAATTGGCACTGATGTCCAGAACAGAAATCTGACCCAGATGCATAGTTTGGACATTTTCTTTCCACTAGTCTGAAAAAAAACGAGTTATAAAAGCAGAATAGCGCAAAATCAATCAATCAAATGTTTTGTGGTCCTGTGCTGTGATGTGGCTGCTCTCACACAAAGAAGCTCAGTGAGTGTGTATGCGTGTGTGTGTGCTCGCTGCCGCCGCTGCCGCTGCTGCTGCTCAGGCAGCTTTGTTGAGATAAATCTGCCTCATCTCTCGCCTGTCATTTACAAAAAGCCGAGCTAACCAGGGCGAGCGATGTAAACGGCATCTGGCGAGAGGTGAATTGAGAGAGAAAGAGAGAGAGAGAGAGAGAGAGAGAGAGGTGTGAGCTATTGTCAAAAGCTCAACGAAATGCAAGACATAACTCATAGATTTGTCTTCCTTAAGGAGATCACAGATATGGTTTAGAGTCAATTTAACGCTCTGTTTGTTAGCTTTAGCATCATCTGTTCATTACACACACAAAGGACATCGCTGCTTCCATCACGGATATGAGCGCGTGAGAGCAGCTGTCCATCTCCTGCTTTTGATAACACACAGTAAACACAATGGCATCAGAATAATGAATATGGGCAATATACATCTAATATGCATATATATAGCTGCCTGTGTCAATAAGTAAGAGACAGAGGCGTAGACAATGAAAGGAGACGATAAATAAAGCGTTGATCTATTCTGTTCTACTTATCTGCGGCATAAATCTGCCTTTTGGCCACCGGCCCCGCAGTTCATCTAACCAAAGATCCAATAACCTTCAGGTGGTCGGAATAACTGAGATTTAATAAGCAATTCCAGCGGGCATTATGAGAGGCCGTCAGTGGTCATGGTTGTTCTTCCTCCTGCGAGTGATTCGGAAGTGACCGGGTAGAGATTTATTAGCGGGGCTCATGTGGACTTCACAGTGGGTGGATGAAAATGGATGTGATGAATCACAGCGACCTCCGTCCACACTGAAGGAATGCACTGTCACATGTAATCTAATACAGATTTGCTGTTCGCTTTAATATCTCATATTTAAGATAAAAGATTAGCCTGAGTTCGTAATGTGTGTAACGTTGACCTCGGCTAAAGATGAACTCCAATTACCTCTGCTTCAAATCTGCACCAATCAATACCAACAACTATGGAAGAAAAATGGCTGTGCAGGTGAAAGGTGTCAGATATGCAGAGAGTTATCACAAAGTCTGTAGCTCCCCTCAGCACTACGGAGCATTTTAGCATCTTTCAGCTCATTGTTTTGGTTTTACAACTCGCCAAACGTAGCACAACTAACGTGTCAGGCACTGCAGATGGATACATGATTTGTTGTTGTAACGTTTATGTATTGAAAAGATGCAGCTTTTATTTTGTAGACTGCTGTCGTCTGATTATTGGAAGGACTTCCTGAATAAAAGGGGAATTTAAATGAAGTGATATTGATCATTGAGGATGATCGTTTTGTTTTCGGATCGTTGAATCGTGAGGCCGGTGAAGATTCACACCTCTGATGTACAGCAGCCAGTAGCTCCTCAGAGAAACTGATGTGTTCGGCCACAGGAGGTTGAAGATGTCATGATCTCATGCATCCGACTGCCTCGCACAGTAACAGACACAACACTACATGTTGACCTCTTTGTTTCTGCTCAGTGGAGTCTTTGAGGTTTCTAGAAGATCATCAGGTATTTTTCTTTCTTTTACATGTGCACCATCTGCAAAATGACAGGACAGCAATTTACTGACAATCGCCCCCCCATAGAAATCCTAATCTCATGAAACAGACCAGATGATGTGAACGTGATCGAGCTGCTTCACGTCACCTAGATGTTGATCATCAGGTAATTTTCCAACTGATGTTTAACAAAGAGCGCGAACCAGAATTTTATCAGAAGTAGATGAAGCAGAAAGTCAAACTGTCAAAATATATTCAAAATATTTCTCTTTTGCTTCTTTATCTCAAACGTTATTTTAAATAAAGTTGCACGGAAACAAACAGGTGGATGGAAACGCTCCTCGTGCGTGACGCCACTGAGCATTTGCTTCTCTCTTAACAAAGCAACACTCAGCTGAGTGCAGTTTTCATTTATTGCTTCGCCTCTTCAGAACAATAACCAATTAGCAGCCGGCGAGTCGCTGCAGTAAACAGTATCGATTAATTATTTCAAAACCAACAATACGCTGTAAAGAGATCAATAACACGCGAGGCTGAAGATTTTTATCATGCGTGTGGACGGTGTTCACTCCGCTGTATTGATAGATGTGTTATCGCTGCCTGCCTCACTGTGCTGCACGCTGCTACAGGCTTTGTCCTGCCTGTCCACCCTGTGTGTGTGTGTGTGTGTGTGTGTGTGTAGGGGCCCATATCAGTGTGTAGGCATGTGAGAGTGTGTCCGTGTGTGTGTGTGTAACGGGATGTGGTGAGGCACGGGGCCGAGTGACAGTGATGAATTAGCCGGCTGGTAATAACCCTCTCTGATCTCAGCCGCTCTCACAGCTTCTTGGGGGGCACTTTTAATTGTGGCATGTATCCCAGCATCCCCTCGGGCATCTCGCACGCCTGCCCCCTCAGTGTGCGCTCCACACACACACACACACACACACACACACACACATATACACACAGGAGGGGAAGAAAACACACTTTCAGACACATGAACCTGACAGACACACGGCTGCACGCGGACCACGTGCACATACAGTGAACCACACACACTCCCTCCTCATCAAACGGGTCTTTGTGTGACTGTACGCGACGGGATTATTAATCAAACAGGAAAAAACAGACTGAGGGAGGAGGAGGAGGAGGAGGAGAGGAAGGAGAGGGAAGAGGAGGAGAGGGAGGAGAGGGAGGGAGGAGGAGGAGAGGGAGGGCGTGAAGGAGGCTAACCTGTGCGTTAGTGAAGGAATCCTTTCACAACAAAAGACCGTCTGCCTTCTCTGCACTGTGGCGAAACGCAAAAAGCCGACAAAATGTGTCCCGACCGAAGCCATCAGGAGCATCAATATATATGTAAATGCCCCCCACACCAGTTTACGACCACAAAAAGGAGAAGAAGAATGGAGAATAATGGCTCGGTCCATTTTTGATTTATTTTCATTTTTTCCAGGTGCCGGGCCGCGGCTGTTTATTTCCCAAGTGCTTTGTGTGAGAGAAGATTTATTTAATTTCTGATGAATAGGTGACTCCAGGAGAATTAGCCTTCCTGCCTGTGAAATCAGCTGCAGTGTTTTATTTCCAGGAGCTTTTCACGGTGTGATGTGTGGACCTGATGGGAGAAGCTCCACCGTGCAGCGATCCACTCACAGGAGCATAAAACGGGCCTCTCATCTACATACTGGACCCTGAAGGAGACTGATGAAGTAGTGGGGGGGTTGGATTTTTTAGGCATTATATTACCGTTAATGGAGCTCGGCCACGTATTTTAGGACAGTGAGGACATTTTAGACAGCAGAGGACAATGTTGGGGAAACAGGATATTGATGCCAAAGTGACATTTTTGGCCAATGAGAACTCTTTAAAAATACCCAGTGTTGTGGTGCTGACAAGGGTTAAAACACTCTGTGGTCCCTCATCAGAAAAATTCAGTCGTTTCATACTTAACTCGAACTCATAGAGCACATACCTCCGCCAGGACGCAATAGACACCATCCACATGAATACGCCTGATTCTCTTCATCACGATGCACAATGCATTTCTCCTTCAGACACTGACAGAAAACTGTTCCTTTATCTGGATCTGCACCAAAAGTTAATGGGGTCTATTCTGGGTCGAGACCCATCCTCCTTCAAGTTTGGTGGAAAGACAGAAGCTCCTTGTCGGAGGTAAAAAATGTGATACCGCCGTCTCTGACAGCCTTCACACCTGGCTGTGACTGCACCAGCATCGCCTCGACCTCCTGACAGTAAAGTCAGCTCGTATGCAGAGAACGTGAACGTGATGTGACACGTGTTGTAAAAAAAAAAGGCAATATATGACACAGAAATTTGAACCTGTCTGTGGTTTGCAGAAACGTCACTGACACCATTTTATTCTGGCGACTGGTGTGTGGAGCGGATATTTCTGTAAGATTCAAACATGTCTGGAAAGTGAGGAAACTTTTCTGGCATCTCTGAGTGAGAATGTTTCAGGCTGTTACCTGTTTGTCTTCAAATGTTTTTAAGGGGATAAAGACTTGATTTTACAGCTAAAGGTTAAAGGCTAGTCATTAAGTGTGTGTGTGTGTGTGTGTGTGTGTGTGTGTGTGTGTGTGTGTGTGTGTGTGTGTGTGTGTGTGTGTTTCTTCCTCAGGCTGAGGGGATCCTCAGAGCGTGGGCCACTCCTGCGTTACAGAAGGATTACGGCAGTGATCTCGTGGTCACCAAGATCTGGAACACCACCATGACAGAGGTTCAGTATCTTTAACACGTTCATGTCCCTGAATCCAAAAATAGTTTGGGTGCGGTTTCTTTTTCTGGACTCAAATCTTTATATTCGACCTTCTTGCATCCTTCTTCTTTTATTTCCTCGCCACTAAAATCAGCTCACTGAATCTTGAAACCTGCTACATCATCTATGACAGTCACACTTCTTTTTATTTCACGTTATTTACATGACTCATTTCTTTACTGAGCGAGAAAGAAAGAACGAGGCGTCCACTCGTGGAAGAGAGGCTCGTGACAGCTACCTGTCCACGAGTAGCTGCGCGCTGCCTTCTGCACTGTGATATGGAGAGAAAATAGCTTCTGTGAAACTGCTTACAACAAGGTCTGTGGATCATGTTGAGTAGCCGGGACATGAGGTCCACTAGCTCCACTACATTCAGGAGACGGCAGAGATCTCAACAGCTGACACATCTCAAGCTATCTAAACTGTTTGACCTGTAACACTGTTGTTCAGCTGTGTCCTTCACTGAGCTCAACGTGTGAAACAAAACATGAAATTGCTGAATTGAACTTGAACAAAAGCAACGACAGAATCTCTCCTCCACACGGAGCACATTATCCGTCTGCTAGTTCACCTCAGCTCACCTGAACACAACAGCTTCAGTCCAGGTGACTCAGGACGCCTCCTTCTGTTATTAAAAACTTTTTAAAGTGGTTGAGTTTACATCGGCGAGGCCATGTCAGAGCTTCTGTTGTAGAAAATAATGTAAAAAATCTCCTCACACGACCGGTTTTGGTTTTATTTCCTGTTTTGACGTGAATGGGATTCAGTTTGTAGAAGCTGAAGGCCTCTAACAGCGCGTTATAAAAGTCAAAGCAGTTAAACTCCACAGACGGCGTCAGGGACGATTCACTGTCAACACTTTTCAGTGGCTGAATACTTTCTGTGCACAAAAGCTGTGAATGCAGTGAAGTAAACACTGATGTCAACAACACAGAGCGACAACGTGACCTCACACAGCCTCACTGAGAAGAATGCACAGTGGAGATGTGAACAACATGTTTATCCATCCACACTGTCCTCAAGTGTCCTCCTGCTGTGTTTCCCTCCCTCGTCCAGATGAAGTGCTGTGGTTTCACCAACTACACGGACTTTGTGGGCTCTGAGTTTGAGAAGGAGAACGGAGGCGGTCTGCCGCCCAGCTGCTGCTGGACCAACAGCGCCCCCTGCAGCCCGGCTGAGGCAGAGCGCAGCGCCGTCAAGGTGAGATGGTTTCCAGGTCGCAAATCTGGCAAAATGTTATCGTTTCACCTCTTCATGATCCGCAACTGATCAGACGATGATCGTGAAGATCTAGAGCGACAGCGGGCCGTATTTTTAAGATTTGTATTTTTTAAGTTGTTTATACGACTTGTAGCCTGTAACACAGCAGCGTGATAGTTTAGTTTCCCACCCTGAGCGTGATGTCAGAGGAAGATGGCTGCCTTATGAATACGGTTTATTGATTGGTGATCACAGCAGCCAGTAGAGCTTCATTTGCCATTGTTGGACCTGATATTGGCATGTAAATGAGAAAAAGGCATTTAAACATCAAGTTTGACAGTTTTTACAACATTCACTACTTTGCAACATAGTCAGCGTCTTGTTTCTGGGCACTGGTGCTTCCATGTGTCGTCTGCTGTGCATCATGTTATATTTAGACACTTCACATTCAGACTTTCCTCCTCAGGGCTGTTTCGAACACATCCTGAAGAACCTCAAAGAGCACGCCAACATCGTGGGAGGCATCGCAGCAGGAATCGGAGTCATAGAGGTAAAATACCATGAAACAGAGGAGCATCCTGTTTTTTTAAGGGTTCGGTTCATATTAAAGAGCTTAAATCCACTGACTCCAACTGGAAAGCCACTGTCACTGTTATTAATATCTTTATTATCCAACATGCGTGTTGGAAAGAGGAGATCTGAAGCCCCTTGAAGGCAGCTTTCCTCAGCATGAGGCTAATTAGCTCAACACACCGTGTGAGCTGGACAGTTTTGTGGAAGCAGTTAAGAGCGAAACATTAAAGAATGACGTTATTCAGACAGTCGATGTCTGAAAGATGTAAAATGTGAATGATGAACAGCATCTGTACGTCGTGTTAAAGGTCTGAGATAGAGCTACAACTCCATAACTCAATCAGGTTCCTCTTCTGTTCTGAGTGGTCTGTTGTCTTCTGAAACATCCGGTTAACTCATCGGTCGTCCTGAACATCTGTATCATGTTGTTCTTCAGGTCGCTGCCATGGTCGTGTCCATGTACCTGTACTGCCACCTGGACAACAGAGTCAGCTGAGACTCCTTCAGAGGAAGCACGACAGGAACGACTCGGACTGATCACATGTACATCGTTTGTTTTTTATGATCTGCGTTATCGATTTGATTTGTTCTTTCTGGTTCAGTCTTTTCAGGGATGATGTCCAGCTTCACTATAACCTCAAGTTTGATGATGGTATTTTATGTATAGCGAACGTTTTATAAGCACCAGCAGAGTGTAAATGTTTCATATTTGCCAATAAAAAAGTGCTGACTGCATTTTCTTATTGTAAGAAGGGGCCACTCGTAGCTCTGAACCTAATTTTAGCTTTAGTTCTGGTTTTCCAGCACATTTGTTCTGCTGCTTTCCTCAAACAAGTTCTGATTAACCCAGCGGCCACGACCCGTCCATCACCCAACAACACAAACCTGCTGACCTGAGGAAAAGAAGTCCGCTACGAACTTCTTCAGTAACAAACTGATGAAGAAGAAGACACTTATCTCAGAAATGGCCACAACACCAACGTGTTGTATTGAGAAATTATCCAGGACACGAAAACATACACAATTTTAAGAAGTTGTTGATTTTTTGGATAACTGAAGGACATGTTTGGGAGCCCCTGTGCTCACCCTGCAAAATGTCACTGAAAAATACACAAAAAGATATGAAATACCCAGAAAGAGACACAAAATGACCAACAAGAGATGCCAGAACACCACAAAGCAACACAAACCACCATGAGAACACAAAACCAACACAAAGCGACACAAAACTACGTCAGGGAAATCAAATAATCACAAAATGATGCAAAACGACAACAAAGCTCGGGTGTGTTGCCCGTATTAAGGTTGACAACTGTGTTACACTCGACAGTTCAGCTTTGTTTTGGACACAGACGTGTTAAAGCCCGTTTTAAGTGACAGGATGTGCATGTGAGAGGAAGCAGCACAGCTCAGGATCTGTTTTGTCCTGTATCGTAGTCATCACTGTAAGACTGCCTGCACTGTGACACACGGCTGAGTAAAGACTGACCAATAAAAAGCCTGTCAACAGACGCTGCTCAGCCGTGCAGCGGGTTATCTGTCGCTCCTGAATTAGCGCTTTATTCACAACTCCTCAACCAGCGAGCAGACGGCTTTGTTCAGCCGAGAGAGAAAAGTCACTCGAACGTGACATTTGAGAGAAACAAAGGGGACGATATGAAAAGTACAATACGAAGACTTTAGACTCTTTTATGTGACGATGGTTCAACTTTCCTCTATTGTTCCGATTTCAGACAGAGATCCTGAAAATTTCCCACTAAATGTCACGTTAAAGCTGCACTAATCGATATTTTTATTGAAACGATGAATGAAATGTCAACGCATAATGTGAAAGGTTTCAGTCGCGGTGATGAATCCATAAGGAGACGCAGGGTCTCCACCAGGTGTGTCGGCCGGGCTGAGAGTCCGGGACGCATCAGAGCAGAGAAATGAAGGAGAGACGGTACAAAGGTTCAAACACCAGTGATGGAAAATGTCAATTTCAAAGAGAAAAGGCCGACAAAAGACAGTAACGTGGGGTCAACACCAGAAGCAACTCTTCAGTGGAAATATTATTCTATCAATGGTTTCAGACATTTAAATGGAAAACAATCTGCTGTTTTTAATAAAAACTAAGCAGTGTTCAGAAAGGAGATGCTCAAGAAATGGTCACACAGACGTGTCATCAGAATTTCAAGATAAAGGCGTAGCTTAACGATGGCGGCGATATGAATGATGCTATTGGATCCAGATTGATGTGACGAGTGTCACTTTGAGTGGTCAGCAGACTGGAAGAAGCGCTGTGGAAATGCAAAGAGTCCATTTACCATTACAGCCAACAAGGCTGCCAAAAGGACGACTGCAGTTGGAGTCACACCACTGGATGGTTAAAGGACACAGTTACGACCAGAACTGGTTACTTTAATCCAAACCATGATGTTTCCAAACTGACCAAAAGGTTTCTGAAGCAGAGCATCAGCACAGCGCTGTGACGAGAGAGAGAGAGAGAAAACCTAAACAAACATCCGGCAGCAACACAAAGACACGTCCGGGTTTAACCGGGCTGTGGTTCTGCAGAAAGGTTCTGAGCTGACGGTGATTCTGACGCGTGTCACGACAACACGGCTCGCTGAGAAGCAGCAAGAAGACAAACTGTGTTCTCCTCCATCCAATTATAAACCTGCGAGGTATTTAGAGTTAAATCTGTCATCATCTCAGTGCTGCTGAGCTCCATGTTTAACAATAACCAGCAGCTCACACACACTCACACACACACACACACACAGACACACACACGCAGACACACACACACACACACTCACACACACACACACACACACACACTCACACACACACTCACACACTCAATCAATATTCCATCTACATCTCAGCCATCAGCCTCTGAGCTCGTCTCATCAGGATGCTCAATAGGTCAAAAATGACATTTAAAAGGTGGTGAGCTCACACACACACACACACACACACACACACATGCAGACACACACACAGTAACACACACACACACACACACACACGCAGACACACACAGACACAGTAACACACACACACACACACACACACCGATACAAACCAGCGACTTCTGACTGACAGGCACAAATGACCGGGTTTAGAGCTGGTGAAGAAGGACATGTTTGTGTGTGTGTGTGTGTGTGTGTGTGTGTGTGTGATCAAACAAGCGCCTCATGTGGAAATAAATCTACACGACCCCGTTGGCCCCGTCATTTAGTACATAACACACACAACTGCTATTATTTTACATTCAGTGTGACGATCCGTCTTAATTAGACCTGATGCAAATGTTTCCAACAGACAGGATCACAAACACAACAGTGACATTAACACACACACACACACACACACCAGCGCTCACTGTTGATGAATGGATGGAGGATGGATGGATGCTCGGCCGCGCTGCTGATCGTGATCATCCATGAAATCAGATTAATTCTGGTTTATCACAGCGGTTCTTGTGTTCATTGTTTGTATCATTAAAATAATAATACGGCGCCGTGTTAATTGTAACAAACTCAGTCAGATGATTGGTCAGGGCTGGAAACAGGAAGTGAGTCTGTAAGTTGAAGTTTGGACCTTTTCAGACTCACTTCTGTGTAATTTTCTGCTTTGTATCCAGTTCATCCTCAGAGCTTTTTCCAGTGATGGTTCCTCTTCACCTCGTTCATCTGTATGAAGTATAAACAGCGTTGAAGCTCTCGGTCTCGAGACCACTGATTGAAGGTCTCAGTCTCGTCTGAGTCAAGACCAACGCTGCAGCGATATCACTGTGTAATCTATAACTGTTTGACACCTGCTGCACTTCACGAGTCACAGAGGAACCTGATGCTCGGTTAAAACATGGAAGAGAGAGTGTTGGATAAAAACAGGTCATTTCAGCTCCTCAGGGTTTGTTTGTGTTTGTTGCTCATTAAAACAAACAAACATATAATTCACACTGATAATGATTTATAATTATTCTATCAAGACATATCTAAATGTACGCATATATTAAATATATATACACATCAATCATATAAACATAAACAAAACATATAAATCAACCCCATCATCTTTTCTGCTTAATATTGACCAGCCAATACATCATTCAGGCTATATATGATATATGTTGATGAGTTGAATGAGTTCTGAGGGTGTTTTCATGTGAATGTGGATCTTTCAGACGCGGTCCCGCCCGGCCGGCCTTGGACTTGGTCTCAGCCCCTCTAAGTCTCGGTCTTGATACACTCTGGTCGGTTGAAGCAGCAGCGCCATCATCATTGCTCAGGACGGAGACGCGTTCTGTCCTCGAGAGACGAACGTACTTAAACATGGTTTTCAGATGCCACAGAGACTTTTCAAAGTCTGCAGTGAATTTCCAAACAGCAGAAGTCCGACAGTAAAAAGCCAACATGGTGTTTCTTATTATAATGACTGAACTCCATCAAGTTTAAAGTTTCAGTAGTGAAACAAAGGAAATGAAAAGCTCGTCAGAAGGAGGTGAGATCACCTCTGAAGAGGAAAAACTCAACCATGAGTCTTTATATAGATTAAATGTGAAGTCTTTCTAATATTTGTACTTTATGGATGTAGAGTCGCCCCCCAGAGTCAAATCTCTTCTGCTTTACGTTATCACAGGTCATGAAAGTCAAGAGCTGAAAGGGCAGGAAGCCACATTTGTCCTTGGTGGACGGCTGCAGAAACCCGCACAGCCCCGAGGATTTGCATACATTTCCCTCGCTGCACACACTTCCTCTCACCGTTGCTTTGCCTCAGGCTCTCCTGGGAAATCTGCAGGCGGCACAAGGCCACAAAGTACAGAAAAAATCTGAGCTAAGAATAACAATAGCTCCAAGTTTATTTCATGAATAATATGCACTAATAATAAATCCTCCAACAACATACAGCAGCCGAGACCTCAGGATGAAAACACGAGACGAATCCTCAGTAAAAAAACATTTTTATTCATTTCCATGATAAAAGAAGTCAAACATGTCAAACTGCATCAGAAACGTAGAGGATGTCCACAGATCATCGTTCTCATGGTCACACATACAACGTACCATCCAGTCCATTAATATCATCTCACAGCATCAAACAAACCAACTGTACTGCTGAAGAGACGATGATTTAATTAACCTCCAACCCTCAAACAGAAACACAAAGAGCAGCTTACAGAGAGGGCAGATTCTACATTTTCATTTTCTTAGAACCAAAGTGAAAATTGCAAACGGACATTAAATCAGTCCCGTGAGCTGTAACACCGTCTGACGGGATCATCTGACAGCACATATGAAATGTTGAGGTTTTCTGAACACAAACACATCAAAATCAAACCAAATCCAAATCTGTGAACACTGATGGAGCTGCGTTAAAAACAGCTCACACACTCATTCATTTAGTCGGCACACTGTTAACGTCAGCTGGATGTCGACTAAAAGCTACGGTGAAGTCAGTGATGGCGGTCAGAACTAACCAGGTTATTATAACAGCACTTTTTAACACTATAATGTAGTTTCAGCAGAAATGCCTCAATAAACACATAAAAATAATGATACTGCTGCTACGTGCACGTTTTCCAGGAGGATTAAACTGTTTTTGGACACAATTATGGAAACAACAAACACGACGTCCTCTCTGACTGATGCCCTGCTAACTGATACCCCACTACAAGTCAGCTCCTTCAGTGATACGTCAAAACACAGTCGGCAGATTAAATGTTGGCGCTCCACATCGGCTGATAAACGGATGTTACATTTGTACGTTTCATACGCAGCAGATATGATGAAAATGTACTTTTATTACGTTTAAATTTTACGTTGTGCCGTCGCTGTGGTGATGATGGTCTTGGTGTAAAACACGAGGCTTCGTTGGCCCAAAAAAGTCCCGTATCGTAGGAGCATGAAAACTCACAGCAACAGGAAGTCCTGTGATGTCAGAAGACGGTTTGTGACGCTGTGATTTGAATCACGACACAGAGGAACTAATGGAGACACTGAGGTTCAACACCTGTTGGTGTTTGGACCAAACAAACTGGAGAACACAAGCACATTAATGAAGCTGCCCATCACTGACGTACGCAGTGTGTAATTAGTTAATTAATGCTCTAAGACACTGTACTCATGAACATAAGTTATGTTTAAAAAGAAGAACAAATCAAACTGTTGTTGTGAAAGAAGTTGATCTTGAAATAATGAACCTCAAACACCAGCAGCAGACAAAATCACACTGAGCCTCCGTGTGAAGAGTTTCACTACTTCATAGTCACATTGTGGAATATTAATGTGGTTGTTGACGTCTGGCTGATGATATTTTATAACAAACTCTGAATATTTCCACCACAGACGACGGTCACGATGAAGAAACAACAGAACAAACTCCCTCCTCACATCGTCAACTGTAACATGAACGAGTTAATGTCGTCTGAAGTCATAAAACACATGAGGACCGTTATAATATTTGTTTGGCAGCTCTTAATGTTTTCAGACTGCAGTTACCTGTAGTCTGAAAACACCCAGACAGGCTTCCTGCATTCAGTCTATATGATGAATGTATAATAAACCGTCACACAGCGCACACGCACGCGCACGCACGCACGCGCACGCGCGCACACACACACACACACACACACACACACACACACACACTGCAGAAACACACAAATGCACGGTATGCCTCCATTTTGTTTTAAAGAACAGAAGCAGCATTTCTAAAAAAAACTACAAACAAATGATGAAGAAAGAAACGAGGAACTAACATTTTATATTTCATTTTCAGGATTTTCCACTTTTTTGTTTGCGGTGTAAATGTCAGAGCCGAGCAACGTTTAAAAATGTTTAATGTCCGTGACATTTCTCTGTGGACGCTGTCTAACTCTAAGTATTGTGCCAGACCTTCATCTTCATCTTTGTCTTTATCTAGTTGAAAACTGGATTTTTGAAAAGTTTAAGTCCAGAACTGATAAAAGATAAATGTTATAAGTTAAGTCAGTGGACAGCCTGGTGGTACTGTGTACGATCAGAAGACACATCACGTGTATCTCACTGGATTGTATGTTGATGAATCTGTGAACATTTTCTCCTTTTGTCTCTTTCAGCCACCGTAGTTTCCCCTCACGAGGCCCATCAGTCACTAAAAGTAAAAACCCACAGGGCTGTTTATCAACTCAACCTCGTCATCTAACGCTGAAAAATATTCTGACCCTTTTACATTTTTCATCAAAAAATATATATAGTCATGTATATACATTTTATTATTTCATTATCTGTAAACGTTAGGCTCTTAAAAAATGCATTTATCTTGATAAAAGTGATTTAAAAGAAGATTGCAAACAAACAACTCAACTCCTTTTTGATCGATAGATGTAAAATAAATAGAGATAAGTTAAAACAAATGTACAAAACGCTCAAAGCACTCGGTAGTTAAAAAAAACACAACAAACCAAGAAAAACGGGACAGGTTGTGGTTGAGTGTCTGTTTTTATCGTTTGTACCGTTGTTGTTGAAAAGTCACAGCTTGAATTGAAATTCAACGGACCGCGGACCGACCCGCAGACGCCACAGAACCAGGAACAGCTGTTGAAGGTCGGATAGTGTTTTTGGTTGTATGGTGACGTTTAACCGAAACTGGTATCCGGCATGATCGCTGCTCGTCGAGCTGTCGGACGGCGTCAGTAGTGCAGTTTGTAGTGTTAATCCCTCTTTTGTTTAAAAAAAGAAAAGGAAGAAAATTAGGACTCCGTTTCCCAGGTATCCTCTCGTACACGAGTTCAACATCTAGGGAAAGTCAGTTCGTCGTCGTGGGTCCCAGGCTGGAGTATTAGTGGTTGTTGAGTTAAGGCCTGGGCTGGTTGAAGTGTGTGTTCGAGTGTCACATCAGGTCTACATCTGCTCCACCGGCGCTCCCTCGTCTTTGGGTGGAGGCTCTAAGTGAATGGGAGTGACGCTGGCTGGTTTCTTCACACTGGTCATGAGACAAAGAGGTGGACAGAGAGGAGGACAGAGACAGACAGAGACAGAAAGAGACAGAGGGAGGACGGGCAGTGGTAAAAGATGAGAACAGGAAAGACAGGAACATTTTGTCTTGTTTGTTGCTGCAGACGGAGATTCTTGTTATAAACCCCTAAACTTCAGGTAGATTAAAGATGTTCTGAGATAAACTTGTTCGAATATACGAGTGAGATTATTCTTTTTTTTCTTTGTGCCTTTTGTGAAAGCGTCCAGTTTTCAATTGCAAATTTAAAATAAAATGTTATGATAGAAAAACCTCTGGAGAAGACGGCTGTAAACTACATTCCTGACACACTGAGACGTGTGTTGCAAGTGTGCACAAAGATACATGAATCCAGTTGCAGTGACACCAGAATAAAATCAAAATGAAAAGTTCTGAGGCAAAAAAAAAATTCAGGAATCATCTATGAACCTGAAACAACAGAAGAGAAAGCCTGTGAGAAGCTCAGGCTAAAACACGATGAATAACTGGCAGAGTTTCAGGTTGCAGGTTGGTAGTTTCTATAATAAAGTTAACCAGGAGTCTGTCCTCCATGAGATGAGGATGTGCTCTGCTAAAAAGAGCGACTCAGTGGGCTGAAGACTCTGCAGACGCCTGCAGCGCTTCATCTAGAGATTACCAGTCTCGTCTATTCTTACTGTGACACACGTGCAGCGAACATACAGTACACCTGCAAACCACCTGGAGACGGCCACATCGACATCACACCAGCATTTCACTACAGCACAACAGGAGAGGAGCAGAACTTTCCTGTGTCCTCTCTCTTCCTCCCTCCTGCTCTCTCGCTCTCTCAACAAAAACATTTTATTGATAGTGATCGAAGTCAAACTGTGTGAAAAGATACGACTGGCAGTCGCCGCGCTGCAGCAACGCAGCCGACTTCAGACTGCTGCTTGTACAGCAGCACTTCGTTAGCTGTATTATGTAACAGTTATATAAGGATTTAAGTCAAACAAAAACTTTCTGACAATCAAACTTACTTGTTGATATAACCTGCAAATCAATACATCCACCATGTGACAGTTTGACAGTTTGATCTTTAAACCATACTGTTATTATTGTGTAAGTGTGTCGTGTTCCAGCTTTCACACACTGATGTCACATTGGGCTGTGAACGTTGCACAAACACTTGTAGTGTCCAGCAGGACTGTGGCTCAACACTTCCAGCGTAGACACTGACTGAACTGTTCCCGAGTCAGAGCCGCTGCTCAGCGACCGACCCGTTCAGAAAGTTAACACAGCAGCACACACACACCCGAACAAATATATCGACAATTGCCAGCGGTTGGAAAATTTGAACATGCAGCCCTACACTGCTTTACATGTTATAATGTTACAAAGCCCTAAAGGCCACAGAGCTGCTGTGCGTACAGAAGAGGAGGTGTTGATTCACCTTCAGGTGGACAGCGAACACAAACACACACCTCTGTTTATACGATGTTGTGTGTCTGCACAGCTGGAGGTGAACAACATGAGCTTTACTTACGAGTATGGAGAAATTGGCACAGCGACCACCAGGACATGGTTCCTTTTCCTGAAGAGCCGCCACAGGCCTCTGTGGTACCCCCGAACATCCAGGTCCCAAACATGGAGGCACTGAGACGGAGAAAGACAGAGAATGACCCGGGTTCATTTCATGAGACAGAAACATCATTGTAGAACGACAGATATGGAAGTGGGAACACTCGACCGGTGCTCGTGCTCTGACAGGGTACCTTGGCGAGCTCTGTCCAGGTGGACGTGTCCGTCTCGGTCTCCATCGAAATGAACATGACGTAGGTCTTCCCCTCAGAGTCTGGCAGGAACGAGTCCTCACACGGGTTCTTAGTGTGGTCCAGCACCTCTGCTTCCCTGGGATCACACACAGCATCAATGATTCACCATCACTCTGAACTCTCTAAAGTAACTGAAATCATCTACAGTCTCAGAGTCTCGGCTGGGTTTCACTCACTTCAGCAGGTTCTGGATCTCCACTTCATAAGCATCTTTCTTCAAGCTGTGAAGAACAAGAACACCAGAACTGTCACAGTGTGGCCGGATCATTTTCCACATACGGCTCCAGATCCCAGGATATGAAGAACGGTGAATAGAAATCAGGTGATCTGTGTTTACACACCTGTCAACGTTCTTCAGCTGCACGTTAGGAACAGTGTTGAACTTGTGTTTCTTGAAGTAAACCTCCTGTGAGACAGAAAAGACAAGGGGAAGACAGTTAATGTCAGTTAATGTCAATTTAATTGAAAATATCTTAAGAATGAATAAAAAACACTCATCACAGCACAATATCTTGTCTGATACAGGGCTGTTGAAGACAATCTCCTGAACTGATTATGAAGGTGACCTGTTGACTGTCTGCTGACAGCTTCATGGTGTTAACGCGCACCATGTTTAAATATTAAGACTGAAGATTTCTATGCAGTTATTTTTGTACCTGGTTCTGGTTCTACTTGTATCTTGGAGGCCTGCTGAGACCTAAAACGGTGCGTTTCCTTCAGAACTTACATGAAAATATCCGTTCATGTTGAGGCCGATGATGCCGAAGTGGTACGATCGGGACACGTCGGGGATGATGCACTCTCTGCCTTTCCTCTGCTCGGGCATTCGCATCCACATGTCCCAGTCCCACAGCTACGAGACACAAACACACGGACAACTTACAATTAATTTAACTGTCAAAACATCTGTGGATTATTTTCTCCCATAAAAAACTGTCAATCAAAGTCGCTGTCTGCAATAATTAAAACATAAATAAACAAAAGAAATCTGACGATGACTTCGATGGACTAACCTTAGAAGATAAGCTGGTGTAAAATATGGACAACTTGTAAGTGGTGTATGAAAACGTCCTGTGTGTTCATTAAATACAGAAAAGATCGATCCTGCACCTTCTCAGGAGTCGGCCACTTCGGCTCCAGTTCGTCCTTGTAGAGGCTCTTCTTCAGCACCCAGCCCAGGCCGGGCATACTCTCCACTCTGTACAGCAGGGCCGGGTCCTCCGCCGTGTGCTCGTACCCCTGCACAACAACAACAACAGCTGTCAGTGACACATGCAACTCCTCAGTGATCATCCAGTGTGCCTCCAGGTCACCCAGCGGGGAGGAAATGAGTGAAGCCACATCGGGCAGGAGGAAGCTGAAACCGGAGACTGGGAGACTTGTTCAACTGTTCTGGGTTTAGAAAGTAAAACAGTCTCCGAACACTGTGGAAGATGTTGTTACACCCTCAAGTTAAAAGAAAACTGATAGATCAGCTCATCACATGTTCTTTTGTTAACGCTGCCTCAATCTTAAAACCTTCAGAGATGTTCAGACATTCAGTCGTCGGTTACGCAACTGTTAACAGCTCGACACTCACTGCAGCATGATAAAATGTCGTACATCGTCATGAACGTTGCTGCCTGAACGAGGGTACATGTGTGACGAGGAGGTGTGGGATGACAACACGCGGACAGACGCAGATGAATGTCCACACTGACTTTTAAATAGAGAAATCACAGGAAAGAGATGAAGAAGGAGAACAGAGGCGGCTTTAAGATGACGCAGGTACAGTAGTCGGCACTCACCTGGTCGTTCCAGGCAGAGATGCAGTACAGGCTGTCGTCCTCATCCAACAGGTGGATGGTCTGACTCAGAAAACTGCAAAAAAAAACACAAACAGAAAAGCAACAGCAGCTACATCAGTATAAATATTACATAATTATAAAAACTTGGCAACAGTGAACTGATGGTGACAGCAGACTGAAGAAATCTGACTTTTAAGAGACACAGTATCAAGAAATGAACCAGTTTTTGGACCAATCAAGCAGAAAGAGTCCAGTCAACAGCTGGTAAAGTGACCAGCTGCCTTGTGAGCAGTGAAATGGTGACGTTGAAGCAGGAAGGAGACAAACACACTGTTGACAAAAAGCTGGAAGTCTAAACTGAACTGTCCTTTCACTGGGACCAAGTGTCGTCAGTGGGGAGGTTGGAAGTGTCACGTTGGCTGAAGGAATCCACTAATTCTGACACAAGAAAAACTGAACTACTCAATAAATACATTAAAACGTACGATATATTTGAGTTGTGAGTTCAGAGCAGTAAACAACAGATAACAGGCTCGTTTCTGTCGATACGAGGCCTCGCTCTGGTTTTCAGTGCTCTCCAACTGAGAGCTCGACGATCGTTTCAGAGAGCAAACTGGTGTTAAAAGTGAGCGAGATGGCGTCTGCGAGTGCTTCTGAACTATTTGAAGTCGGTGCATCAAACAGACCGGGCTGCCCGGGAGGGGAACCGGAGCTTTTACCGCAGCAAACACAGTTCAAAGCCGAGTGAGTCCAACAAAGGAAAGCTGGAGCTCCCAACAGCTTCATCACTGTGGGTATGTACTGCCACCTAGTGGTGATTCTGACAGCTGAGACACGGTGAAGTCCAGAATCTGCTCTTTAACATGGACACAACATAAACACAACCTGAAGTCATCTTCACAGTCATGGAAACATGTTTATTACATTACAAACTACAGCCCGACCGATAAAGGATTTTTAAGGCCGATACCGATACAAATATTTGGTGATTTAAAAATTTGATATTCCGATATATCTATATATATATATATATATATCTATATATATATATATATATATATATATATAAAAATCCAGAAACGTGTAACAAAACATAAACAGATTTCCGTAACATTAGTTATTTGTAGTTATTTATGAGTCCTCACTGAAATAATATGATAATGCAGTTTAAAAATAAACTTGTTTGTTTTATTGTCACAACAGAACAGAGGAACATCAAAATTACTAGCTAAGTCAGTTTCACTCTCGGCTTACACGTAACAGCAGCAAAACTGGACATGGTAGTCACAAATATTGTCATGCTTATTTGAGTTAAGAGAACTGATGGGGATGTTCTTTTAATTGTTATTCAAGCATGGAACGCCAACACTCATAACATAGTTGAAGGGTGTTTCGTCCGTTTTTATTTTATTTTTTAAATATTCATTTATCGGCCATTATAAATGCCGATACCGATAGTTTGGAAAATGCCTAATATCGGCCGATAATATCGGCCAGCCGATATATCGGTCGGGCTCTATTACAAACTCATATGAATGATAACAAATGTGTCTACACCAAACATAAACGCAACCCTACCATTCAGCTGCCATTTCTCACACGTTGAAGTAAAAGATCTGACTTGTTCGATCACACAAAAGGCTCATTTCCTCCCTGCATCCACAAACAACAACCTGCTTAACTCTCAAAGAAGATGTGTCGCACTGCATGAGACAAAAGCTGGTCACACTGATACTGTTGGCTGAATTATCTTGAAAGCAGGAGAAGCGTTCACCAACATGGATTTTAACACATCTCTGCTCAAAATTTGGGAGAAATAAGCCATTAAAGGAGCCCGAGGTTACGTCAAACTATCAGAAAAGCAGTAAATCACCACATCTGGGACACTGCAACAAGCAAATGTTTGTCATTGTTGCCTAATGAATGTCTTCACATCCCTGATAATGTTCACTTACCATTTCTTCAGTTTTTGACCTATTCTCAGTAGCGGTCGTGCTTTCTGGAGGACGTACCTGAAGAAGTCGATGGAGATATCCAGGTCTTCTTCCAGAACGATGGCAAAGTTTGCCTCCTGATGAAAAATAAATAAATAAATAAATAAATACATGCAGGGTCAGTTGTTGTCATGAGCCTGTAGATATCTCAGAGTGTTCATTTAAGGCCAAACCATAACAGCCATCCTTCTTTAACATCTGTGTTTGACAGTGAGATGATTGTGACGGGAGTTTTGTTGTTTGTCTTGACAAAAGGAACTGAAGCACTCACTGGGTGAAGGTTGAAGGTTGCAGTCAGACTGGCCTTGTAGTGCTGCGACAGAGAGCAGAGACACACTGATGAACTTCACTACAGGAACACAGACTAACTGCTGGAGTAACTTCACTGACTTGAAATCTTCAGAGTGGTTCACACAGTGGAAACAAAACTCAGACAGAAACAGCTTTAAAATGTCTTATTTATATTTTCTGTGAGCGACACAACATGAATTATTGTGTGTAAACCCTGTTTACCTGGGACACTCTGGCATTCTTGATGCTGATTGGTGTGTGCTGAACTCCTTTCAGTCCAAACAGCTCCACGACGTCCATGGGCTCCTGCGTCACACACACACACACACACACACAAGTGGTTTATAAAGCCAGCGGAGCAGTGAAGCAAACACCAAAGTAATGCTGTCTTTATTATAATTACAGGGTTTTTGCTGAGGAAACTGATCAGCAGAGGTGCTGAGTGTCACCAGAGCCTGAAATGATCTCATCACTTGTGACCCGATGAGTTATTAGATGAAGGTTTCTAACGTGCAGAAGTTTCACATGGACTGAACCTCAGTGTGGAGGAGACTGAAATGTGCCTGTTTCAAAAATGGTCAACTACTAAAAGTTGGTATTGAACGTACGTTTCGTCTTAAATCAATATTTTGTGATCTTTTGAAGAACAGCTGCTTGTGTTGAGACGACATTTAACATTTGAGACTTTTATTTTGTTTCCTTTTTGACAATAAATGTCAGACTTTGGGTTTTGGACTGCTGGTTGGACAACAGAAGCGATATGAAGACATCACGTTGTGCTCTGGGGAACTGCGATGAGCAACCCTAACTGGTAAAAATGTATCTGCAGATTAACAGATGAAATAATCATCGCAGCCCAGACTTTGACATGTGAAATCACAGAGATGATCTAAATCCATACAGGTCAACTCACAGAGTCACACTTTTTAGAAAACAACTGAAGTCCAGTTGCCTATGATATAATGCTTAGTATTACAAAATTAAAGATTTTGTAACAATATGCAAGTATTTAAGATAACATAATAAAAAGTTGAGACAAATAAGTTTTAGCTTTTAACATTGTCTGACCATCCTTTACCGAGGATTAAAAAGCCTGTACCTCATAATATCCATCGATGAAGACTGTGATCATCTGCGGGTTGACGCCGTGCGCTGAAAGAAGCGAGCGCAGCATCCTGAAAACAGACGACGAACACGAGAGACGAATGAGGAGCAGTTTCCATTTTGCATCTGTGTCGCTGTGCGACTGTGCTTTGTTCTGATTAACAACACGTCGACAGCTACGATGTAATTTCCCTTCATATTAATACGAAATTAATTTCTAAGGGAGGGGCTGCCATCTTTCTTCATCCTGCCCTCAGCTCATTACAGCCCGTTTATAAACTGAGGTTATTTTCTCTACAATCAATTTAAAATGTCACGTAAAGCAGCAAGTAATTAACTTCAGTGTCTGTACGCCTCGTTTGTCTTCATTCAAGGGCAACATGCTGAAATGCAGTTTATTTATGAAATACCAACAAATATTTCTACAGATGACAAAGACCTCCACTCACAATTACTGCACGTGGCAGGAAACACAAACTGAGTGAGTGAAACTACAAATCATGACCGATTTCTGAATTGTGTTGCTGCTGTTTCTGCTACGTTTCATAAGAAAAAACATTAGAAGCTTCACGATCCTGTAGACCAGTTCTATCACTGGTTTCAGATGTTACCTGTAGAGATAGTTGGGTCTGTTCCCTGCTATGACGGCCACTGGGACACTGAGGACGTTATTGATGGGCAGCTGGAGAAAGAAAATATAACAAGTGAAACAAACTGGAAATACAAACAGCAGCACAATCTGCTCCGCCTACGTCGCCACATGTAGCTGAATGTATTTATTCTGTGCCTTTTTATTGGCCATCTACATTTTGCTGAAAAAATAGACTTATATAGCAAAATACATGCTTTAGATTAAAGGTTACATCCGTGAGATGCAGTGGAGACATGAGCCTGCACAGCTGGCACAGACACATGAAAACGAGAGCGTATCTGTTGTGTGAAAAACACGACGAACACGCTTCCAGTTCAGACAGGGTTAGACTCAGGAATAAAATAAGAGTCAGGCACAGCTCCCAACTTATTTTCAGGCTCTTCTTCTTCAGTCTGAAAAATGGTTTAACAGTGGGGTAAAGAGCCCTGCTGTGACTTACAGGATCAGGGTTGAACTCGATGGGCGCCGGGTCTTTGCAGCTGCAGATGCTGCCGTATCCTTCCACTTTGCTGCAGAAGATCTTCCTCCTCCTGTTCAGCTCGGTGTCGGCCCAGTGGCACTCCGCCTCTGCAGAACGGACGATCGCGTTCAGTTTGTTTGACATTTAGAGGATGTGTTTACCGAGTGCAAGCAGGTGGGCACTCTCTCCCATGAAGACTAGACCTGTGTCTTACCTTCAGAGGCGGTGAGCTGCACCTCGGTCTTCAGCAGCACCGGGTCGCCCCAGGTGGACAGAGCCGGAGACTTTGAGTGCTTCTCTCCATAAACCTGACCTGGAACACAAACACACAACCAGCAGGTCAAAACACACATAAAGTTATCTTGATTAGTTGACTGAACTTCACTGAGCTCTTATTGTCTTCATTTTTATGTTAAACTGTATGTGACAAACTGTACAAAGATATTAATGTAAAGGTTTGTGGTGAAATGGAGCCGAGTGCATCTTGTCCTGTGGCTCAAAAAGGCTTTTTGGGCAAAAACAGTGCTGAGACAGGATTTTACAACTTTATGGAGCAACAATCAGTCTCTGATCAGCAGTGAAGTAAAGATTTATTTACTTTTGTGAGCAGATCTGTGTGCTTGGCTTACATGTTGGGCTGCAAATAAACTTTATAAAAATGTGTAAAACTGCTCAGCAAACGTTCTCAGATCCTGAAGTCAAAAAAAGGTGTTTTCTATAATGTCCTTGATCAACTACTGACCAAGAAGATACCTCAACCTGAATATAAATTTTGAAAAAAAGTAGCAGTTCAGACAAAACTGAACATGCAGGGAACTTAAAACAAACATGAGGAAATCTATTTGAAAGCGAGTTTGCTCCTCTACCTCCTTTCTTCACCACCAGAGTCCACATGTCCCTCCAGCTGAGGTTGAGGGACGCCTGACTGCCCAGACTCTTCAGCAGGTTCTTAGCAGCATCCTTCAGGTGGAACGTGCCCTCATCCTGCAGGACGAACACATCAAGCACTCTGATTTCTCCTCACTTTGTCTGTATGATGAATGAATATAACTCAAATAACTTGTATCCGATTCATCACTGACACAGAGGCAGCGACCGACCTTTATGGTGAAGATGAGGACACGACCCCGGGTCACCATGTTGAGGAAGAGGATCATGGCTTCATCCTCGTGGGGAGAGTAGGTGTCAAATATCCTCTTGGCCATCACATGACCCTGAGACAGACACACACAGACAGTGACTGATTTTTTGGACCTTTTGTGGCTGTTTGTCTTTAATTTTCTACCATTACAGAACAAATGTCTCTTCTTTTTTTATAAAACTTCAAGAAACTAATTAATTATGAATTCACTATCCGCTGTTTGTGGGATATCAAACCACAATTTTATTACTAGCGCAGGCGAACAATGGAAGACATTTGTTGTAAGTTAAAGTTATCTAGTTATTATCAGTTATAACTATAATCACATTCAAATAAAAGCTGACATTAAAGAAAAGTCATGAGTGAACATTAAACAGAGAATATACAGTAAATCCTCACAGTTGCCTGGTTGAGGACGATCACATGGATCCCTCGGCCCTGCTCCCGCATGTCGTCCTCCAACACCTGCAGGACGTGACAGAGATTTGCAGTATTTTACCTGGATTTCATTGCTGTGGTTAAACAGGTAAATCCTCTTATTTACCATAACGCCCAGATTCAAATGAGAAGACGCATCATCTCATACAAAGAGTAGTTCCCACTTCCACTAAGTGTTTAGCATCGCTCAGCTCAAACTTGATTGCAAGATTACATCAGTCTATTTAATCAAATGTGATTTGTGGTGATTACCTAAAAAACTAAATTATTAAATTACACCTAAAATAATGAACATCTTAATGTGCCCTCACTGTTTAATGCTTTTGTCTGATGCTTTATAATCTGTTTTATACTCTTGTCCTAAAAAATACGTTTTTTTCATTTATATTTACAGTTGAAATGACAATGAAGGCAAACTATCCATCTATCTGTCTGTCTATCTATCTCAGCCAGAGTCGAAGCAGGAGGTCGGCCTGTAAACTGAGATGGATGTTTACTAAAGACAGTTTTACTTTAATGTTTGCCTTCACTTATTCTTACTAGTAAGACTGGCTAACCAGGAGGTTTGCTTCTAACCGGTTAGCTTGTCTGACTGCTCGTGTTTCTCGCCTCATCAGGGTTATTTTTAGCCGTGTTGCTGTGTACCCAGGTCTCAGAAATTAAGTTGGTTAATTAAACATCATTATTACCGATTGAAATGATGTTCAAAGATAAGAAAATAAGGTCCAATGTGTATAAACTAACATTATTAACATGGATTTGGAATTACTGATTTTAACTGGACACCAGTCAGTAAGTTGAACTCACAGTGGTGCCGTCAACTGCCACGTAGACCTTGGAGCGGCTGGAGTACACCTCAATGTCCAGGACCTTGCGTCCATTAGCCGGCCTGCGTGGTGTCTCCATGTTGGGTATAGCGTCCTCTGTGGGAGCAGAAGACCAAGATTAGGATCTCCTCAGTAAAAGCAACGACGTTAATTAAGAATTTGCAAAGCAAAGCACATCTGTTTAATCAGGCGCCAAGATTTTTTCTCAACAACAGACTTGGAAAAGCCAGAAAAAAATGTGATCTACACATTCACAGAAAACACGTTCCAGTAGACATCGTGAAGTTTCCAAAGATATAAAAGAGTTAGAACCAGCTGAGACAAGATGAATGAATAAATAAATGTGCAGTACTGACAGTGCTCAAGTTGAAAAGGAGAAAATAAGGTGACAGTTTAAGAGAGTTGCTGATTTGATTGGCAAATTTTGGTTGGGGAGCCATCACCTAACAAGAGTAATACTACGTTCATCCCCTCTACAGATAAAGTAATAAGCACCAGACACGTTTCTCACCATATTCTTGAGCTGCTGCATCTTCATTAGCTACTCTTCTCGTGTCCAAGATGAGTTTAATGTTGACTATGACAGTTATCAGCAGAAACAGCACAGCGCCAGCCTGTGGAAAGAGGGAAAAAAACAAAACATTCAACTTTAGTAAGGACACTTCGTTCTGTTTGACATGTGGATTAATGTTACAGAAGAGTCAGCCAGCAGTGTCCAATGACGCATTCATCTCTATACCACAACAACCGTCCTGCTCATTAATTTGTAACGCTGCCAAATACAACCAGAGATGTAAAGGAAAAGCTGCTAAGGTATCAGCAGTCTGGCAGGATAAGATTTCTTACGTGTAGATCAGATTAGAGGAATTTAACTCTGCCCAAAAACATGAGTTTAACTTTGAAAGACAGAGGAAGTTTCCCTAAAGGGGAGTTTCAATGTTGGGCAGTTGAATCCTGAATGTCCCCTCTAGTGCTTAACGGAGTAGAAAGATGTCTGTGCAGTTTGAGCAATGAATGATTTTAAGAGTCTACATTATTTTTGACATCAGAAACAGTTTGGAGGCTAATCCAGGTCAAACGTCAGCACATGATGTGGAAACTTGAGGCGCACACGCACTCAGAATGGACTCAGGAGACATCTTGTGGCCAGCAGCTAAAACTGTGATCTGAAAAACATTTGCATATTCATATATTCTGCTTTGTTGAATGAGGAAGAAGAAGAAGAAGAAGAAGAAGAAGAAGCTGCCATTTGCAGGACTTTGTTATTTAATTTATACTCTTCTTCCTGCAAAAAGCACCACAGGCTCAGGCAGGTCGTAATGCTTGTGTGGAGGGGATCTTTAACAATGTGAGCTGGACTAGGCTGGTTAATCCAAAACCAAAAACAACTACCCCAGCACAGTTTTGTAAACTTAATGTTATCACTGAAGTGCCAGATTTTCTAATAATAAGATCACAGCTCAGACTGAGGGACACAAACAAACACACAACAGATGTTTAGCTCCATCTTCTGCTTTGTTTCTTCACTAGTTACCTGACAGAACCGACGGATCGTCCTCTTGTTGGTCAGTTTGTATTTCCAGGTGAGGTACAGGCTTCTCTGTTGGCGGGGAATGAAAGGCTTGGCTCGGGGATTGGGGGTCCAGGTCTCCATCCCGGACACCGACAGCCGCCGACACGGAGCTCAGACCCTCCGCCTGCCCTCCTCCACCTCCTGCGGCCGGGACATGCACTCACTGCTCCGCTACACCACCGAGACACGGCCGACAGTCACATCGTCATCTGAGAAACACAAACACAGCACGACACCGCCCAGGAATAAAGTTAGCTAATCACCAAGTGTAGCTAATGATAGCTAGCTGGTTATTTTTACACCAGCGGAGTAACCGCGTACTTCCAGCTCGCTGCGGAGTTTAACACACTCCCTTCGTCTCTTCTCTGCTCAGATATAAACTTTAATGCTCGCAGAGTCGTCTGTAACACTCACATCATCACTTTAACCTCGCAGCCAACGGCAAGATCCTGTAAAGTTGTCTGCAGCTGCTGCTACATGTAAGGCTACATGCTACATGCTACATGCAGTGTTTCTGTCGCACAGCAAACAACGTCACCGAGTTTCTTCTTCTTCAGTGGTTTTCTGTGGTATACACGCTGTTTGGCTCTTTGTTGCCCCCAGCAGGACAGAAAATGAACTACCTCAACACAAACATGTCAGCAGTTATCAACATTAATGATTAATGATTACAACATCATGATGTCATCTTGTTACCAGAACTTTAAGCTCCTGACTCTTATAACATGATAAACAGGGATGAGTCTTACATGTGTGATGTCATATCGGGAAATATTTGGGACATAGAGCCGACTCATTTCCACCGTTTATAGAGTTTATTTGCTCTTGTATTGTATTTAGTACTTACAGTAATGTATGTATAAATACTGTGCATATGAAATTCAATATTTACCAGTTACAGATTCAAGTTTTCTGCAGTTGTATCTCATGTAATAATTTCAGTCTGACATATACAGTATATATATATATATATATTATATATATATATATATATATATATATACATATATATATTGTCCCAGCAGTGAAGTGGAAGATTCTTGTTTCTACAGATTTAATTTACGCTTCAAAACTCCCATAGGCTTCTTGCTGAGGGAACCAGGGCGATGCTAACTGCTAACTGCTAACCACCATTTTGCTCTGGGTAGCTCTTGGGTATGTCATTTAGTTTAGTTCAAGGTTAAAAGGCGGCGGCGCTCAGAGCTAACGAGCTAGCTTGCTTGGTCTCCAACAGGACTAAGTTTATTCACAAGGTGCGTCTGTACCGTTGACTTCCGTCTCATCGCTGTCGGCTAACCCCCTTTTGTGGAGCGCTTCATACTTTGACGGAGGAGATGAAAGAACAACTACGTTGAGTTTCATCCATTTCTGACTCTTCAGTTCTCTGATCCCCCAAATCTGAGTGCCGTCAAGCTGACTTCCTGTTGGTCGACGGCACCAGTTTGTGCTGAAAAATGAGGCTGAAAATCAGATTAACTTCTTTTATTACAACTTTTATTTAAAACTTCTGATCATACGAACACATACAATGAAAACATTTTGTGGGAAAATATATTTGTTTACACAAAAAGTGAATTAAAAGTGAAAAAGTGAGTTGAATAGTGCCATCTTACAATCAATCAGTATCATCTTTTCCTCAATTTCCACATTTCTTTCCAAAATGTCATCAAACTTTCTATGTACAGATTTCTTTAGGTGATGCAACACCTACATTTCTGTCTGAACCAGTGCTGTTAAAATCACTGTGGCTCTGGCAGGTTTTCCAGAAACTTCTCTACTTCTCTGCTCATCTGGTGCCACCTTCTGTCTTTGATCTTCTCCAGATTTGTGACGCTGTTCTGACGAAAGAAGGATTGTATCGGTATCTCTGCTGCCCTCATGTGATATTTTACTGACCTGCAGCTATTCTTCAGTACAAAGTACAGATGGATTGCATATCTGTTGTAAACCAGCTGTTTGTCTGCAGGATCCAGATCCCTAACCCTCTCTAGCAGGTCCTGGTAAATCTGTTCAGCTTTAGCCTGGCTGTGATTTGACTTTGCGTATATGTTTGCGAGGTCTGTTTTCCTCAAAAGAGAAGACTCAGGGTAAAGAGAAATCAGCTCCTCATGGACGCTGATCGCTCTGTCTATCATGCTTTGGTCTGGGTGACCGTCCCTAACAAAAATGATCTTCGATCTGTAGCAGAATGCAACACATCTCTTCAGATAACGCACATCTGGATGCTGTCTCAGAGCCTCCTCTGCCAAATCAATGGCCTCATCAACAGATACATAGAGAACGTAAACCCATAGCAAAGGTTTCATGCCGCTGTAGCTGCTGACTGGGTTCCTCAAAATCTTTCTAGCTAACTCTCGTGCTTCATCTTCAACTCTTTCTCCTTTCTTTGCACATTCCTGAAGGTAGAGAGCAGCAAGGTACAAGTTCTCTGGATCTTGTTCCTTTGCGATTCTCATTTTCTCCAAGACGTCAGCCTCCGGCCCTGTGTTGCTGTGCTTAGAAGCACTGACTAACCCTATCACATGGCTGGTGAACCACTCCACCATGTCCGGCTGCATCCTGATGGCTCTCTGGAAGTAATCTGCAGCCAGCAGCTTCTTGTCTGCACTGTACTTCATCAGGCTCCAGGCTTTCTCAGCGTAGATCTCTGGGTGGAGCTCGTCCTGGGATGGAGATGGGTATTTATTCATCAGGGCGTCGACCTTTGACAGGTAAGCCTGACTCTCTGCTTGTTCTCCCAGGTGGTGGTGCAGCCAAGCCTGGTTCCCGTAGTTCACCACTAACCAGGGACCCTCATCTGCTCTTCTGGTCTGGCAGAAGGCCTCTGCAGCCTTGTTGAACAAACTCTGGGCGTCTTCGGTGAACCCCAGCTTGTATTGAACGTACCCCCGCAGGTTGTAAATGTGACCCAGCCAGCTGTTTCCCTCCTCGGTGCCGATGTCCTCCAGC
>NC_140190.1:1348033-1548033 GCF_965226575.1 Pagrus pagrus | reverse complement strand
GCTGTTCTGATGAAAGAAGGATTGTATCGGTATCTCTGCTGCCCTCATGTGATATTGTACTGACCCGTGGTTATTGTGCTGTACAAAGTACAGATAGTTTGCATATCTGTTGTAAACTAGCTGTTTGTCTGCAGGATCCAGATCACTCTCTAGCAGGTCCTGGTAAATCTGCTGAGCTGTAGCCTGGCCGTGATTTGACTTTGCGTATACGTTTGCGAGGTCTATGTTCCTCAAAGGAGCAGACTGAGGGTAAAGAGAAACCACCTCCTTATGGAGACTGATCGCTCTGTCTATCATGCTTTGGTCTGGGGGACCGTCCCTAACAAAAATGATCTTCGATCTGTAGCAGAATGCAACACATCTCTTCAGAAAACGCACATCTGGATGCTGTCTCAGAGCCTCCTCTGCCAAATCAATGGCCTCATCAACAGAACGTAGATAGCGAACATAAACCCATAGCAAAGGTTTCAAACCGCTGTAGCTGCTGACTGGGTTCTTCATAATCTTTCTGGCTAACTCTCGTGCTTCATCTTCAACTCTTTCTCCTTTCTTTGCACATTCCTGAAGGTAGTTAGCAGCAAGGTACAAGTTCTCTGGATCTTGTTCCTTTGCGATTCTCATTTTCTCCAAGACGTCAGCCTCCGGCCCTGTGTTGCTGTGCATAGAAGCACTGACTAACCCTATCACATGGCTGGTGAACCACTCCACCATGTCCGGCTGCATCCTGATGGCTCTCTGGAAGTAATCTGCAGCCAGCAGCTTCTTGTCCGCACTGAACTTCATCAGGCTCCAGGCTTTCTCAGCGTAGATCTCTGGATGGAGCTCGTCCTGGGATGGAGATGGGTATTTATTCATCAGGGCGTCGACCTTTGACAGGTAAGCCTGACTCTCTGCTTGTTCTCCCAGGTGGTGGTGCAGCCAAGCCTGGTTCCCGTAGTTCACCACTAACCAGGGACCCTCATCTGCTCTTCTGGTCTGGCAGAAGGCCTCTGCAGCCTTGTTGAACAAACTCTGGGCGTCTTCGGTGAACCCCAGCTTGTATTGAACGTACCCCCGCAGGTTGTAAATGTGACCCAGCCAGCTGTTTCCCTCCTCGGTGCCGATGTCTTCCAGCTGGGACCTGAGACGGAAGAGTTTGGACCTGCCGGGGTCCAGATCCCAGGTGAAGTGGCACTGCAGGGCCTCCAGTTTGGACTCCAGTGATGTTTGACTGATGGAGAATAAAAATACAGATCATCAGTCGGCTTATACAGCACACTCTGAAGTGTGCTATGTGTGGATAAACTCTGTTCATCTCATGTGGAGGAAGGAAGATAAACATGATGTTAGGAGCACTGAATGGTCAGGAAGGAAGGGAGGGAGGGAGGGAGGAAGGAAACAAGGAAGGAAACAAGGAAGGGAGGAAGGAAGAAAGGAAACAAGGAAGGGAGGAAGGAAGGAAGGAAACAAGGAAGGAAACAAGGAAGGGAGGAAGGAAAAATGGATGGAAGGGAGTAAAGAACATTAACAGCAAGGAAAGAAGGAAAGAAGAGGAGAAAGAAGAAATGAAGGAAGGAGAGACAAAATGAACGATTAAAGAAATATGAACAAAGGAGGAAGATATAAGATATAAGACACTTTACAGCACATTTAATTGAAACCAAACAGCCGAGATATATTTAACACCACCAGGATCAAAGTTGACAGAACAATCAATCAGTGACTGATTCTTTAAAAAGAGCAAGAAAACTCAAACTTTGTGGCCGCGACTGTAGGAACCAAGAAACACAACAGGAAACAGAAGAAAGTCAATTAAAAAAGGAGGAACTAACATATCATCATTGACTTGTAGGGTCCATAATGATTATTACATGGACATTAAATACATCATAATGATGTGAAATGCAGAAGCAGTCACTCACCTCATCATTCAGCTGGTTCCTCCACACAGCAGCTCTCTAATTATCACTAATGAGCTGCTTTGGGCTCCTGACACGATGTCCAACAGTAAATGACGTCCGGCAGCAGCTTGAACGACGCCAGGCGACTTTTACAGGCGGGGCCGCGTGCGGCGAAGTGAAGCGGCTGTGAGAGCGTCATCGTGTCATCGTGAACGTTCAGAGAGAAAAAGGGAGAATCGGCGAGAAAATAAGCGAAACAGATCTGAGCTGCGCGAACAGAGCGATGCGGAAATCCGCCCACATGACTCGATAAATAAACGTTAGTAAGAGACAGTTTTCTGTCATCTTGACGTCAAAACTGCTGAATCATCATAAATATTCATGTAAATCAGAAGGATGGATGTATTTGAAAAAGGGGATGAAACATGTACAACCAGGTTTTTATGTATTTCACGAAGGGAATTAAATTCTCATCATTGCAGAGTTTGTTATTAGTTTCACACAGACGATGAAACAATCCTAACAGGTCTCTATTTTTAAAGCGATGTAAGAGATCACGTAGGAATCAGGTTATTTATATATTTAATGATTTATTTGACTCGTGTTTGACCAAAGACCAGGACACACTGAACTGAGTCCCAGGGTTTGTGTTGTGAAGTGGAGTGACTTGGTGTGGCTCTTTGTCCTCCCAGGACCTCCTGTAGGCCCGGTGGAGACCATCACAACCACCAGTATGAGTAGTTTGTTTCTTCTTCACTTTTCTACTTCTGTCTGGAAAAAGCACAGAGCTACTGAGGATGCCAGAGCCAGCTCCTCCCCTGCACACCATTCTCCCCCTGTCATGTCATAAAATAAACAATTATATAAAATAAAAAATGGCAAATTTATAGTAAATCAAACTTTATTTAATAGTTATTTCACTGTTAAGAAGCAATGAAATGCTCAATAAATTGTATATATATATATGTATATATATATATATATATACATATATATACATATATATATATATACACACACACACAAACTTCTGACATGCGAACATAACATTTAACTAGTGAATAATGCTCAACAACATTCAACAACATGGATCTCTTGTGCTCCTGCTGATACACTTTAAAGGCTAAATAGACAAAACTGTCTGAGTGCTCAAACACAATATAAACATGTCAGCAGTTATTAACATTAATGACAGAACTCAGCTTGTGTGAAATATAACATCTTTATATCATCTTGTTATCAGAACTGTGTCTTTTCTGTCATGTAATTTCCTCCATATCTGCCCGAGGCGGGACGCGAACCTGCGACCTTATGCACCACACAAACACAGTGTATAGGCCTGAAACTAATGATAATAGTAATCATGGGTTGATCTGCTGGTCACCACTGATCCCTTGCATGTTTTCCCGTCAACTTTCCATGTGTACAAAATCCCCATTATATCCTCATCCTACTTCTGCCTCCGCCATCTTGTGCAATTACCCTGTGCAATTATACCATTTTTATTTTTTTTACATATTTAAATTTTCTTTTTCTTATTTAAATCTTTTTTAGTATTTTTAAGTCTACTTGTTTAATGTCTGTCTACCTGCTCTTGTATTTATTGTATGTCCGTCTACCTGCTCCTGTAACAAGTGAATTTCCCGGATGTGGGATGAATTAAAGTCTAAAGTCTAAAAGTCATTAATGTACAATCAATGAACCAAAGTAGACGGAGAGTGAACATCTAATATCTTACTTTTTCTTCATGAACATAACATATTCATACTTTTCTGCACAGTTACAGTCCAGGTGTGGCTTGTTTGTCAGTTTCACACAGGGAGCTCTCTGCCGTGGCTGCAGCGGTGCCCCCGCGGCGGGCGGCGGTACTGCGGCCAAATAAGTGAGACAAGTGAGACAGCTGGCTGCGGTACCGCCACCCGCCGCCCGCACGGGGGCGCTGCTGCGGCCAGACAACCGAGTCTCACTTAAACAGCAAAATACAAAGAAATATTGTAGCTCTCTTAAATGGCCAATTTCACCCAAGGTAAAAGAAATTCAGTTCAAATTAATAAATAATATTTATCCTGCTGCTGAAACTCTAAGGAAAAGGTTCAATTTTGAAGTTAATCCGTGTGGGGGTTTTTTTGTATGACAAAACACGAAACAGTCGAACACCTTTTTTTCTCTTGTTCAGTCACAATGATGTTTTGGAAAGATGTTTATCGATGGTTAAATATTGGGATTAACGATTCTTTGTTTAACAAATTTCAAGTGATGATCTATATGGATGGTCTGTCAAAAAAGGTATCCAAAATGGTGAACATTATTTTCATTATGGGAAAGTATCATATACACAAGAATAAATGGAATAACAGCAAGCCCACCATAAACTGTTTTAAGAATGAAATTAAAAACTATAAAACATCCCTAAAGGTGTTATCAGAGGAAGACCAGTCCATAAGTGAGTTGTATGAAACAATGTCAGAGTCTCTTGCTCTTTGAGTTTATAGTCCTGTGTTCTTAAACACGCCTGAAGCACTATGTTGAAATGTCAACCCCTGTAATTATTATTTTTATATTATTTTATTTTATTTTATTTTACCTGTTTGATATGTTGTACTGTTTTAAATGCAAGCAAATGTTTTTTTTTTTTCCTCAAATGAGTTCTTTGGAGATTTCATTTAATTTCAAATTGAAATGTATGACATATTGTGAATTGAAATAAAGCTTTGAAAAAAAAACCCAAAAAAACCCAACTTAAACAGCAAAATGAGGAACGCTTCACGAATTTGCGTGTCATCCTTGCGCAGGGGCCATGCTAATCTTCTCTGTATCGTTCCAATTTTAGTATATGTGCAACCGGAGTTACACAACACTCTAGTCAAACGTGTCTAATATATATATGGTGCTGTCCCCGCACCGTACTGAGTCACGGTGCGCGGTGTGTTGGGGTTGTGTGGAGTAAAATGCTTGTGAATGATTATCTGGGCATAGCAGAACAGGATGAAGAGGTCTGACTGGTGTACTGTGATCTCTTGCATATACTGTACTGAAAAAAAGACATGATCCGACCCGTTCTGACCCATTGTGGGTTCTGTTTGCCCTGCCGAGGAGAGAACACGGGGCTGCTGGGAATTTTATGCAATGAGCCTTGACGTCAGGCAGCCAGGATTGGTCCACTGAGAGACAAACGCTCCGCTCGGCTCCTCCCCCTACACTCGTCCCGGAGGCACTTCAGCTCCCCTGGAAACTAACTAACTACCTAACTAAATAAATAAATAAATAAATAACCCTAGAAACCTCCAGCAGCTGCTGCTGTGACCACACTGTGGTTTCTTTGTGCATTTCTTCTGGCTGTGCTGGTTTCTTCCTGCTTCTCACTTCCTGCTTTTATTCACACCTTTCCACCAGGTGTCAGCGAGGGGCTGTAGTCTGACTGCAAAACACATCAGATATCAAACATGAGGACAGTTCATCTGTTGCTCATCACATTTTCTTTTCAGAAACAAGTATTACGACACAAAAAGTGTGTAAATCATTTTTTTCGTTTTGAAATACAAAGTGTTTTTCTTTGTCCTGCTCAAAAGAGAAGAACAAAATAACTAAGTTCACTTTGGTTATTCAGGTGTCATATGTACAGAAAAAGTGTTTTCAGGGAAAATCAAACCATTTCTTAAAAATGTGCTGATCCATTGAGGCCACGGAAAAGAAAAACACCCTGATCATCAAATAAACATTCTTATTTATTTAACTGCCTGCAAAGAAAACTGAACGACCAGAACATACACCGACCCACAAGCCACAGACACACAGTGAGCAGCGTGAACAAATCTTATGAAAGGAAATATTTTAAATACAAAACGTGCACATAAAGAGACTCACAAAACACAAGAGTAAAGAAACAAACAAAAAAGTCACCAGCAGGTGTCACTGGAGCGAGCTGCTGCAGTCTGACTGTGAAACATGAATGAAATACTTATTAGGATCACTAATCAATAAACTATTTATTAAAGAAGAAGAAGAAGAAGAAGAAGAAGAAAATGGCCAATTTTGACTTGAATGTATTAGTTATTTCTTAAAAAGAACTTATTGATAACACTTTATAATAACCATCATTAATAAATGGTAAATGTATACTTAATTATATTTAGTTAAGTCATTCCAGTGTTAAGAAACAATAAAACGGTTTATAAAACATTTATTAAGAAACTGTAAAAGTTAAAAACATCAGTTCCAACTCATCTGAATAATGTTAATAAATGAACCACAGTGTTATGAACAGCAGCTGCAGCTTTCAATTAACTGTTGTTAATGAATGGTTTATAAAGCATTTCACTGCTTCTTAACAGTGAAATAACTGTTAAATAAAGTTTGATTTTTTATTTTATTTTTGATTATATATATATATCATGTCATGCAGATACTGAGGTCAATGTGGATGTTTACTTTTTGCCAGAACCAAGTAAAGACAAAGAGGCTGTTAGTTAATGTTTACACGCACACGTACAGAGATAATGCAGCCTGCAGTAGGTGTATTGTCAGTGTTCGGCCAAAAATGCAAATCCAGTCGTTGCTGTTGCTGTTGCTGTGATCCAGGTATTTTCATATCCAGGTAGTCGTGCTTTTATGGCTTCAAACCACCACTGAGCAGCTTTCATAGGAATAAACATGGCTCCACCTCCAACGCTGTGTCCAGTAATAAAACATCCTTGAACAGACCTCATCCCAAATTACAGTTGAGCGTGTTTAAGTGGGGTTTTTGGCCTCTGTGGACGACCTGAATCATAACCTTTGGGACTTTTTATTGTTCGGAGTGAAAAATGCAACACAGCAGCTTCCAGGCACCGGGGGTGGGGAAGGAGCTGGCTCTGGCATCCTCAGTAGCTCTGTGCTTTTTCCAGACAGAAGTAGAAAAGTGACGAAGAAGAAACAAACTACTCATACTGATGGTTGTGATGGTCTCCACTGGGCCTACAGGAGGTCCTGGGAGGACAAAGAGCCACACCAAGTCACTCCACTTCACAACATAAACCCTGGGACTCAGTTCAGTGTGTCCTGGTCTTTGGTCAAACACATGAGTCAAATAAATCATTAAATATATAAATAACCTGATTCCTACGTGATCTCTTACATCGCTTTAAAAATAGAGACCTGTTAGGATTGTTTTATCGTCTGTGTGATACTAATAACAAACTCTGCAATGATGAGATGTCAAACGCCTGCTGGACCATAGTGGGTTTTTTGGGGGCAGTTTGGAGCGGCTCTTGGCCCATTTGTCTCTGGACCGGGTGTTGCGGACAGACTGCTGCTGCACCTTCCTCTGCTCTTCCATGACTCCCCACTTCTCCATCAACCACTACTCCGCAGTCCTCCCTTGTGGATCAGTTTTGGTGGGGAAGGTCTCCCCTGCTGCTCGCAGGATGGTGTGCCCGTTGGCCCTGTTGGTCTTCTCGCAGCATTTGAAACAGATCCCGAGCCCGAGCCAGCAAGGTACCATATTGCATCATCTCATGCTTCTTCTTCAGGCGCCAGTACAGAGATACCCTTTAAGACAACCAGGTCCAGAGTGCTCAGAACCTCAGACTGGGCCAACAGGACAATGACGCTCAACACACAGTCAAAACAACACAGGAGTGGCTGAGGGACAACTCTGACTGTCCTTCAGTGGTCCCGGTCCAACCTGACAGATCTGGAGAGGATCTGCAGAGAAGAACGGCAGAAAATCCACAAATCGTGTAGACGAGGAAAAACAACTCTTCAGACCATTTTGGCTTTTAAGGCTGCAACATAACAAAATGTGAAACAAGTGAAGGCGTCTGAATACTTTCTGAACGTGCTGAAAATTGTATTGGATACAAAAAATATGTGAACAAACAAACACACAGTATGAACACAGTCTTTAAGCTTAGAAATGATCCTCTACAAGACTTTTCTGTGTACTTGTCAGAATAAACCAAGTATACTGAAGTGTATCTTTAAGTATATCTCTGATAAGTCATCATACACAACACCAGTTTAAATCCTATAACAAGTGAAGACCAGAACATTTAAAAACTATAAAACCTCATTTTAAAACAAGTATAAAATCAAACTCTATAACTAACTCTACTTACCCTGCGACGACTCCAGCGATGACCGTTTCAACATATGTTTCCACGTCAGGACACGGCTTTGAGCTGATGCGTTTAAATATCAGAAGCATTTGTAATCAATTCAAACTGGATCAACTCAAAATTCTCATCTCATAGACCCGACCCTGATGTCCTGGTTCTAACAGAAACCTGGCTTAAGGACAGTATACGTGATTCAGAAATTACCATTCACACCTTTAATCTGTTCAGAATAGACAGAGTTGGTAGAGGGGAGGTGTGGCTGTGTATGTTTCATCATGCCACCAAATACATGTTACATTCAAGAGCAAGAAACTTCACAGATGATGGTTTCATATCACCACGCTGTCAGGACACGATACTGACAGAGTAACAGAGTACACATATCTCGGCATCTGGTTGGATCAGAAACTCACATTTAAATTTCACACTGATACACTGACAGGTGCATTAAAACAAAAGTTAAGACACCTACACCAGAGCAATTTCCCCCTGCCCTGCAGGAAACAGCTCATCCAAGCAGTCCTTTATCAGATCTAGATTATGGTGACATCATCTATGGACATGCCTCCATCTCCACTGTAACACCACTGGACCCAGTTTATCACTCTGCAATCAGAGTCGTTACTGGTGACAGCTACTCCACACATCATTGCACTTCATATTCACTTTCACCTATAAAGTCTTGAAAGGCAACGCGCCATCTTACCTCAGCACTTTATTAAATTGGTCTCATGGTAACTTTTCAACACGTTCAAGTGATTACTTAATGCTCAACATCCCCGGATTAACACTGACTTTGGTAAAACTGCTTTCAGTTACTCTGCTGCATCGTCCTGGAGTACAAAATGATTTCCAGCTACTCGGCTGTTTTTAACAATGTTTCTTTTTGTTGTTTGTCTCTTTGTTCCTCTCGACACCATTGAAAATGAGGGCTTGTCCTCAACGATCCCCTCGAGATTTAAATAAAGGTTAATAAAAACTCAACTGAAAGAATGATCCTATTTTTAGTGTACAATAAAAACAGGCGGCATGCTGGGAACTCAAGGTCCAAGGATACAAGGTGCACCCGGGCTGCAGGCAGATAACTGAAGGGCTGAAGGCGTCGACACCAGGCAGGATGTTGTCTCCCTTAAAGATGCCTGATTAGGAGCTGGCTGGTGATGTGGCAGAGACGTGGCCAGAGGTTGCCATTTGTAGGAAACGAAAGTCGAAGCATGTTCAGATTGAACAAACGGAGGATTTGTTGTGTCCCTTTATTCAAACTCAGCAGGGCGGGTCTGTCACTGAAGAACTGGGTCACTGGACATCATGGCACCTCCTATAAATACATGATCAATAAAAAGGAAGCGAGACGGATTAATAACTGCTGCAGCCGGTGTGGAGGACACTGAAAACTGCTTTAACATCACATTCTGTGTGGCAACAACTTAAACGCGAATCCAGTCATTATCTCCTCCCGCCCACACTGATGGAGCAGCAGGAAGTTACTGAAGTAGCTGGTGGAAAAAACAACCAAGTAAACATCAGATGTCTCCACACAGCTCGTCTGCTGTGATCCAAGTCTGCAGAAGGCCCAAGATCACAAACTGATCTGAGGAGACGTTACAGACGAGCTGTGTGGAGACTTCTGATGTTTCTTTGGTTGTTTCTCCGTTTTAAATCAAGTCTCCAGCTGCTTCAGTTGTTTAGCAGAATGCTGCAACTCTGTTTTACTGTGAAGCTCCAGAAATGTTGTGTGGACTACGAGACTTCACCTGACTTTATATCATCAGGAGGAGACGATGACTGGATTTACATTTTTGGCTGAACTTTCCTTTAAAGGGCTCATATCACACTGACAACACACTGACTGTAGGCTACATACTGTCTGTGTGTGTGTAAACACGTATAAGTTTCATTTCCTTGTGCAACCCCGTGTTGTAAAATGACAAATAAATGAACCTTTGACCTTTAAACGCCGCCTGACAGAATCACCTTCACTCTTGAGCATTTAAAGCTGCAGCTCGACGGCTTCACATCATTAACAGCCAAGCAGAAGTTGAAGTCACTGAAACTGTGACGCAGAAGCAGCATCGAGAGTGCGGCTGCGGAAGAGAGAGAGCTGGTGAGGGCTCAGGAGAGCAGCGCCAGGTGAGTGATTGACAAGTTGGTGGCCGACACTCTGGCAGTGTGTTACTTGTGCTGAGGGCAATAAACGGCTTATATCAAAGTACTGTGTGCGTGTGGTCTCTGAGATAACCCACGGTAGCACGGGGAAGGCCCAACGAAACTCGGTGGACCAGGCGCACAGGATGACGGAGCCGCAGCAGCCTCCACCGGTGATCGTACTGGGCCAGATGCAGGGGGAGCCTGCTGCAATGCACCAGGAGCAGGCAGCATTAAATAGGCATCCGCGTGCAGATGGAGTCGCTGTTGGCTCAGTCGGGGGCAGTGGCACCATCTTCCCCTACTCGCGCGCTCTCAGGGGTCGTACTACATAAGCTGGCGGCGGAGGACGACCCCCAGAGCTTCCTCGAAATGTTCGAGTCAATGGCAGTGGCGTGGGGATGGCCGGCGGGGGAGTGGGCCGTGCGGCTGCTCCCCTTACTGTTAGGGGAGGCTCAGACTGCAGCCCTCGGTCTGCCGGCCTCCGCTCGGGGGAGCCTCCAGGCCGTGAAGAAAGCCGTCCTGGACCGGATGGGCTTCTCCCCCGAGGATCACCGTCGTCGGTTCCAGATTATCTGGCTGGGGTCCGCTGGCCAGCCATTCATGTTTGCCCAGCAGCTGAGGGACGCCGTGGCCAGGTGGCTGCAGCCGGGGGAGTCGGCAGGGGAGGAGCGGATCCTCGAGCAGCTCATGCTGGAGCAGTTTGTGGAGGGGCTCCTGACGGGGATGTCGGAGTGGGTGCGGTCCCACTGACCGCCGGACCTGGTGGCTGCAGTCGCCCTTGCGGAGGATCACCTCGCGGTCCATCTGCTAGAGGGTCAGCCTCCGGCTCCAGGCCGCCCGATTCCGTCGGCCCGCAGGAGAGCCCTGCCACTGGGCATGGCCCCTGACCCACACCGTACGTCCACTCAGCTCTCCCCCTCGCCCCGCTCTAATCCTCCCTATGCTCTATCACCCTCCCAGGTTCCAGCCACTACGGGCGCTGCTCTTGGGCAGGAGTACTGGAGGTGCGGGTGACCCGGTCACTTCCGCCGGGAGTGCCCACTTATAGAGGTCGGCCAGGTGATCCGGGTCGCTGGCCCTCCTACACCCTCCCCCGGTCCAGGGGGACATACAGCATTCCGGTAAAGATTAAAGGGGGTATACATTGGGCAATAGTGGATTCGGGCTGTATGCAGTCTATAATCCACCTGAACCTGGTTCGACGCGGGGCTTTGTCGGAGGCATCCTCGGTGGATATTAGGTGTGTGCATGGGGATATTCACAGCTACCCCGTGGTGCCACTGGAAATTAGATATGGGGAAAAAAGCATAGCGTTCATGCTCCGGTTAGCTCCCGCTTGGTGCACGGATTGGCCTGGGTTTAATAGGTTAGTGGGGCAATGTGTGGGGGTGCATTCACGACTGGTAGGGACATGGGATATGTGTGCGGTGCTCAGTGGTGAGGCGAGGTTGTCCAACGCTGCGGACGGGGAGGAGGAACTGGCAGAGCCTTCGCAGGAGGCTCCGCTGGTTCCCTTGCTACACTCCATGGAAGATTTTCCACTCGAGCAGTCTCGTGATGATACTCTACGCTTTGCCTTGGACCAAGTGATAAAAATTGATGGTCATTTGGTGCGCCCCGACGCCGCGCAGACATATCCACACTTTTCATTGATTAGGGACAGATTGTATAGAGTGAGTCACGACACTCAGACAGGAAAATGAATTACCCAGTTGCTGGTACCAAAAAGCCACCGGGAAACTGTTTTCCAGGTGGCTCATTATAACCCAATGGCTGGGCACATGGAGGGTGACATAACACTAGACTGGATAACGGCCTGATTCTATTGGCCCGCCATTTGTGGAGATGTTCACCGCTGGTGTGCGTCTTGTCCTGAATGCCAGCTGGTTAACCAGCCGGCCATCCCAAGAGCGCCTTTACGCCCATTAACTCGCATGGAGGTCTCATTTAAGCAGATTGGTATGGACCTCATCAGGCCGTTTCACCAGTGTGCACGGGGGTATCGTTTTGTGTTAGTCCTCGTGGACTACGCAACACGATATCCCGAAGCAGTGCCCCTACACACCATCTATGTGAAAAGTGTGGCACAGGCACTGTTTCAGGTCATCTCCCGAGTTGGGATCCCGAGTTGGGATCCTAACTGACCAGGGCACCTCGTTTATGTCACGTACACTACTGGAACTTTATGGGTTATTGGGGATCAAGTCAATTCGGATTAGCGTATATCACCCTCAGACCGACAGTCTCGTCGAGCGTCTGAATAAAACTTTGAAATCCATGATCCGTAAGTTTGTGCACGAGGACAGCCACAATTGTGATAGGTGGCTAGATCCACTGTTGTTTGCAGTGTGAGAGGTGCCCCAGGCCTCCACAGGATGTCCTCCCTTTGAACTGCTGTTTGGCAGGACACTGCGGGGGGCTCTGGACCTGGTTAAGGAAAGCTGGGAGGAAGGGCCGAGCCCAAGCAAAAATGAAGCTCAGTACGTCCTGGACCTTAGAGCAAAACTCCACACACCCGGGCAGCTATCACGGAAGAAATTGCTTAAGGCCCAGGAGCATCAACAGGGCCTGTACAACAGGGGAGCTAGATTGAGACAATTTGCACCGGGAGATAAAGTGCTTGTATTATTTCCGTCATCCAGTTCCAAATTACTCGCGAAGTGGCAAGGACTCTTCGTGGTCACATGGCGGGTGGGCGACGTCGACTATGAGGTAGTGCGTTCTGACAGGGGAGGGGTGACACAGATCTACCACCTCAACCTCCTCAAAGCCTGGAGAGAGACAGAGCCTGTTTCCCTGTGGTGATCATCTCACACCGTCCCAGGGAGCAGATATTGCCAGGTTGCAGCAGCGTTATGCTGATGTGTTCTCTGTCCTGCCAGGACACACAGACCTCATACAGCACCATATCGAGATGCGCCCGGGCGTGGCGGTGTGTTCACGGCCCTATCGGTTAGAAGAGTCCAACAGTGCCTGGTGTAGCCCCATAGTTCTGGTGGTCAAGAAGGATGGGACTGTCCGGTTCTGTGTGGACTATCGCAAGGTGAATAACGTGTCACAATTTGACGCCTACCCGATGCCCCGGGTTGACGAGCTCCTGGATCGGTTGGGCTTTTTTACATCACTGGATTTGACCAAGGGCTATTGTCAGATTCCTTTGTCTCCAGGGTCTAAGGACAAGACGGCCTTCTCAACCCTGTATGGTTTGTACCAATTTGTTACGCTTCCATTTGGGTTGTTCGGGGCCCCGGCCACCTTCCAGCGCCTCATGGACCGGGTGCTGTGCCCACATGCTGCGTATGCGCCGCCTACTTGGATGATGTGATCATCCATAGTGGCCGCTGGGTGAAGCACATGCAGCAGAAGTGTGCGGTTGGACGGGGGGAGGTACGGTATCTGGGGTACCACTTGGGTGGCGGGCAGGTGCGTCCTCAGGTAGACAAGACAGCTGCGATTGCTGCCTGCCCAAGACCCAAGACACAAAAAGAGGTGAGGCGGTTCTTGGGGCTGGCCAGCTACTACTAGCGGTTCATTTCCTGCTTAGCGGACCTGACCAGCCCCATGACTGACCTCAGCCAGAAGTGTGCCTCAGATCTGGTCCAGTGGATGGAGCCGTGCCAGCTGGTGTTTGAGAAGGTCAAACGAGCCCTCTGTGGGGAGCCTCTCCTCCACACGCCTAACTTCTCTCTCCCTTTTCTCCTGGAGACTGATGCTTTGAACAGGGGTATGGGGGCTGCTTTGTCATAGCAGGTGCCGGGGGGCCGACCAGTGGGCGGTCGGCGCTCTGCGGTATTACCTGCTGGGGCGGCCGTTCATCCTCTGTTCGGACCACGCTCCCCTCCAGTGGCTCCACTGCATGAAGGATACCAACTGCTGCAGATGGCCGTGGCCGATTTTCTCTCTCGCTCCCATTGGGGGGGGGGGGGGTAGGTTCAGCCTGGGTCGGGCGGTGGAGGTATGTGGAGGGGGGTGTGGTCGAGGCGCGGCTGCGGAAGAGAGAGAGGTGGTGAGGGCTCAGGAGAGCAGCGCCAGGTGAGTGATTGACAGAGCTGGCACCTGTTTAGTAATCACTGTCTGCCTTTTTATGGTATGGTATGTGGTGAGGTGAGCTGAGCGAAACCTGATGAACTTTAGGAGTGTCTGGATCTGGAGTGACACAGAGAGCTGGTATGTGGTGAGGTGAGCTGAGCGAAACCTGATGAACTTTAGGAGCTGGCTGGTGATGTGGCAGAGACGTGGCCAGAGGTTTCCATTTGTAGGAAACGAAAGTCGAAGCATGATCCGATTGAACAAACAGAGGATTTGTTGTGTCCCTTTATTCAAACTCAGCAGGGCGGGTCTGTCACTGAAGGACTGGGTCACTGGACATCATGGCACCTCCTATAAATACATAATCAATAAAAAGGAAGTGAGATGGATTAATAACTGCTGCAGCCGGTGTGGAGGACACTGAAAACTGCTTTAACATCACATTCTGTGTGGCAACGACCTAAACATGTGAATCCAGTCATTATCTCCTCCCGCCCACACTGATGGAGCAGCAGGAAGTTACTGAAGGAGCTGCTGGAAAAAACAACCAGGTAAACATCAGATGTCTCCACACAGCTCGTCTGCTGTGATCCAAGTCTGCAGAAGGCCCAAGATCACAAACTGATCTGAGGAGACATTACAGACGAGCTGTGTGGAGACATCTGATGTTTCTTTGGTTGTTTCTCCGTTTCGGAGTCACTTAAACTGTGAACCAGAAGCAGCATCGAGAGTTTGATTAGAGAGCTACTGTGTCGAGGAAGAGAGAGAGGTGGTGAGGGCTCAGGAGAGCAGCGCCAGGTGAGTGATTGACAGAGCTGGCACCTGTTTAGTAATCACTGTCTGCCTTTTTATGGTATGGTATGTGGTGAGGTGAGCTGAGCGAAACCTGATGAACTTTAGGAGTGTCTGGATCTGGAGTGACACAGAGAGCTGGTATGTGGTGAGGTGAGCTGAGCGAAACCTGATGAACTTTAGGAGCTGGCTGGTGATGTGGCAGAGACGTGGCCAGAGGTTTCCATTTGTAGGAAACGAAAGTCGAAGCATGATCCGATTGAACAAACAGAGGATTTGTTGTGTCCCTTTATTCAAACTCAGCAGGGCGGGTCTGTCACTGAAGGACTGGGTCACTGGACATCATGGCACCTCCTATAAATACATAATCAATAAAAAGGAAGTGAGATGGATTAATAACTGCTGCAGCCGGTGTGGAGGACACTGAAAACTGCTTTAACATCACATTCTGTGTGGCAACGACCTAAACATGTGAATCCAGTCATTATCTCCTCCCGCCCACACTGATGGAGCAGCAGGAAGTTACTGAAGGAGCTGCTGGAAAAAACAACCAGGTAAACATCAGATGTCTCCACACAGCTCGTCTGCTGTGATCCAAGTCTGCAGAAGGCCCAAGATCACAAACTGATCTGAGGAGACATTACAGACGAGCTGTGTGGAGACATCTGATGTTTCTTTGGTTGTTTCTCCGTTTCGGAGTCACTTAAACTGTGAACCAGAAGCAGCATCGAGAGTTTGATTAGAGAGCTACTGTGTCGAGGAAGAGAGAGAGGTGGTGAGGGCTCAGGAGAGCAGCGCCAGGTGAGTGATTGACAGAGCTGGCACCTGTTTAGTAATCACTGTCTGCCTTTTTATGCAGTAGCATGCTGGACCTCAGATGGGAGATGCAGGGGAGATGCACAGGAGAGCAGAAAGCAATCTGCAGGACGAGTTGGTGGCCAAGACGCACAAGCCCCGTTCGGTTCCCCTGGCAGTGTGTTAGTTGTGCTGAGGGCAATAAACGGCTTATATCAAAGTTCTGTGTGCGTGTGGTCTCTGAAATAACCCAGGGTAGCACAGGGAAGGTTACAGACGTATTTAATGTTTTCGGTGGACATCAGCACCGAGGAGGGAAACAGCTGGCTGGGTCACATTTACAACCTGCGGGGGTACGTTCAATACAAGCTGGGGTTCACCGAAGACGCCCAGAGTTTGTTCAACAAGGCTGCAGAGGCCTTCTGCCAGACCAGAAGAGCAGATGAGGGTCCCTGGTTAGTGGTGAACTACGGGAACCAGGCTTGGCTGCACCACCACCTGGAAGAACAAGCAGAGAGTCAGGCTTACCTGTCAAAGGTCGACGCCCTGATGAATAAATACCCATCTCCATCCCAGGACGAGCTCCATCCAGAGATCTACGCTGAGAAAGCCTGGACCCTGATGAAGTTCAGTGAGGACAAGAAGCTGCTGGCTGCAGATTACTTCCAGAGAGCCATCAGGATGCAGCCGGACATGGTGGAGTGGTTCACCAGCCATGTCTTAGTGTTGTATCGTGTCTTAACAACATTCAACACAGGACTGGATGCTGACATGTTGGAGAAAATGAGAATCGCAAAGGAACAAGATCCAGAGAACTTGTACCTCGCTGCTCTCTACCTTGAGGAATGTGCAAAGAAAAAGAAAGATGTCATCAGAAAGATGACAAAGTTGCAGAAGAAGCACAAGAGTTAGCCAGAAATATTCTGAGGAATCCAGTCAGATGTTTTCTGAAGAGCTGTGTTGCACTCTGCTACAAATGGATCATTACTTCCAGGGGCTGTTGACCAAAACAAAGCACAATAGACAGAGCAATCAGTCTCCATACGGAGTTGATTTCTCTTTACCCTCATTCTTCTCTTGGGTTGAGAATAGACCTCGCAAACATGCACGCAAAGTCAAATCACAGCCAGGCAAAAGCTGAGCAGATGCAAGAGCCATAGTGCAGTGTAGTGCAGTGCAAAAATAACAACAAAGAAATCTGCACAGGCTCATTAATTTGATTACATATGTACACATTAATAAAAGCATCCAGTGAGACGTAGGAGAAGTGATGCTGTGCAAGTCTGCTTCCAGTGCATCTCCAAAGACGACCACATAAATATGGAGGATCATTTTATGCAGAATTTAAATTAACACAGAAAAAAGAAAAGGTGAAAAGAAAACATGTCAATTAAGGCAGCAATAACTTACTCAAAACGTGTTATGTCCAATCAACAAGCTAGCAAGTTGTCAGACTAAAGCAAAGTCAACGGGAGACAAAGGCACATTTGTGCTGAAGACCTCAACAGTTGTATGAAGCAGCTGAATCATTCAACAACACTGCAATGGTCCTTTAAACAGCATCCACATGTTCAACTGTCATTAATAAAATTCAAACTACACGATTGATTAAATCCATTTTGTTCTCGATAGTGTTGACTGTACTCCTGTTGTGTTGAATTATGTTTTTAGCACTGTATTTTAAGTTTATATAAGAACATTATATCCTTTATGCAGCTTATTTTTAGTGTCACTCAGGTACAGTAAAAACAGGTGGCATGCTGGGAACTCAAGGTCCAAAGATACAAGGTGCACCCAGGATGCAGGCAGATAACTGAAGGGCTGAAGGCCTCAACATCAGGCAGGATGATGACTTTTAGAAAATGCTAATGCAGGAAGGAGTGTCTGGATCTGGAATGACACAGAGAGCTGGTATGTGGTATGGTGAGCTGAGCGAAACCTGATGAACGTTAGGAGTGGCTGGTGGTGTGGCAGAGATGTGGCTGGAGGTTTCCATTGGTAGGAAACGAAAGCTCCACTCTGGAGCATTTAAAGCTGCAGCTCGACGGCTTCACATCATTAACAGCCAAGCAGAAGCTGAAGTCACTGAAACTGTGAAGCAGAAGCAGCATCGAGAGTTTGATCAGAGAGCTGCTGTGTCGAGGAAACAGCTGAACGATGAGGTGAGTTTCATATCACAGTAGGAGTAAATAGTCAGAATCATTATGACGTATTTAATGTTTTATCACCGAGTCCCAGAGACAAAAATATTAACATTCTGGATCCAATAAATCAATGATGATGTTTTCATTTCCTTATTTCCTCTGACTGTTCTGTGCTGAGGTCCTGTTGGTTCTGTTCTCATTGTGTAATTAGTTAACGTGACTCTCACAAATAATAATATTAACAATAATCTGCTTTTTTGTTGTTTATACCGAATTTTATATCATTATACAGTCATCATTCCCGTTTTCACATATAAAGTGTCTCTTGTTTGCTGTTATGTTTCTTGTTGACGGATCTGCCACCGTTAGAGATATTAATATGTTACTGTAATAATATTTTTCATTGGTCGTCCATGTGAGTGTGCATCAAAATCACAACACATGCTACAGTAACATGCTACATGGTGTTACATTAAGTTTGGTGAAGTTTTGTACCGTGTTTATTTGTGTTGTTTTGAATGTTACATTTTGTACGTGACATCACATAATGTCACGTTACATTATGTTATGTGACGTTGTGTCACGTGATGTTGTTACATAATTTCCGAGACTGAACAAAATTATATTCTTCAAAGTAGCCTATGATCTTTTCCTAAACCTACCGCGACCATTAGACAACGTTAATAACGGTCCAAAAGTCACAATATGTGAACGGCAATAACTTTCTAATCAAAGTAGGTTTTTCAAACAGTAACTTATGAACACATTGAGATATCAACCTCAAATCTGAGACACATGTTCAGTTGTCCATGTCCTGAGATAAATGTCTTATCCATAGCCCACTTCAGAGTGTGTTGTATAAGCCGACTGATCTGTATTTTTATTCTCCATCAGTCAAACATCACTGGAGTCCAAACTGGAGGCCCTACAGTGCCACTTCACCTGGGATCTGGACCTCAGCAGGTCCAAACTCTTCCGTCTCAGGTACCAGCTGGAAGACATCGGCACGGAGGAGGGAAACCGCTGGCTGGGTCACATATACAACCTGCGGGGGTACGTTCAATACAAGCTGGGGTTCACCGAAGACGCCCAGAGTTTGTTCAACAAGGCTGCAGAGGCCTTCTGCCAGACCAGAAGAGCAGATGAGGGTCCCTGGTTAGTGGTGAACTACGGGAACCAGGCTTGGCTGCACCACCACCTGGGAGAACAAGCAGAGAGTCAGGCTTACCTGTCAAAGGTCGACGCCCTGATGAATAAATACCCATCTCCATCCCAGGACGAGCTCCATCCAGAGATCTACGCTGAGAAAGCCTGGACCCTGATGAAGTTCAGTGCAGACAAGAAGCTGCTGGCTGCAGATTACTTCCAGAGAGCCATCAGGATGCAGCCGGACATGGTGGAGTGGAAATCCAGCCATGTCTTATTGAAAGCTGCTGGGGAAGCCAACGCAGGACTGGATGCTGAGATGTTGGAGGAGATTAGAAACGCAAAGGAACAAGATCCACAGAACTTGTACCTCGCTGTTTACTACCTTCAGCATAATGCTGAAACGATGGAGAAAGAAAGAGTTGCAGATGAAGCACGAGAGTTAGCCAGAAAGATTCTGAGGAATCCAGTCAGCAGCTACAGCGGTTTGAAACCTTTGCTATGGTTTTACAGAGAGTATGTATCTGTTGATGAGGCCATTGATTTGGCAGAGGAGGCTCTGAGACAACATCCAGATGTGCGTTTTCTGAAGAGATGTGTTGCATTCTGCTACAGAGAGACGATTTATTCTGGAACGGACCATCACCCAGACCAAAGCATGATAGACAGAGCGATCAGCGTCCATGAGGAGCTGATTTCTCTTTACCCTGAGTCTTCTCTTTTGGGGAAAAAAAAACTTGCAAACTTATACGCAAAGTCAAATCACGGCCATGCTAAAGCTGAACAGATTTACCAGGACCTGCTAGAGAGTGATCTGGATCCTGCAGACAAACAGATGGTTTACAACAGATATGCAAAATATCTGTACTTTGCACTGGGTGATAGCTGCAGGTCAGTAAAATATCACATGAAGGCAGCAGAGATACCGATACAGTGCAAATTTCGTCAGAAAAGCCTCACACTTCTGGAGAAGATTAAAGACAGAAGGAGGCACCAGATGAGCAGAGAAGTAGAGAAGTTTCTGGAAAAGCTGCCAGAGCCACAGTGATTTTAACAGCACTGGTTCAGACAGAAATGTAGGCGTTGCATCACCTAACGAAATCTGTACATAGAAAGTTTGATAACATTTTGGAAAGAAATGTGGAAATTGAGGAAAAGATGATTCTTGAAATAAACATAATGGAAGTGAGCCACTGATCACTGCAGGAAATAAAGTTTGGCACTAATCAATGTGATCAATCTGATACCACATTTGGAAAACTTAAAATACAAGTGAGAAACTGATCAGAGCGCGATAGAAAGTAAAGTTTGACTTTATTCAACGTGAATAATGACAGCAGATTTTGTTCACCAAGTTTTTATCTAAATATTAAGTAAAGTTGTGTAATTTCACTTTGACTTTCTGACGTCGGCAGCCTGAGTTCACCAGGTGTGGCTGAACGTCTCCAGAGTTACTGACACAAAAGAAATCACACAAACTGTTGAACATATGTAGCGTCTGATAATTTGTTTATACGGGTTCATTACATTTATTTCCGTTGGTGAAGTGTTCTGATGTGGGTCCATAAATGTATTGCTGCTGTTAATATTTGTATGGTTAATGTGGCGAATGATTCCTAAAGAACCGAGCCTCGGGACGGGGCCGAGCCTCGGGACGGGTCTCTGGTCGCCTCTGGGAAAAGGTTTTGGAGGAAATTGCTGGATCTCTTTCCCGAGGTTCTGGTGTGAGTATCCTGACCTTTCTACATGAGCTCCAGCATGCCTCCATCACTGGTACCAACTGAAACACTACACAAACCCGGGGCGTTACTATTGTGAAGGTTTCTAATGTGTGTGTGTATTTCTTGTTATGAGGTGAATCAAATCAAAGGGAAAAGATATGAGACACGAGGTTTAGACATTAAAACTGTTTCTTATTGCTAAATCCTTGTCTGAAGGTGTTTTTCATGCTGATGATGATTATATTGAATAAGTTATAGTCACAGGTAAAGTAACCTGCATGGGAAATTTAATGCTCAATAACAGCATAGTTGCAATTAATAAACTAACCAGGCTTCTCTGAGAGTCATTTCCAAGATGTGTTAATTATTGTAAAACATCCCAAATTATACATTTTAGTAGCTCTCACCAGTCTGAGACATGAAGAGGTATTCATGTAAATTGAGTAGTTGAGTTGAGTGAGAGGGCGACACGTAACATAGCATCCACTAGTATATTTGCTCAAACATCATAATCTGAGCTCAGTTAATAATCTGATTAATTCAAGTAGCTGTTGATCAGCTCGTACTCTCCTGTTGGGCTGGTCTGTTTTCTTCTGGACTGTGTTTCAGGAGCATCATATCTCTGTATGAAACTTGCTTTGCTGTAATCTTTGGAGTATTGATGAATGAAACTCTCTTATTGATCATGTTAAGATGTCTTATAACCTGAATATTATCACCAGATGCAACTGATTGTGTTCATAGAAAGTTTGTTAATCTGTGTCCCAGTTGTGCAAAATATGAACGCTAATAAATCAACATTATATACACTGAGAAATCTTCTTTCTGTTGCTGCCAACGTTAAACCTGAGTCCCGACGAGGCTTTATTTTATACGTCTGAGAATCAGAATCATTTTTATGAGTTTATTTGAAATAAACAGTTTGATTTGGTAACTATTATACAGGAAAATATTTCCTTGAAAGAAAAAACTGATTTAAACCAAAGTGAAGATTAATTAATTATTTATTTAATTATACTTTAAACTTCATTGGAGCTTTGTTTTTAATTGTTTCCTCTCCCAGGACAAATCTGACACTCCAGCTGTCATTTTGTATCATGTAGTATGAAAACTGGATCAATATTGGAAAAGAAGAGTATAATTGTTTTTTTATCAGAGGTTTGAATCACAGAATGAGTGATTACATGCACACTGCTGACATGTGAGCGCTGTATATCTTACACACAGGTCAGTGAATCCACTGCTGTTTATTGTTCAGAGTGCTCTTAGCGAGTTTACAGGTAAACTTAACAGGTAACGATGGACAGTAAGACTGCGGCTCAGAACAAAGGGAGAAGGCTGGGGCGATGGCAGGTCATAAATCAATCAACACAAACACGCTGAGCCGGTCTTTAAGCGTCTCTCCCTCCTCTGTCGTCTCCTCACAATAAACAAGGCCCTCGTACGGGTCAGGGGTCTCCACAGATTCCCCACAGTGTGGGCAGGGCGGGGGCGCCTGTCCTGTTGACCCAGAGGTGGATGACTGGTTCTGTCAGGGAGGGACCAGGTGCTGCACTGTGGCGTCCCCGGCTGGTCTGCCTCACCCAGGGGGGGGAACACCCTGACGTTACGAAACACCTCCATCCCGACACACCGCTGTTCCGAATCCGACTTTCAACTTCCAATTACTTCCCAATATGGTTAGGGTCAGGGGTTAGGGTCAGGGGTTAGGGTCAGGGGTACCACAATAGCTTTTTTGGAATAGCGGGGTCTTTTGAAAAAATGGGAAACCACGCCATTACGATGAATGGGAGTCTATTTTCGGAACAGCGGGGTGTAGCCCCTGCTATCAATCCTCTGATGGTTTTCATGTAAACAAATATATTTTCCTACAAGATGTTTTCATTGTATGTGTTCGTATGATCAGAAGTTTGTAAGAAAAGTTTGTAATAAAAGAAGTTAATCTGATTTTCAGCTTCATTTTTCAGCACAAACTGGTGCCGTCGACCAACAGGAAGTCAGCTTGACGTCCTGTTGGAGACCAAGCTAGCTCGTTAGCTCTGAGCGCCTTTTAACCTTGAACTAAACTAAATGATGTACCACAGGGCTACCCAGAGCAAAATGGTGGTTAGCATGTTAGCAGTTAGCATCGCCCTGGTCCCCTCCACAAGAAGCCTATCTTCTCCTGTCACACCTTTCAGTCCGGTCACCAGGACGACATTTTACAAGTTATATTTTGTGCACGTCATAGGATACACAACATTTGTAGATGTGACACCCCTGAATATGTTTTAAGGACGACACAGAACATGTTCTAGCCTGTTTGTGGAGACAAAACCAGGGTTTTTTTAACGGGCCTGAAACAGAACAGGAGCTGTTTAAAGCAGAACCTGTTCCTCACACCAAACTAAAGACCCAACCCTCTTTGGAGTCAACATTTACAAAGTATGTATTTACTATGGTCCACCAACAGCACCTGCAGCACCAGCACCTGCAGCACCACCAACAACACCTGCAGCACCAGCACCTGCAGCACCAGCAGGCTCAGAGGCTCCACAGACACACAGGTGTGTGAGCTGCAGGTTGATTGGCAGTGGACCGAACCACTGTGAGGCACATGGAGGGGGGGAACCAATCTGTAGAAACTTAAAAACACACTCTGTATCTTTAATAAAGTGTTTTCATTGAGTATAGTAACATACTTTTATATATTATATGTTTTCAGTGGTGACCGAGGTGAAGTTAGTTTTTATGTTGGATATTGGACAGACATTCACTCAGCGGGACGGTCAGCTGCCTCCCAGAACTTCACGCTGTTCTGGAGGCTGCCTGATGGACCATCAGTAAATGACCCTATAAAACAAAGTTTGTTCATGCTGACTGGATGATATCAGTGATCCGTCTCGAGTCATAAACACAGAAGAGAACATAATTTAGATGAGACTTAATTATCGGATCACCAGAAAAAAAGATCCACCTGCCCCTGGGGGCTTCGGTGACAACTGCATCGTCTCACCCAAACACAAAACATAGCATGAAGACTTCACAACACACAGCTGTGATATTTGATCACATATCATTTTAATTTTAAGTTAACTGTAAATAAAATCAGGAGCATCAGTCACCAGTCGTGGATCCTCAGGAATCAATCAAACCTCCACGAACACACAACTTCTGAAACAGGGTTTTTATTTCTCTGACAAACGTCAGCTCAGACTGTGAGACTCGTTTCTACACACAGAAACACATTCGTACATTTACACAGATCCAGACAGTATCAGTACGGGTCAGAACCACAGAATGAGGCTGAGTGAGGGATTACTGTACAAACACACAGGTCAGTGGTCCAACAGCTCAAACTGAAAATACTTCAAAGTGACATAAAAAACACTCAAACTTCATTCGAGATGAAGACGTGAGATCTCCGACAGTTCAGAGGTTGAAAAAAATAATAAAATTAAAAAATCACTCGTTTCCTCGTCGACTCTTCTTGTGACTCTTCTTTGAACTCCTGCGATGTGAAACAAACAGAGTGATGTTGAATGGAGACAAATCAGCACGGTTCACATCTCTTACTGATGAGTAATCACATCAAACGTGTTTGAAAACAAGAACGTTAAAGACTTTCACACATTATTGTAAAACAGTGAGCACACGTGAGTCTGGCTGAGTGAACAGCTAACTCAGCTACTTGAGCACACCACAGTTCTACAGGTGTTTTAGTCGGTCGGTACCAAAAACAGCTGATGAAACAAAATGTTTACAGTCGTATTCTGGATCTTTTTATTTTATCACTCCTAAATTTCAACGAGTTTAAGAAACGTTCAGTAACTTTGGCCTCTCGTTGAATGAGAACATAGCTATTACATGGTAATAACACCTGTGTATTTAAGGACATCCAGCCTCACGCGTGCACAACGACATGACGTAATACTTTGAAAATGTAAATAATGATGAGAGCAGGATCAGCTGCTTCACTCACCTCTCTGGAGACTTGGAGTGGCTGCGATGTCTGTGGCTTCTGTGGTGACCTGGTTCAAAGTGAAGATCAAACAAATCATCAAACACAGCAAGGACTTTTATTTCTATCACACGTCATCGTCAAAAGTACTTTCTCAGCCTCGATTGGAGCAGAGGAACAAAAAGAAAACTGAAGATAAAAGACATTTTAAATTACATAAACTTACTTTACTTACTGGAGTGTTTCTACTTTCAGTAACTTTGTACTTCCACTGCACGACATCTCAGAGGCAAATATTTTACTTTTTACTCAGCAGCTGTGGTTACTAGTTACTTTTAGTCATTTTTAACTGTACAAAAGTTTTAAAATCAACAATATCAAAGAACGTGGACAGTAAGACTTGTGCAGGACTTTGACTTGTACTGGAGTATTTTCACACTTTGGTATTAGTACTTGTACTTCTTCCACCGCTGACAACACAGAACTCCATGAAGATGTTCAGAGACGTTCTGAAGATCTTCTGCTCAAAGCTGTTTTCATTGTGCTGCCACCTTCTGGTCGAGCGTCAGATCGCTCAGATTAAACTTAATAGGGTTGTATCTCTCTTCCAACATGAACCTGGGAGCAGACTCTTTCTGTTTCTTTACCTGGGGATTTGGAGCGGTGGCGTCTGTCTCTGGACCGGCTGCGATGGCGGCGGGGGCTCTTGCTGCGATGGCGGTCTCTCCGGGGTGACGGGCTGAGTACAAAAGACAATCAGTGAGCATGAGCTGCAAATATTACACCTAAAGACGGCTTCATTTCAATGATTTTTAGCCAAAAGCAAACTCACCTTCGCCTCTTTGGAGATCTGCTCCTCCTGAGAAAACAAATAAACCCACAGAGGATTTAATTTACAGCTGAACTGACGATTTATAATCTCACAAAGAAAACATTTCTCACGTTGTCTTCTTACATCAGAGAAAAACATCCTCAACCTCTCGGTACAGTGACGAGAATAAAAGCACAAACCGTCTGGGTGAGCGGCTGCGTCTGTAACGAGGTGACGGGGAGCGGCGAGGTCTGTCGTTGTCACGGTAACTGCGTCTGTGTGGCTCGGGGGTCTGGAGTCTCTCCGGCTGCAGGTGAGAAACACATTTAAAAGCCTGTGACAACGAAGCTGATGATGATTCTTCAAGTCTGAAATATTTCAAACATTTATATGTTTCAATAACTTAACGACAAGAACCGGTGAGACTGAGCCGGCATCTGACGTGTGTCACGACACCAGGACCCGGACCAGTACACGTGTGTGTGACCACATCTGCCATTTCTCTGCATTAATACTGACTTCACTCACTCATGATGTTCCACGAGGTTAAATAAAGATTTTCACCTTCTCCTCTTCCTCATCTTCTTCTTCACTGCTCTCCACCTCGTCCAGGTCTTCCTCCAGAGCGCTGATGCGTGGGTCTAACATCTCAGCCTCCTCCAGGACGTGTCTCTTCTGTAACACACACACAAACACACACATTAGTGGTGTAGACACACATCAAGCTGTGTGCGTGTAGACAGGATGTAAACGTACCTGAAGTCGAGGCAGAATGATGTCACACATCCTCTCTGAATGAAGAAGCTCGTCGATGAACTCGTCCACATGCATCAACTCAAACTCTGACACGAGAGAGAAAAGAGATGAAGAGGAGCAAAAGCACAAAAAGACACAAAGACAGAAAGAAGTTCATGTAGAACATTTCACAAAGTTTATAAAGTGTCTCCAACTCATCAACTCACTAAACTGACACATTTGTTAAGGGAGTCTGGGGACAAAGAAGTAGCCTATACTGGTTACTGTTTAGTGTGTTTGTAAAATGTGACATGTTTAGATCAATAAAATGTTTCTTCTTTCATAAATTGAGTGTAAATGGTGAAATCAGTGTAAACAGTGTGTTCAAACAGCTGCTAAATGTTGGCAGGTAAGACTTTAGCACTTTAGACACAGAAGCAGACAGGCTGGTACAGCCATGCTGCCACAAACTGACACTTTCTACAAGGAAACAAACAACTTACTGTTTTTATTTAATGCTGAATTTACAAGAAGGAGACAATGATTCAGAATCTGTCAGAGACAGAGTTTCACTACCTTAGAAAGTTTGTTTAACTCGACAACTCTTAAAATCACCACATTTGTTAAGGGAGTCTGGTGATGTTGTGGTTGAAACAGACAGTGTGTTCACAAACATCTACTAGTTACCTCAATAACATCAAACATGGCTGCTATGTCGAGCTGATTCATCATCCGAGGAGTGACTTTCAGAACTCACCTCCGTTTCTGTTCTGACTCTTGATTTTTCTGTAGTCGTTGTACAGCGGCTCCAGGTATTTGTAGCAGTCCACTGCAGTACCAGTTAACCTCATGTACATCGCTCCGAGCAGACGAACATATCTGACAAAAGAAAGAGAGAACATGGACCAAAGATCGACGATGAGCCCAACATGACTACACCAAGAGAATTTTACCTCGACATGTACATAAAGTGTTTATGTCGTCTTTCTGATGTCCCTGTATGCTTTTTATACCACCCTGGTATGAAAATCAACACTTATCATACCTTGTACATTTGCTTATCTATATGGTCTTGAATTCTAGTGTTAATAAAAATATATACAGTATATTTCAAGTGTTGCATCTGTCAGGACAGAGTAGTTTGTTTCTTTTTCTGAAGGGTCATTGTAACTGGTAATAATAATGATCATTCTGTAATAATACACTGAACAGGATCTGTAATTACTGCATGTGATACAGTACCGTTTGTTGGCTTGGTTGACAAAGAGAACAGCAGTTCACTTTATTCTCTCGACAGATTGAAACTCACTTGAAATCCTCATTTTTTATGAACTCTACGATGATGTCTTTTTCAGGTTGAATCTGCAGCATCTTCAGAGTGAGACAGAGGAAGGGAGTGGGCTTGATGTTTCCACCGTAAACTCCACCGACATACTTCAGCTCCATGGCTTTGTCCACAACCAGCTCAGCTGTGGAGGACACGACATGCACACACCGGATTAACATTAGGAAACAGAAAGGGCCGAACAAAACTGTCGACACAAGCTGAAGGATCACTGTTTTCACTGGATCAAGATTTCCCTTTGATGCAACAGGATAATTGACTCAGGTTAAAAGCGGACAAAAGTATGTGGACAGGACTGTCAAAAGTGTTTCTTCTTCTCTGGTAAAAACATACAAACAAACAAACAAACAAACAAACTGCAAACAAGTGTGGAAAGAAACAGCCAAGGACAGAAGTTGCACTTTTTACAATCAGGTGACAAAAATAAAACATGTTTTAGAGAAAGAAAGTGATATTGTCTGCTTTTATTTTTCTTGGAGCTGATTAATCTCCCAACAGAAACTGATCATGAAGCATCTGATGGTTCCAGCTTATCTCATGTTAAGAGCTGCTGCTTCTCAGCTTTATGTTACATAAAAACTTAATATCTTTAGAGTTTTAGACTGTTTGGTCGATCAAACAAAGCAATGATGAGAAGTTACTTTGGGAAATTAATATCAACTTATTCTGAGTTAACTAATCGGAAAAACTATCAGGAGTTTAATTGAGATGAAATAATCGTTAACTGCAGCACTTATTTCTCTCACGCTGTTGCAAAGTTAATTTCTTTGAGGTTTTTAGCTTTTGGTTAGCAAAATAAATAGTCTGATAGCTAGCTAACTTCTGGCTGTATAAACATTATCTATTTTCTTGCCATTTAATAAATATGAAGCGCCGTTAAACTAAACTAAAGCAGCATAAATGACTTCACACATTTCAGAAACACATTAGTTTCGCTCAGGTTTTCAATGATTTTGCTTCTACTCGAGAACAGAGAGGCGTTCATTAGCATTAGCCGACAGGAGGCTAACGATAGCTCGCTAGCTAACATGCTACTGACCGGTCAGACCGAAGCACTCCTCCTTCCAGTATTTAGACTCGTAGATTCGAGTCCGGGTGATTTTCTCCACCAGGTACTGCGGGTTGGTCCCGTGTATACTGTTGGCATCTTTAACGGTTCTGTTCGCCATCGGAAAGAAAAATGAGTTAGCTACGTTACTAGCATGGACACAGCAGCAGCAGCACTGTGAGCCACAAGCGGAAACGAAGAGATCACTTCCGGTTCGTTTTCTTCACAATAAGAGCGGCATCTCCATCGGTCTGCAGGGGTCGCTGTTGGACTGACACATCGCCACAGCGCTACGGAACAACCAGACTCCCTTATCGATCGCGTGTTTTAAAAGTAGCAGGCTGAGAAACTTTTTTTATTTTTTTTATTTGTTAAGCTGCTTCAACAAATCTAAATTATTGATGTCTTGTTGTAAATTCGGCATCAAATTCAACAGCTTACGATGTTTCTTTCCCTGCAAAAAGAGTCAGTTTGTCACGGCATCGCTGTACCAGCCTGCCAGCCTGCTTCAAAGTGTCAGGGACAGGCTATTAAATTCAATTCAATTTAAAAAAAACTTTATTTGTCCCCGGGGGCAATTAAAGGAAGGTGGGGTAGTTGTACATAGACACAAACAAGTCAGAATGTTAGTTACACAGACACAAACAAGTCAACATGTTAGTTACACAAACAAGTCAACATGTTAGTTACACAAACACAAACAAGTCAACATGTTAGTTAGCCCAGGTATCTGTACTCCTCCACAACTTCTACACTCCTCCCGTGGATTGTGCTGACGGCAGCTGCAGCCAACTCCCTCTGCTTGCTGGAAAAGGTCAGCACCATCTCTTGGTCTTCTGTGTTTAACTCCAGGCAGGAGTTATCACACCACTCCACAAACTCCTGCAGCTGAGCTGTGGTGATGTGAGGACCTGAGAGCAGCAACAGGAGAACTGTGTCACCTGCAGACCTGCAGTCTCTGTGTAGAGGATGAAGAGCAGAGGTGAGAGGACGCAGCCCTGAGGGACGCCTGTAGAGGTGTCATTGACCAGCACCCTCTGTGATCCATTATTTATTTTGTGATTTTATCTATTAATTTGTAAATTCTACTCATCATTCCTCTTTTTATTGACCATTAAAATATCACTTAATAATTGAGTCTGTTTATTAACAGGTTAATAGATTAATTTGGTAAACTAATTTATTAATGCCTTTATTTATTGTACAATTAGTTAAATGCTTTATTTCTATTTCCGTGACACTTCAACCCACATCAGTTCACTCAGAGCGGATGTTAAGACCTAATATGGACTCAGCTTCCTCGTGCACCCAGAAAGTCCGTCTCTGAGTCATCTAAACCCGTGATTGGACGAGGCCATTTCTGGGCGTGGCAACCAGCTGTATATAAACTGAGTCTGCGAGGTTGTTGTACTATTTCTCGTTTTTCACTGTGGAGCGTTTTTTCCATTTTAAAAATTAATAAACTACTTTTCTCGACTTTCTTCTGCTTCTTGGTTCTTTGGTCTGCTGTGTTCATAGAGCAGGTGAATGTCAAATGCTCTGACTGACATTCATTTTTCCCTTTTCATGTTTCCACCTTGTTGCTCTGTGACTTTGTTGATGTTAGTGTCAGTAATGGTCAGATTGATATGTTCTGTTCTGTGCTGGTTCTGTACCGCAGGCAGCAGGTCGTGTTTCACCATGAAGCTGACGGGGATGATTCTGCTGTTGATGCTTTGGACCTGTGAGAGTGAGTCAGTCTCAGGTGAGCTTGAGCCAACTTGAACTGAGACTAAGAAATGATACTTCTTTGTCGTCCCCCAGACTCCCTTACAAAACTCAGCAATTATAAGACTTTGTGAGTTAGGAGACACTTTATAAACGTTGTGAAACGCTGGCATCGACACATTATAAACTACTTGGGCCTTCTTATTAATTCGGCAAACGTTATACGTGAAGATATTTAATTCTCTGTTCGCATAGATGTCATAAAATTGCATATAAAGCGGGGAAAACACAAGAGGTCGCTCCAGACTGAGTGTTCATCAGCAGGTTGAGATGTGAGTGTCACTGGTGGGAGGGAACCTGAAGTGTCATCAGGTCCAGATCCATCCTGCGGAATGTCCCGCGGTGATAATAGGAAGGGTTAGCGTAACATTTCATTATAACCGCTGAAGCTACTGAAGACGCCTGATCGCGTCAGCCATCATGAAGTCTCCCTGCATGATGTACGCACTCCTCCTGCTCTGTAAGTTCATCGTAAACTGTTTCCTTTCTTTCGTTTTCTTTTCGTTTCTTTTCGTTTCTTTTCGTTTCTTTTCTTTTCTTTTCTTTTGTATGTTCTACGTTCTCCATTTATAGCAGTTTTATCACGCGCTCAGGTAGGACCCAGTCCGGCGGTGGGGGGGTTCCCGCTGCAGCGGTCAGCCGCCACACCTCTGTCTGCCTTTGAACACGCTGTTAGTTACTGAATGTGTCAGATTTCATTCACATGTGAACTGATTTGCGGTTTGTTTCGCGTGTCAGGGGCAACTTCACTCAACATTACTATTATTATTATGAGGCTGAATATTCTGGTCTAATCGCTTCTGTTTGCGGACGTTTATTACGTCATTATCAGCATATATATATATTATATATATATATATATATATATATATATATATATATATAGGCTATATATATACAGGTGAAATGTTCATAAAACTGCATCAGACATTCCTGTAAATTCTCCATGGAAAAATTCCCTGAAGAGGCGTGTCAGTGTTTGTGTGTGTTTGTGTGTGTGTGTGTGTTTGTTTGTGGGGGGGGGTTTCCACCTGAGAGCAGCAGAGATCGAGGGAGGGAAATCAAGTCCACATAGTGTCTCAGTGTGAACTCTTTATTAAAGTCTTTAATTTACATTCAAGTGCAGGAAGCAAAGAAAAGCTTCAGTGAAGATAAAATCTCAACATCACAGCAGGTGATTCACAAAGTTACACTGACATGCTACACTGTCTCACAGTAAACTACTGTAATTATGCTTTTTGCAATGCATAATGGGTAATTACTTGCAATATGACAGTAAGTTGCTGTGAATTTGAATTTAGGCAGCCTTCTAAAGCGACTGTAAAAAAAATTGCTAACATGTAACATAGAAACAACAAGCTAACAGTCCTGAAAGTGGTCCTACAAGGTACATGTGCTAAAAACATGCTAACATATTAGCATAGCAACAACAGGCTAACATGCTAACAGGCCTACAAGTGGACTTACAAGGTACATATGCTAACAACATGCTAACAACAGGTTAACATGTTAGCATAGTAACAACATGCTAACAGGCCTACAAGTGGTCCTACAAGGTACACATGCTAACATCATGCTAACAGGTGGTCCAACAAGTTATACAGGCTAACAGGCTTCAGGTATTTACACTAAATCGGATGCTAATCACAGTATCATAATGTCTTTTGACATCAAAGTACTGATTCCTGATTTTCATCTGTTACTATGAAAATAATACAGCGTACTACAGTAGAATAACAGCAATCATTTTCACAGCGTCCTCCTTTTTCTAAAAGCTAATGGATGATTTTAAGATGTTTGTACAGTTCACTCAACTCAGCAACTAACCTCAAAACTCCCACTCGACCCGACGGCTCGTCAAGTCTGAATAAAATGAGTCAGGAGGCAGTTGCACATGTGATGACCGTGAATATACGAGCAAACACAGCATTTGTAATAAATACATGAGGAATAGCAGAGAGTTAATAAAAGTAAATAAATAACAATAAAAGGAGACTTGATTATCCAACAGACTCTGCTGAAGTGTGAACAATGGACTCGTGAGCCTTTTAGGAAACAGATAACTGGAAGTTTCACTTCCTGTTTGATAGTAGCAAGTTTCTGTGTGAGAAAGTTCATTCAGTCTGACGCCAAATCAAATGAAAGCTGAGAGCTTTGAGCTCATTGTTACAGTTCATATTAAATCCAACGTGATGCAGCACAGACGTCACAACGAGTCCGAATACTTCAGTGTGTTTACTCTTGACAAACAAGCTCTACTCCATCTCAGGGTGCTGCTGTTTGAATTGGGGGGTTTCCATTTTGTGGGACTGTCGCTGCGACAGATCATTTTCATCTCAACAGCAGCCATGTTATTCAGATGCACAGCTGTGCGGTTTGGATACAATTGATTGTAACTTTCTTTCCGTCATGAGCCAGTTGTTAATATTACTGATAACCATGAGCCAGTAAAGCGTGAAGCAAAGATGACTCAATCATAACAGGCCGACAAATCGTTTCAGAATCAGTGTGACTCACTATACGAGGGCGTGCGCTCCCGTGTCTATTGTAAACTTTTATTTAATAAACCGGCTGCAGAACTCCCCTGTCAATCTTCATGTTTTTAAGTTGTCGTCAGTCTCAAAGGGATCCAGTGACGGTATCTGTACGTCCATGAGTACCCTGCTAACAGGAGCTGCTAACAGCTCATTCAGCACACTTTAATGGAGACTATTTTACTCAGAATAAACAACAGTCAGCTAAACAAAGTTTAATTATCCACAACTTGACTCCTTGTCTCCATGGCAACATCATATTAAGGCGGGGCGATATGGCCTGAAAGGTGAAATATGTGAGAATCAGCCACCTGTCAAATTCATATTCAAAACAAATAGGGCAGCATATCAGCTGAGTGACAGCTAACTGCTGCTAACTTAGCCTCCATTAGCTAGTTAGCTCAGTTAGCCATGCAGCTAACTGTCTGGAATGGGAGGGCTCAGATCAGGAGCTCTGCACTGTGACAAAACATCAAAACGATGAGATTTATTATCAATAATCATTAGTAATGCAGATATAATGATGAAGTGGGTAAAGACGGGTACTAGTCTGGTGAGTCACTTTACTGTGAGGGAGCCTTTGAAACCCGGAAAACACTGAGATATGTTTAATATAATGCAGAGAACAGTTGCATCTCTATCAGGGCTAAAGTTTCTGGTAGCGAGTTGGATTTGGCGATAGTGTTAATTTAGCAATAAAATATTATAGTTTTACAACAAGGTACACATGCCAACAACATGCTAATAGGCTAAAATTGTCACAACATGCTAAAAGGCAAGTTGAGAAATGAGATCTTCTTTTGTAGTCGACGTCTTTTTCTGTCACTCTGTAGATATTTATCAGTTTGTACCGACTGAAAGAGTGAAGTCATTATTTCAGTATTTCTAGTAGAAAATGTGTCATCTGTGTTACATAACGACGTGGTGTGTGTGTGTGTGTGTGTGTGTGTGTGTGTGTGTGTCCACATGTTCTGGTTACTCCACAGATGATATATGTGGTGAGCAGCTCATTCTTAACGACATTACACACCACATAGCAAAGAAACAGCGACACGAGTTGACCGTGATTTATTTTAACACACTGAGATTTCACCTTGTGTATAATGTCGTAAGGTTTTGATGTTTTATGTCACCACACCCTCTGAGGTAATCTGCTCCTCTAGACATGTGGAGTAATGCACATTCACACTTCAGCGTTGTCAGTTGTCAGGAACTGAGTCAGGCTGTTTGCAGACCGCCGTTTGTTCCCAGGGCGCGGCAGGTGAAAGCGTGTTTTCGTTTTCCCTTTCCCTTTCCCTTTCCCTCTTGACTGGGGATGTTTCAGGCTTGACTCGTCAGTTCATTCCTCCCTGATTACATATAATCGCCTGCAGAGATGAAAATGCCGCCACTGGGAAATCTTCAGAAAAAAAGTCCTCAAGTGTGAAATAAGATCTTAAAGTCTTTATGTCGTCTATGAAGGGAGAGTGAAATGAAAACAATCTACATGAACAATTAGATCTCTTACAGATACATAAAAGCATTTATTACGTCCGTTATTGGACGTCTAAAAGATAAACCTGTAAAATAAAAAGGTCGCCATAGACCCATAAAGTTCCTTTTGTTTTGGTTCTGAGACTTTGCAATTGACAAAAGCAGAAAAATGACTCTAAGTTTGTGTTACAAGAGCTTTTTCTTGTATCCGATCAAATATAACATTTTCTGACTACAAAACAAGTTAACATCTACATTTATTATCCTCATTATTAAACTCCACCTCCTTTATTTACTTTATGGAAAAATGAAAATAAACCCAGAACTTTATTCAATCAGAATTTACACATGAATCCTGTTTCATGAGACGTCTGTGATGAACGTCTGAACTCTCAGATCTAAACCACAGTTTAACTCTTATCTCTGCCTCGTCTGGATAAAATCAGCTCAGTTTACACTTCGTCTGTGCTGCAGACGTCTGTTTAACCTCCAGCGTTCATCGTGCATCATGGAAAGCTCTTTAAACTGTTTCATGTGAGCGGTGATGAGCAGGTTGTGTGTTCGCGCCTCGTTGACTGACACATCTCATTCACAGCAGCACTGTGTCCTTCCATCTCCTCCCTGTTTAGATTCACGACATCGAACTCGTCTGTCTCTTTTAAGCCTCCGTCTCGTGGAGAGTTCACGTCCCTCCGTCTTCATGTCTTGACCCCGTGACCCCTGAGACTCACCGGGACAAATCAAATACTTTTTATAGACATTCGCAGCCGCCCGTCATAAAGAAACCCGCAACTGCTTAAATGTTAAATGTAAAAACTGTCCGACCCAGAGAAATTATAAACCACAACTGTGAAAGCAATTAAGTTCTTTTGAGTCGTAGATTAGCATGTTAGCATGCTAACATATGCTAATGCTAGGAACATCGCACCCAAAAATGACAATTCACATACATGATATTCTCAATGTTGAGTCAAAACAGCCCAGAATATGAGCTGGTGACAGTCTTTCACCCTGAAGTGTCTGAAAACAAAGTCAACAGGTGGTAAACAAAGCAGGGAGAAAAAGAAAAGATCTCCACAACTCCATAAAAACTTTGCTGAATTAGCTGTTAGCACTTCCTGTTTGCAGAGTACTCATGTATATACACACAACTATTACTGGATCACTTTGATGGTGAAGAAAACTTAAAAACATGATGTTTCTAAGGCAAGTTCTGCACATAGAGAGGAGGAGCGTCTTTTTTGAGGATTTCTGATATAAAGTCAGGATCGGTCATCGTCTCCTCCTGATGATATAAAGTCAGGCTCAGCCATCGTCTCCTCCTGATGATATAAAGTCAGGCTCAGTCATCGTCTCCTCCTGATGATATAAAGTCAGGCTCAGTCATCGTCTCCTCCTGATGATATAAAGTCAGGTGAAGTCTCGTAGTCCACAGAACATTTCTGGAGCTTCACAGTAAAACAGAGTTGCAGCGTTCTGCTGAACACCTGAAGCAGCTGGAGATGATTTAAACATCAGATGTCTCCATACAGCTCATCTGCTGTGATCACAGAGATCACAAACTGATCATTTACAAACTTTATTACGATGAAATCTTTGGCTGTTAAGCTAAACGTGGCTGCATGAGCTCGACTGCACGTCGAGGGTGTAAATAACACCTTCAGATCAGAGCCTAAAATATATTTTGTCGTATTTATTGAGCTATTCGTTTATTTTTTATTTTGCCGCTCTCAGTCCTCCACACTTCAGTACAATTTTGAATTATCTGTACTTGGTTTGTTGTTTTTTTTAGAGTTGTTCCGATTCCGATGCCAGTATCGGAAATGCCTCCGATACTGCCGAAAATGCCGGCATCGGTATCGGCGATTACTGGAGTCCAGGCACCGATCCGATACCACGTAATTTATTAGCCTAGCTCCATTAGCTCCTAGATTCTACGGGATACGTGTCCGCTGCATTACGGCTCCGGTACCGTTTGGCTCCGTCGTCCTCGTCCTTCAACCCCCACCAGCTGTGTTTTGAGTCCGCCACAGCAGCTCCACCGATCAGCTGGAGTTACGAAACCGAGGAATTCCCGCGATGATTACATAATCACACACGACCGCAGTTATATGTACTGAAGTTCCCGACTGAAGGATTAGAAGAAGAGCCCGTATTTGTCTCTTATTTGAGGTTTTTGTGCTTGTATCAACACGGAGTGTTTTATTTTGAAAATTAACCAGATGTCATGTTATTATTTCGTGTCTGACTTCCTGTCTGCTCTGTGCTGAATTCGGCTTTATACTGTTCTTTTTAAAAATAAATGGCTTTCATTTGCTGTATTCATTCATGTTTTACAGAGGGTTTAACCTGAGCCAGGCCTCACCACAATGATGATCATATCACAGTCATGCAGGCGTAGTATGATATATATAATTTTTTATAACACACTGGTATCGGTATCGGTACTCGTATCGGCCGATACCCACAGCATAAGTATCGGAATCGGTATCGGGAGGAAAAAAATGGTATCGGAACATCTCTAGTGTTTTTCTGTTTTACTGTGAAGCTCCAGAAATGATTTGTGGACTACGAAACTTCACCTGACCTTCATCAGCATGGAGGGAGGAGATGATGGCATCGTGTGTGTTATGTCTGGCTGTGTACTGATGCATGTTTGTGTTTTTGTCTGTTCGTCTTGTCGATGTGTCATGACGATAGAAATGAGTGTTCTTGGTTTATCTTCAGCAGTTTACTCGGCGTTTCCTGGAGCCGCAGCAGCGACGTCGGATCTGGACTGTAATGTCACTCGACTGCCCGATGGTTCGTACAAGTATCAGCTCTCCCAGCCCCGCGGGTCGAACAGATGTCAGACAGAATGGGAGGACCGGAACGTAAGTCCCTCACCATCAGTCCCAACCGTGTTTATTAGAGAGGATCTGAGGTTACAGACATTGATCACATGAAAAGTGCATCTGATTCTGGAGCATAACCAAGTTCAGCTTCTGCTGCACCAAATATTCTGATTGAGCAATCGTCTCCGACACTGGAAACTCCCCACAACTTCTAAAGGGCGTGGTGCTCACAGTGATCAGAATCTGTGGGGGGAAACCCTCACCTGATCACTGATGGTCTGTTTGTGTAAGAACAACTATTTGTAGCTCTGCAGCACAAATCTCTGAACCTCTTCATGAATCTGAATCTGTGTTTGTTTTCCAGAAAACCGCCATCGCCAAGGGCTCCACCACTGATCCAGATCAGGTCCTTAACCTGACCGACTCGTCCATCGTCCTGAAAACCTGCGAGGACTTCCTGCACCACACTCGGGACTGCTTTGAGGTAGAGAACACCTTCATAACGACTTCATATTGCACAACCAGCTTCAGCCTGGAGACGCTGAATAACAGGATGTGGACATCGTGAGGGGGATTCCCCAGATTTCTCTCAAAGAGGAAAGCAAAAAGAAAGTTTGTGGCGTCGGTCATTTTCTGTGCGAGACCATCCCGTCTCTCTCGCTGTTTCATACGAGCCTGTCAGTGATGAGTTGAAGTTGTTAAATGCTGCTGGACTTTGCCATCGTGCAAGAAACTGAATTGATGAGAATAAACATTTCTATTATAATGCGTGGTGGAAAAATACTCTGACTTCCTAAATCTGAATGTCTGGGTCTTCATTTTTAAAGCAAATTAAAATTCAGCATTGATACTCCACAAGAGTGATGCTTAAAATCAGTGTCAGTGAACAGTTAAACTGTTATTGAAGCAAACTGCTGCAGTTTCTGTTTCCTCCTGCAGATCTCAGCACACATCACTAACCTCTCCTTCTTCTCTTTCTTCCTGTATCTCCTCCCGTCTGCAGAGTTTTGAGGAGGCGCTTTGCTCAGGTGAGTTTTCAGAAGAACCACATTGTTCACATGTTTGTTTTCTGTTGTAATTAAGAAGAATGCTGGAAACTCAGCGATGAGTCAGAACGATCTGCAGATGAATTACAGTAGTGGAAAGCTTTGTTGCGGTGCATGCAGAGGGGAACATCTGCTTTTTTTTCTCCTTGTGGCTCATCATCATTTTTACGACATCTTGTTGTTTTCTTCTGGCAACGACTGAAGAATTTAGCCCAAGCTGCTATTTTCCACTTGCACAATGTTGTGTGTCGTACGTCCATTTTGTTTCTGGTGCCAAATCTACAGTCTACGTCTGTAGTTATCTCAGCATTTCATCCGCTTAGTTATAATATTTCATTTGTCACAGTTCACCTTATATATCGTCTAGTTATAGTTTACGGCGAGGTTAACCTGTCAGCTAGCCTCCGAGCACCGAACGTTAGCATTAACATGTGGCTAGCTAACGTCGCTACTGCAGCTCCAACCTCACCGACAGGCTAACCTCGCTCGTTAAAAACACCTACATCATTATCGAAATCAGACTTTTTCATCTGGCGGCTCTTTAACCACGTCATCTTGGCCCTTTGCTCATTTTGTTAGTAGTCTAATCAACACATTCACTAGTTTTATCTGTCAATAAGAAGAAAAATCTGGGAGGCCTAAACGGTCAAACATATTATTTCCTCCATTTTCCCGTAATGAGTTAAATTTAATTTGTTTTCCGGAGACAACGGGGTCATTTTTCTCGAGATTTTGAGGAGACAAACTTTGACACTTCGGTATCTAATTGAAACGTTTGAACGCAGGCTGTTTCAGCAGATTTAACTCCAGATGTAAACTGTAGAGGACGTGCAGTTAGTAAAGCAGATGTACGACGCGCTTCGTCGTGGCAGCATGCTGTGTCGGTGTTTTTCCTGTTTCCCTCCTCCTCTGTCCTCTCGGCTGCTCCTTCAAGTGTTTTTCCGCTCCTCCCCTCCACTTGGTCTGTTTTTGGTTTTGTGTTTGGTCGTTCGTCGCCTCAGGTTTTTCCTGATTTGATCTTTGCTTTTCTTAGTTGGTACTTTGTTTTATTGGTGTTTTGCTTATCTTTAGCTTTGGATTCTTGATTTGTGTTTAATCGAGGTCACTGTTAGTTCCTTGTCCTTCCTTATCCTGCCTGTGTGTCCTCACCTTTTCACAAACCCTGACGACATTATTTCAAGAGAAGACAGAATTTATCTCCATCAACCAACGAACTCACGCTCACAGCAGACGTGGATGAACAGAAACATTCATTTGTGTTTTATTTGGATGACTTTTCTTTCCAAAATGTGAATACATTTGTGCTGCATTTGTAAACTTCACTACTTTATTTGTTTGAGTCAAAACCAAAGCTCAATTTTGTAAATAGAGAAATGAATATCCGTCTCATCATTCTCCTTTTTTGTGTTTTCCAGTCGACTGCAGCCGTCTCCTGGTCGAGAGTCAGCCCCCCACTGGTGAGCCGCATGTTTCCTGTAATGACATGCTCACTTAAGTTTGAGGTTTTCGATCAGTGCTTTGGGTTTATTTAAACTGATCTGACAGAACCACAGCTCAACCACAGGACGCCTCACATGCAGCTGGACTGATTTCATAATCGCAGCCTGATTTATGTTCAGAGTAGAAATGCACGATTACATCACGTCTGTGACTCCCCCAGTCTCTTGTTGCTTGTTGGTAAAACATTTAATTTAATGTCTTTCAACTGAGATTGTTACACTCTGTCTTAACGCAGCAGTTTGTAAGATCTGTCCAGAATTTACGTTTTAAAACTGAACTAACTACATTAACATTATGATCAGAGAGTGAAGAAACGACGGTGTTGACGTTCTGTCAGAGACGTCTACTGAAGTTAGCATGCTAACCAGCTAGCCTCCTTACACCACTGTGTAGCTCAGAGGTGAAAGTCTGATGGCCTGTAGTTTCAGCAGCCAGTTCACGACTGAGTCTAATAAGTCAACAAAATAAACTCACAAAGGAAATATTTTGACACCTATTTTCCTTTATAAACAGAAAATTACAGCCGTACACCGTCTGAAGTCAAGTTTCTCTTTGTGTCAGATCTGACAAACCTGAAAATCCTGCATCTTAAATCAGGAGCTGAAAAATGCAGATGCATAAATGAGAGTTACATCAGATCCATTTCACAATAAAGTATTGTGTAATTGAAATGTCAAACGTGGCAACTACAAGGTGTTGTGTCAGTTTGCTTATTTATAGCATTTGATGACGATTCAGCTGGATGTGGTTTTACACAAAAGTGCAGAAACAGCATCCTCATGTGAGCAGGATGTTTATCAGGAGATACGATGTTGGTGCATCACGAGTCACCGTCAAAGGGGTTTTTGACCAGAAAATTTATTGTCAAGCAAATAAAAGTTGTGAGTTTAAAATTTACCAGATTAAAAAAGAAACTGAACTAAAAGAAGAAGTAGAAGCCAGTGGAGGGAAAAAAGAGCCGGTGCACTGCCTCTGTTTTTGGCTAAGACCCAACAATCCGTGCCAAGTTTCAAGGTATACTGTGCCGAGCCCGGCCGTCCTGTCTCCTGACAGCACTCTGTAGCTCAGAGGTGACGGTCTGACAGCCTGTAGTTTCAGCTGGAGATGTAAAAGCAGTCAGTTCACTACTGAGTCTAACAAGTCGACAAGATAAACTCACAAAATGTGAAGAAAGAAATATTTTGACACCTTTTTTCCTTATAAACAGAAAAACACAACCGAACAACGTCTGAACTCAAGTTTGTCTCTGTGACTGAACTAAGATTAGCTTCATCGCCTTGTTAACTCATCAAACACACTTCATTCAGACTGATGTTTGTTTCTGAGGAAATGTTCAAACTGCTAATACTGAAGTCACGTGGCTAACATGGCACTGACAATGTCTCTGACGTAACAACAATAACCTGTTTCCTCTCGTCTTTGTCTCCTCAGTGAACTCCACTTTGATCTGCATCTCTGAGACTTTGTGTCTGTACCAGCAGACGTTTTGGCTTTGCATCGGCGCCGTCCTCCTTCTAGTTGTCGGTGTCTTCGTCTGTCTGTGCTTCTGGATATGCAAGAAACAAAGGTCTGCGATCGAGGCCTCATACAATGTAGTGACCGGACATATTAAGGTTTAGATGGAGATAACATGAGATGATGGGGTGCAACCAAACACCGTCTGAACAAGGATACAAACTGCTCCTTGTCAGCATTTTATGATGTATTTCAATTGGCTTTTAAGGAAATAAACAGTTAAGAAACATACAATTTTTACAAAATATACAAAAACTAATGATGATTTTAATACTAATATAATTTTTTTTTTTTAAAGACGGCTCTAAAATGGTGTTCATGGATGTTGCTCCAAAGTTCAGTGTTAATAAGAAAGATTTATACCTATAAAACCTGACTTTCTCTCAGAATTTATATTTTAAATCTTTCTTCAGTTTTCTGTCTCCTTTTTTATAAATATATTGTAAATGACTGTTGGTGGTCCACCTGGTCTGTGGATGGACTGGGACTCACCTTTCAGAGCGTGTCATAGCAAAAAGATGCTGTGAGCTTTGCCACGTACTTACAACTCATGTGACTTATAATCTGTGAGCTTGGAGATAGCCGCTAACAAGTAACATGCCAAAGTAGCGTGTCAGATAGGCTGGTTATGTCCAAACATATACTCGGTTCAACCTCACTGAAAACCGTTATAAAGTCTGCTAACTTGTTTCATGTCTTTCGTGTCATTAGAAACATAGACCTGCGTGTCATCTGCGTAAAAGAGTATAAACTGATGTCACGTCTTTTACCGATGAGACTCAGGGGCAGCCAGTACATGAACATGTCTCAGTTGTGATCTACAGAGGGAAATGCCCCCTCCCTGTCTTTTTGACCTTTTCAATCTGGTTTCAATAACAATCTGGCAATATCTGCTCAGATTTATTTCTGTCTTTGTGACATTGTGATATCTTAAGTGAAGGGTGTTGAGAAACACCCTTTCAAAAGCTCAGACTTACTGTTCAAAACTGACCGTTCTCACTGAGAGCACATCGTCATGTATGTGTCAGCAGTCAGAAGATAGAAATAGGCCATGCTGTTGCAGAATCTTTTTTTTCCAGACTCAAGTCTTGCAGCGATAACTCAAGCTGAAGATGTCCTGTTGTAAAGGAGCTGGTCTGATTGAATCTGAAGTCTTTTGACACTAGAAGCTGGTTTACTGATCTCAGAAAGAAACTTTGCTGATTGTCTCGTCCAGATTCAGTGTCCTGACACACCAAGCTGACCTCAAAGAAATGATCCCACCAAAGGACGACTGATCCAATGTTCAGTCACCGGATAAAGTTGCAACTTGCATTTTAGTGTGACATTTGGCCACACCTTCGCGTGAAACCAACCCGTTACACTACACGGTCAAGTTAGCAATAAGAAACATGCAACGTGATGTTACACTTCACAAAAAGCAAAAGGCATCAAAACTTCCTGGTTAGGACTGGGAACTGCTTTATAAAAGACACAATAAGTCTGCCGCTACAGATCTCGCTATCAAAGCAAAAGACATTTGTTCAGCTTTGTGTGACGTGGGATTAGTATCACAGAGCCGGACCTTCTGGAGGAACCAACACCTGGCTGGATTACAAAGCTTATGAAAGGGATACTGTTGGAACAAGTTATTCTAGCTTCTGCGGGGGGAAAAACTAACTCTCGCAGGTATTTAAACGTTAGTAACATTATGTCATATACAGCAGTGTTAATCCCAGAGTTAATTTAGTGTCCAGTGTGTCAGGTTGTTCTCAGCAGTTCTGCTCACTGCTTGGCGGTGAGACAGACGAGCAGCTCAGGTGGAAAAGCTCCACTTCAGCGAGACAGTACACACTTTATTTTCAAATAACCGTACGTTAGACATCACATTTGTTTCTCACAGTGTTGATGTTGAGTGCTGCCACTATGAAAGTGGATCAGAACAGATCAGCGACATTTTCAGCGATAGGAATATCACTGAAAATCAGGAACCGAGACTGATACTGGATCAGTCGGTCTCGTCTCTTGGTGTATCAGGGCTTTCAGCTCCAGCAACTGCAACAATTAAACAGGCCCCGAAATCCTAAATCCCGAATAACCAGCCTCCCATTATCCCAGAGGTCAAAGGTCAGAGGTCACCAACAGAAATGGTGACTATATTGATCCATGGTTGATCGATAAGGGAATGGAAAAGTGAAAAGGAAGAGAACTTTCTATCAGGTAGTCTGACTGAAAGACTATCTAGACTGATAGATCGTGATATTCATCTTCTGTCTGTGGAAGTTGGGAGATGTATTTATAATAATCTATAATGAATAAGAGTTATATATATATATATATCTTCCTATTGTACAGAGCAGTGGCTCCCAGCCGGGTCAACTCAGCTGATTTCAAACTGTTATCTTACTTTCAATCATTTAAAGTGGACATTACAGTATATTCATATGATTGATTTGTTAATCTTTGGTCAGTCTGGTGAAGCTTTCATTCGTACTCTAACCACATGAAGTGGCAAAAGCTACGTTTTAAACATCAACTCATTAGTTTTAGCTAATTATTTAACCTCCTCTGCTCGCTTGCTAACTAGTTTTCACGCACTCTTTGATTGCAGCAGCCACCATATTAATCGTTTTAGTGAAATTGCTTTTTTAATCAAATCATGAATTCTTTCCTCCGGTTAGTTGAACTTCTCCTGGTTGGGAATCACTCGTACAGAGACTTCAGTGTGTGATATTAAGACATGAAGTTTGTACACGGGTCAGTTTATCCGTTTGAACTCCTTCTGGACTTTGTTGTGACCAGAAATCAACTTTCACATCATCTCAGCGTCGAGTCCAAAGCTGTCTAACTTTGTTTTATTTCCTTTTATACAATTGAATTGTATATTTTTTTGATTTATTGTGTTTTTCATGTGGAAGTCAAAATGTTTTTTGTCATATCATATGACCTGTTCATTAGATAGAAATGATGAATGCAGCTCTGAAGACACTGAGCTACTGGTCACGTTATCATGAAATCTGATGCTGGTATTCATGGTGCTCAGAGGAGAGATACCATTAATATTTTCAGTTACCAAAGGTTGATGTATTGTGATGTAACTCCACAATATTGGATTTGTGGTGGATTTTGTATAAACTGGACCTGATTAGCGTCATGACATGAGGATTAATCTGTTGTTTCGTTTATATAAAAATGTATTTTTCTCAGCCTTATAAACATGACATTGGTTCCAGTTTATCTATGTATATAGTTTTATTTTCACTTGGGTGTTTTCTACTTAATAAAATGGTTTAAAATGTCCGCTCACTGGTTTCTTTCAATAGGTAATGAATTACGACTCACTGTTAAAGATTTACTGATGGTAAAATGTTCAGTTTGATTTTGAGCATACACTCAGTAAATCACAACTGTGGTGACGACGTCTAAGTTCTGAATTCAAACCGTTTCTTCAGTTAAGTACAGAAATATTTTCACCAGAAAAATGTGATAAATGTTTCACAGATTCATTTTTAAGTTTGGATTATTTACATGAGTAAATGTTGCAGTTCATCAGCGGAATCACTCGTAAATACTCAAGTAATGTACCAATATGGCAAAATTATACTGAAGTACGGTATTGAAGTAAATGTAGTTGGTTTTATTCCACCACTGACTTTCACTTATAATGACAGTGTTGCAAAAGTGAGTATCACCAATGAGTAGTACTCGAGTAAAAGTTTTAAATTATACATTTACATGTATGTACTTTATGCTATGATTTATTATCCGCATCCGATATTCATTCCTGATCATCTAAATTAGTGTTTTTATCTGATTGCTGTGAAAACAAATTAATTTTAAACTAACTAGTAACTAAAGATATCAAATAAATGTAGTGAAGTGGAAGTATAAAGTACAGGAACATAGAAATACCCAAGCAAAGTGTCTCAAGATTGTACTCGAGTAAATGTACTTCCTGCCAAGTGTGACCACAACCCTGAAACACTGCAGTCCAGCAGATTATATTTGATTACAGCTTAGTTTAGTATCTTATTAACTGATTTAACTGTTTCAAAGTAAAAATCGTCAAACCTTTGATTTTCCCTGTTCTAACATCAGAGCTTCACCTCTGCATCTCTGTGGTTTCTTCTACATGACACCAGTGCATCGCCACATGATGGCTCATTGTCACCTTTTCCTGTAATCATTGTCATTTACGCTAAATGTGAAAGACTTCCAAAGAACCTGTAGGAGGAAGTGTCTAACTCTGCAGCTGTGATGGCGTGTGATTGAAATATTTGATAAAAGCAGCCATCATTTATTGTGTTTCGAGCAGTCGTGCACACTCAGAGGCTGACATCAAGCATGAGTATTCAAACTTCCTGTGGGAAAGCACGAGTTGCCTCCCTTCACTGTATAAGAGTGGACAAGCCATCGAGACATCACGCCGGGTTGCTGAATAGTCAGAATAGAGGGCCAAAGTCTCGCCCCTTCCCGTGTAAAGAGAAATGTACTGATCCGGTTGAACTGGGTCATGAGTCACATGATGTTTGTCAGTTTGTTGTATTAAAGTCAAACCTCATGTAGTTTTGTGTTGAAGCGCTCAGTGAACTACATCGTCTCATCAGCACCAGAACCAACACCAACATGGAGCCAGCTGGGTCAGAAAAGCTCGTAAACAAGATGAACATCACAATAAATCTGCTCATATTGACAACTGCAGTTCTGGTTCAGTTCTGTGAGCTGCTGATATACAGGAGCAGCTCTACAGTGTTTAAGTCAGGAGACGACGTCACTAACGAGCCTGTTGGCTGTGACGTCACTAACGAGCCTGTTGGCTGTGTCATCTTTATAATGACGTATTTTCAGTCTGACGTTTCATTAGTTTGATGACAGACTGACAAACATCATCTGTGCGATTCATGACACAATTCAAACAGGATCAATACATCTTTCTCTCTTCATTCACTACCAGACAAAGATTTATCAATAAGGTCCATGAACAGGAAGGGGCGGGGCTTCGGCTCTGTATTTCATTTGTGAATGGAGACACAGATACTTTTAAAAATATAATCTTCCAAGTCAAAGTCAATTAAAGTCTCAGTTTGTCATCAAACTAATGAAATATCAGACTGTGAAATATATATATATATATATATATATATATACACAGCTACTGTAGATCTGTAAGATATCACACGAGCTCACTGCTCTTTTTATCTGGTTTTATTGACAATAGCAAATAGAGTGAGTGCTGCTACAGATGGATGGATATATATATATTATTTTATCGACTTTAAAAAAGTTAAGGTGAGGTCTTCAGCAAAGCTTCTTGCTTCACGGCAGCGAGGGGAAAGGATTCAGCTTCCTGATGCGTCTGGGTTTCGTCTCTGTGAACACAGGAAGGTTTGACAATAAATCATCAAGCTAACATACAGAACAACAACATGATGCATCTTAATGATAAAATAACACTGATGACTCATGTTCAAATACCACTAAACTACAACTACACGTACCTGCTCTGCTCCTCTGGTTTACGGAAGCATTTCCAATAAAAACACACCACAAAGATGATGAGGAAAAGGGCGAGGAGGGTGATGGCCACGGGCAGATGCCACTGTGGAGCATCTGTGAGACACAGAGGGAACAGACAGGCGGTTTGAGTCCGTCTTTAAACAACCTAAACATCACACACTGACACCAAACATTCACAGACACGGACTCAATACAACATGAAACATGAACCACAGAATGACTAAAACTATCAGCAGCTCATCAAACACAAGCATCACAGGATAAAAACTAAAGGTTAGTCACTTAAACTTTTTACACATCAGTTTTTAAAGACTGTTATAAACTCTGAAACGCTGAAATGTGTTGGTTAACGTTTAAATTAGTTCATAGTGTGACGTGAAGTGTTTAAAATAGATCTCTCTCTCTCTCTGGCCATTCGATTTGCAATCATCTCAAATACATATCGTTACAGATTAAATAAAAGAATTAAGTCATCGCTGAAATTCACATTAGAAGGTCCGTGCACACCAACCAGTTAACAAAAGTTAACAAACAAAAACAGTTTTTTGGGGGAAAAGAAAAAGTGTGTGAAGAATGACTGAGTGACGCTCACCATCAGAGAGTTTGGGGCAATCTGTAATGAAACAGACACACAGTTAAACATCACAGCAATGACAAAGATCCCCTCCACACATGAAAAATCTCTTTTGTGTGTCTGATTTGTCGATTTTGCAGAAAAAATCCCCTGATTAGTTAATATCACAAATGATGCTCGTAAAGAAAAAGAAAGTGTAGCGTTACGTGCACTGCTACTACTCTGAAACCACCAGGATGCCGTGGGCAGGAGTGTGAGCGCTTCTTACCGCTCTTGGAGATTTTGATGTGGTGCTCTCCAGCCTCCATCGTCAGGTCCACGCCGTCTTTCAGTTTACGGCAGACGGCGTACACGACCTTGTCGAGACAGACGGTGCACCCTGTCTCGAGAGGGAGGGAGGACGAGGAACAGTGGGGGAGAGGCTGATCCTGAACATCCTCAATACTTCTGCTCCAGAAATCTCCCTGGTCAACCTTGAAGTCATACAGTATGGTGGCATTCACTGCAGCTGGAACGGAAGAGTTATAGCAGTCCATTCTGAGAGACGGAGGGAAGACGGGAAGGAGAAAAGTTCCCATTAAAACATCAACAGACTGAATCAGAAGCTGACAGTGTGCGTACACCAACACCTCCAAAGAAATGACTCCCAAAATGACTAATGTGTCTTCTACGATGTAGTACACATGATTTATAGCAGCATGACAGACGTGACGCTGCTGTTTAAGTGGTTTACTGCACTCGAATGTTACCTGGTCTTAGTTATCTGACTTTTCAGAGTAAACCAGTTAGATTAAAGGTGCGGTTTGTGTTTGTATTGACAAAGCATCAGTTTTATGACGAGTTGGGAGTGAGACTCAAAAATCAACCTTTCTTACAAATAGGTCCTTTAAACATCATCAGGTGCATATCCTGATGTTTTCATTCTCTCACACACAAAGGTCATTTAATTCTTAAAGGCTGTTACCTCGAAGAAACCTTCATGTTTTTTTGGTTCAATGTGATCTTCTTAACTTAACATACATTGTTTTGGTGACATAGGACCAGCTGAGTCAGACATGAAAAGTTTCCACAGTACTGACAATGAATTTTCTCACAAAATCACATGTGGTAACAGATCTATACAGCTGTGTGTAGCTACAGTACTCTGGTTACAGATATTTTTTACACAATTATCTGATTGGAGGAAACAATGTGTGGACTCTGGTGTCAGGTTCATCTAAAGGTGTCCTTTAAAGTAATTATCTTGAAGAATTTCGTGTAAATAAATATCTGTTTAGTCACTATCTATTGCTATCTATTATGAGGTAACACAATGATATTTGAGCCGTGGCATTTGCTGTGATATCAAAGATGCAGACTGGGCGCACAGTTAGTTATTTCTCGACAGTGCAGATGACACCACACCACATGTTTTACTTTCGAAATCCACCACACTGTTGAGTTGATGTTTGACTTGTAGGTTGAATTCCTAGAAAGAAAGATCGTTGAAGGGACTTTACTTTCTAAGAATTGCCTGCCTCAGTGAGGTCGACACACACATACAGTACATTTAATTTGTAGACGTGTCCTGGGACATATTATGTGATGTGTGTGTAACTTTATACATCTCAGAAGCAAATATTTTATTATTTTATCAAACAGCTTTGAAGAAGTGAGTTCAACTTCTTTATGAACAAATGTTTAATTTTATCAGATGATCAGGTTTCAAATCAGCAACAACTCAACAGTCCTGACTTCACTGTGAGGGCAGTAATATCATCTGCCTCTCAGAGTCAATAAAAAACAGATCAAAGTAGAAGTGAAATGTTGGAAATGTATTCGACTTGTCAGATATTGTGCAGATCTAGTGAAGCTCACCGTCTTTGTTCCCTTTTCTCTGATCGTCTGGTTGTACACAGAGAGTCTTAACCAAGGCTGCAGCTTTGTGGAGTTATGTGAAACTGAGGTCTGGTGCAGAGAGACTTCTCACACACTTTGACATTTATCATTTGAACCAACAAAATCTTCTGTTGCGGTGACGGGGGAAAAAAAAAAAAAAGCTCGACAGCAGTTGTGTTATTACTTACAGAACGGTACTTTCATGCCCTGTGTGTGTGTGAAGGGCTTGTGTGTACAACAAGTGCACAAGTACACTAAAGCAAGATCTGAACCCACACAAAATGATGACACGATGATCATGTGCACATCAGGGTAATACATGTGTTCACGTATGTCACGTATGTTCACGAGTCATTTTGTAATTAATTTCTCTCACTCACTAAGAAAACCCCCTTGTTCCTGGCAGATGTGCTGACAGGAAATGAGTGACTATTACCAAGATTTTCCAGTACTGAGGGGCGTGGTGCTTTGTGGTCAACTAAGGTACCCCAAACAAGACGTGCACACACACACGGTCACAGTGTGAATCAATTGACCACCACTTCTATTAAAACTGGGCGATGTGAGAAAACCAGATATACTCCTAAAAGGTTCTCTGCAAAAACGTAGAGAGATTTGGACCCTTCTCAGAACGAGAGTTTACAAATCCATCATCCATTTTCGTTTCCCCCTTATTTTTCTTTACTCAGTAACTTAATGTACAGTATACCTCTCTTCTGTGATCCTTGGTTGGGAAAACAATTCATTGGACACTTGTCCTTGTGATAATCTGGACTTGAGGGGACACGTGGGCATGGCTGGGCGGATGGCTGAGTTGAGTGGGAGGGAATTATTCAGATAATGCTGCAGATCTACGATGTGTACATTAGGATGTCAAATCAGCTGCAAACAAATGTACGATATGCAATGAAAAATCAATAAAAACTGTTAAAAGAAAAAGAAAAAATTGAGCGATGTCTGCCAAATTGGCATATGACGATGTCTTCAGTGAAACACTGTGATGGGCGATGACATCGTTGCAGAGGTTGTTTAATAGCATAAAACAACGTTGGCCGATAAGCCGAGGAAGCTAAGAAACTGTAAAAACGTCACGACTGAGAGAAACAGCAGCCCGCGGGAAAAAACAAACACTGCTGTCACAAATTTAACTGATTGTCTTAAACCTAAGTGAGCTGGTGTAATAACAAAATAATAAACTATTTTATGAACAATCAGATTTAAAAAAATAAAAAAATAAAACAGATTCCAACAATCAGTAAAATGTTGAATATCAGATCTGTTAAAGGTGTAATCTGTAAGAAAAGTAGATTTTTGAGTCTGCAAACTGCAAAACCTGGGATGGCAGCCGACGCCTTCATATTTGCTTGTATGTTACTCAAAGCATGAGTTGATGTTGTGAAACATCTTTTATCATTCGTCTGTTTTGGTTTCAGTCATAATTTGACCTTCAACACGATCGTGTCATTCATCTACTCGATCTGTGACAGGACTTGACACAAAGATTTTATTGTAACCAGATGCAGTTAAACACTCAGCTCTCTATAACGAGTTTGTTAGTGTTCTCATCTGGTTATACTTTATGAACAGTCTGTTAAATTACATCAAATTAAATATATACATTTTATATTAAATATATAAAAATGTATATATATTTATATATACATTTATATTTATATACATTATATACCTATAATGTAGCCTATAATGACATGACTAAAATCTGTTTCTATGCCTTTTTATTTTAGTCTACAGAACAAGGAGTGATTCAACAGTGTAAATTAATGTGCGCTCGGAGGATCAGGCTTCATCATGAGGCTCATTTCAGTCACACAGACTGAACAGAGAGCTTATAGTAACCTACGTATTGAACACACAGAGCCTATATTAATATGGTCATGTTGGTGTGGATGGGTTCTTAAAAAAACATGAAACGCTTCACTTCGTCACCACCTTCTGCATTTCATCGCCGGTTACTTATCTTTTAAGAAACCAATATAACAATGATATAATAATAAACTATATTTACATAGCACCTTTAAAAACAGAGTTTACTAAACTGCTTCACCCAGCAAGCAAGAGGAGGAAAAACGAACAGAAGGTGTAAAAACAGAAAAGGACAATATGGGTCATGACAGGTAAAAAGTGATAAAACAGGCAAAAGTCACGGAAAAGGTCATGATGCAAGTAAAGAGATGCATAAAAGAATAAAATCAGTAAAGGACGATGAGAAGAAGAAGACATCACATCAGAGGAATGAAGAACAGATAAAACATTCAGAGGAGTAAAAAAAAAAATTATAAATAGATTAAAAATGAACAAAAGCAAATAATAAATAATAAAAACAGATCAACAGACTGCGAGCAGGAGGAAAGTCATGAAGCAAGTCTGAAAAAGTTAAAAGTGCCTCAGAAGCTCAAACTGACTCATCATCGATCACTGTTTGCATCCTGTTTCTGCAAATGTCCATTAACAGAGAGAAACTGAGAGAAACAGCAGCCCGCGGGAAAAAACAAACACTGCTGTCACAAATTTAACTGATTGTCTTAAACCTAAGTGAGCTGGTGTAATAACAAAATAATAAACTATTTTATGAACAATCAGATTTAAAAAAATAAATAAATAAATAAATAAAAGATTCCAACAATCAGTAAAATGTTGAATATCAGATCTGTTAAAGGTGTAATCTGTAAGAAAAGTAGATTTTTGAGTCTGCAAACTGCAAAACCTGGGATGGCAGCCGACGCCTTCATATTTGCTTGTATGTTACTCAAAGCATGAGTTGATGTTGTGAAACATCTTTTATCATTCGTCTGTTTTGGTCTCAGTCATAATTTGACCTTCAACACGATCGTGTCATTCATCTACTCGATCTGTGTCAGGACTTGACACAAAGATTTTATTGTAACCAGATGCAGTTAAACGCTCAGCTCTCTATAACGAGTTTGTTAGTGTTCTCATCTGGTTATACTTTATGAACAGTCTGTTAAATTACATCAAATTAAATATATACATTTTATATTAAATATATAAAAATGTATATATATTTATATATACATTTATATTTATATACATTATATACCTATAATGTAGCCTATAATGACATGACTAAAATCTGTTTCTATGCCTTTTTATTTTAGTCTACAGAACAAGGAGTGATTCAATAGTGTAAATTAATGTGCGCTCGGAGGATCAGGCTTCATCATGAGCTCATTTCAGTCACACAGACTGAACAGAGAGCTTATAGTAACCTACGTATTGAACACACAGAGCCTATATTAATATGGTCATGTTGGTGTGGATGGGTTCTTAAAAAAACATGAAACGCTTCACTTTGTCACCACCTTCTGCATTTCATCGCCGGTTACTTATCTTTTAAGAAACCAATATAACAATGATATAATAATAAACTATATTTACATAGCACCTTTAAAAACAGAGTTTACTAAACTGCTTCACCCAGCAAGCAAGAGGAGGAAAAACGAACAGAAGGTGTAAAAACAGAAAAGGACAATATGGGTCATTACAGGTAAAAAGTGATAAAACAGGCAAAAGTCACGGAAAAGGTCATGATGCAAGTAAAGAGATGCATAAAAGAATAAAATCAGTAAAGGACGATGAGAAGAAGAAGACATCACATCAGAGGAATGAAGAACAGATAAAACATTCAGAGGAGTAAAAAAAAAAATTATAAATAGATTAAAAATGAACAAAAGCAAATAATAAATAATAATAAAACAGATCAACAGACTGCGAGCAGGAGGAAAGTCATGAAGCAAGTCTGAAACTGACTCATCAGCAATCACATATCAGTGCATCGGTGTTTCTGCAAATGTCCATTAACAATATAATTATACATGAAAAGAAGAAAAGAAAAAGATGTAAGAAGCCACATTAAGGTGAACTCACCCTGGGATGGAGACGCCCCTGCTTCTTGATGGAGACTGTCTGAATTAGGAGAGGGCAGTTTTTATCTGGTCCAGGAGGAGCGCGATGAAACACCTGCCCACACGGAAGTAACGGCATCACTTCTCAAACACACAGAGCTGCTGTGAACTGCGTTTCAGGCAGAACACGCAGACCCTGAACGCATCTGTAAAACTCCGTGAAACAGAAACTAAACTTCACAAACTGTCTGAGTCGGAGGACAAAACAAGTCCGCCCCACTCGTCTCCATCTCCCGCCGAAGGTCTGCGACACGAATCCGTTTGAAAACGTCCCGCAGCGGCAGCGAGCCGAGCCGAGCCGAGCCGAACCGCAGGTCCACATCTTAGAAGACAAGAGACACTTCTGTTGTGTTGCTGATGAAGAGTGTCCGTGTAGTTGTAGATCATAGCGTACTTGCCAACCTTGTGTTTCCTCCGCTCACCCGCCATGTCTCTTCTCCTTCTCCTGTTCTGATTGCCGCGCTCGAGTTCGAGGTGTAACCGTTATTATTGTCCGGCCGGAAACGGTTTGGTGTAGCAACATTGTTGTCTCGGTGGAAATCGGGAGAAATTCGTGAGAATGGTGCCCCCGGAAGATTTTCAGAACAGGTGATGTGCAACAAGTGTTGTGCCAGTGTGAGCGGGGGCGTGTCGTGATAACTGAACAGGTCCTCCACTCAACAAATATAGAGAAATGTCCCACAAAGCAACGTCACAGGACCAAACATAAAAATACCGCAGTTATTCCTGCAGAAGTGTCTGCCCGACCGACTCTTCGTCACATTTCTGCCCGAAAAACAGCGTCTGTCCCCGGGCAGAAAACTTCAGACAGGCCGCTGGAAATTCTCGCGCGCCGGTCGGCAACCGGCTCTGTAGTCACACTCACACACACACACACACACACACACACACACACACACACACACTCACTTTATTTCTTCTTTTTATTTTATTTTGTAGTGACGCGTTAAGTATCTGTACCGGCTAACCCGGAAGTTAGCAGACTTGGATTATCGCCAAAAATAATCTGTGTCTCAAACAACTTTATGATCCTTCCAGGTTTTGTTGGTCCAGATAATCTTCACAGATTAACAGCACTTTGGTGGTTTATGAAGCGTAAATTAAATCTCTGGCAGTAAACAGCTTAGTTTATAGACACTTGTTAGCAGCTGCTGTTTTTAACACACGCCGGAGCTTTATACTTAAACTGTGGGACATTTAATGATGATGATGTGTTTATGTGGCAGAACAACAAAAAAACAAGAGCTTATTTCAGACACTTAACTGAAAACCAGGTTCACAGATGAAGTCTTCAGCTAAACAACTGAAGTAGCTGCAGACTTGTTTTTGTTTTGTTTTTTAATCTCCAAAACTCCATTAAAACTTTGCAGAATTAGCTGTTAGCACTTCCTGTTTGCAGAGTACTCATGTATATACACACAACTGTCACTCGATTACGTTGATGGTGAAGAAAACTTAAAAACATGATGTTTCTAAGGCAAGTTCTGCACATGAGAGGAGGATTTCTGAAGTCAGGTGAAGTCTCGTCGTCCACAGAACATTTCTGGAGCTTCACAGTAAAACAGAGTTGCAGCGTTCTGCTGAACAGCTGAAGCAGCTGGAGATGATTTAAACATCAGATGTCTCCAAACAGCTCGTCTGCTGTGATCCAAGTCTGCAGAAGCCCCGAGATCACAACCTGATCTGAGGAGATGTTATTTACACCCTGGACGTGTGGTCCACCAGCTTCAGACTGGGTTTCATCCCAGCAGTGAAGATTTCAGCTTTAAAATGGGTGTAAATTATGTTTTTTAAGACATTTTGGGATTTGGAGCTTCTGGAGTCTTGGGTCTTGGGTCTTGAGTCCTGAGTCAGACTTCACTGACGTCTCACTGCCATGGGGGCGACGTAGATGATGACTGGATTTTCAGTTTTCGGTGAACTATTCCCTTAAAGCGAGCAGCTGAGAGCAACACCCGTGAGAATAACACGATTATTTGTGCTGTCAACAGTGTAATTAAAATACAATGGACAATATCAAGTCAAGGATCAATCAACAAAGACAACATTTAGCAAAGGGGATTTGAGATGATGTTTACCTCGAATCTCTGGTAAACAGACCTGAGTTTTTAAGCACTATGTGTTATATTCATTTCAGTATTCCTCCTGTCTGGGTGTTGTCGTGGTCACGCTGAGGTACTGAACTGTGTCTGCCATAACTCGTATTGTAGAATAGAAAAGCAGTGAGAGGTCCAGTTCTCCAGAACGTTTCCGGTTCCAACAAAGACTGTATTCATGATTCCTCCCACTCAGACATGAAACATGATGAGACATGTTCACACTCAGGTCGCACTTCCTGTTTCTGAATGTGTTGGTCTGAATTTACTTTTGAAATCCAAAACAGTTATTTTTTAATGAAAGTGTTAAATTGCTTATTATTAAACTGTCATTGAACTTTGCACACTTATCTTGTAATCGCTCAGGTTGTAAAACAATTACATCAATGTCTTAGACTTAGTCTATTAATAAAGGATCATCTCTCCATGGTAGTATAGTTGTATTAGCTACTCTGCAGATTCAGTTTGTTAATACAAAATAAAATAAAAAGTGTGATGTATTAATATAGGTTACGCTTCCCTTCAGCTGTCAGTAGTATCGAGGCTGTGATTGTGAAGCCGTAATGAAACCTCCAGTTTCTTTAATGAGCAATAACATTGAGAATTCATCGGCCTGTGAGTCAGAGCTCCTCTGTAGCTACAGTAAAGGTTAAAAATAGATTCCTTAGAGATTAATAACGTGACTGCGTTGGTTCAAACGATAGATTACAGATTTACAGATGACAAATAGTAAATACACGAAGCTCAGCCCTGGATACGACTCGATGACAGTGAGCTTCACTAGATCTGCACAATATCTGACAAGTCGAATACATTTCCAACATTTCACTTCTCTTTTGATCTGGTTTTTATTGACTCAGAGGCAGATATTACTGCCCTCACAGTGAAGTCAGGACTGTTGAGCTGTTGCTGATTTCAAACCTGATCATCTGATAAGATTTAACATTTGTTCATAAAGAAGTTGAATTCACTTTGATAAAATTATAAAATATTTGCTTCCGAGATGTATAAAGTTACACACACATCACACAATATGTCCCAGGACTTTAAATTAAATGTACTGTATGTGCGTGTGGACCTCACTGTGGCCGACAGTTCTTGAGAAATGAAACGATGAACAGAAACAGGTGAAGTCCTCCCACCGTCTGTCTTTCTAGGAATTGAACCCACAAATCTAGAAACTCAACAGAGTGCGTTTGGTTTCAAATGTGAGTCAAATTCCCAGTTGTGAGAAGCACAAACTGAACGAGACTTCTGCCTCACAACAGTTACTCATCTCGTTAGCCATTTTCACCTGAAGCTACAGCTGGTGCCATAAACAACAACTGTTACAGCAGCCCAGCTAATCAGCTGAGATCTGAGGAGGTGCTGTAAACTCAGAGGTGTGTGTGTGTGCAGCAGTCAATAAACTCCTCGTCTCTAATGACATGCTGTCCCACATTCGTTTTAAATATGAATTCGGAAGGCAGCCAAATTGTTACATACTGCACCGTTGAGTACATGTATTGTACTGTAGAAAATTAGTTTTGATACTCGAGTACATTTAATATCAGATACTTTTACTGTATTACTACTCGTATGGGCGACTTCCATGTAGAGTGGTAACTAAAATCATTAAGGCTTAATCTTCTACGATTGTCTAAGTTCGACTGCATCTTCTCCATGTCCTCTCATATTTTCAGATTGATCTCCTTCCTGAAGTCTCTCTGGTTTTGTCCCGACACCACAGTGAGATTGACGAAGAGTCGACAAAATGGCTGCCCTCACCACACTGAGTTTAAGAAGCAGAAGAGAGTATTTGTGAACCTTCAGTTCTGCCTCTCAGGCTGCGTACGGGCTGACCTGCAGACACTGCTCAGGTGTTAAATAAATAAAATAAGGAGTGCCGTTGCTGTTCTTTGGGTAGATTTTATTTCTACAGTGAATATTCTCCCAAAAAGAGGCTAAAACTAAAAACCAATCACAGATAAGACAAATTAAGCACAGTGCACATTGTGGAAAATATGCAAATACAACATTATCAATCACGAAGTATCAGGTATCTATAATATTTACAGACAGCCTGAAGAGGGTCTCCCCTTCAGTCGGCCTTCAGGGCGAAGAGCACGTCGTCCTGGCTGACGTTGAGCCGGACGCGCTGCAGGACTCCCAGGCGGCTCGGCTCCAGCAGCAGCAACCTGCAGGCCCCCAGACGCTGACACACGGCCAGGCCCTCCGACACGCTGATGGGCTGCAGACCTTCCACCCGACACAGAGCCTGGTGCTGCACGAACACCTGACAGTCCAGACAGAGGGGAAACTGCATGAGTACAGATCAATACCACAGACACATTTACCACAATGAATCCACACTGTCGAACATGTGAGCGCAAACAGCGGAAATAACAGCTAGACAGGAAGTGACATCACGACGGTGGCTTCACAACACAAAAGAGTGAACAGGTGAGTCAAGTGTTTTTTCAAGGTTGTTTGCTTCTTTCCTCGTCACAGATGTTCATTTATAACTTCTGCAAAGACAAACTCCAGAGTGGTGGTTGATGGTCTGCACTTCTAGTTGTTATTCCCTCCACCGACGTTTCACCTGTGTCCGTTTACTGGTTTGTTGGTTTGTCAGCAGGATTACACAAAAACTACTGAACAGATTTCCACCAAACGTGGATAGAGGACGAGTCTGAGCCCAGAAAAAAAGGCCATTATTGTTTGCTGATCCATTCTGAAATTAAATTAATTAAAGAGTATGGTCGAGACATGGATCTGGAAAGGATAGATAGATAGATAGATAGATAGATAGATAGAATTTGATGATCTTATGGTGACGCTGTATGATTGGTGTAAAGTTTATACTGATACAGGGCTGTAGAGCTTGATATTTGATTAGGCTTGATTGAATTAAAGGGGTGAACTGGGCCTTGGCGGAGGTATGCGCTCTACTGAGCCTACTTTGGTCTTTACCTGTTGGAACGTGGCCTCCTCCAATCCCAGCCTCCTAAACTCAGCGATGACGGCCCGGAGGAAGAGCTGCTCCTGCAGCGACGCGCACCTGAACACACACACACACATTAGTCACTTCATGTCGTCACAAATCCATCAGTGTATCAAGAACGCGACCGGAGCGAGACCCTCACTTGATGGCAGTGATGTAGGCGGACGAAAACATCTCGTTCAGCGCCTCCATCACGTGACTCATCCCCACCAATCCTGTGGCAGAAGGCTCGGCGGCAGAGTGCTCGCAGATCTCCGTGGCCCTGCGACAGATGTCCAGACATCGGCGAGCGTCGCCCGACAGCGCGGCCACCTGCGAGAGGAGGAGGACGGTGAGCGTACAGAGCTGTGGATGAGCACATGTCAGGTGAGACGGCGTGATAGACGTCCTGGTCAGTTACCTTCCTGGACACCAGCTGGAGAGCGTCCTGCTCGAAGGCCTTCACCTTGTTCAGCCTCGACATGATGATCTGCTGCAGCTGTTTGAAGCTGTACGGCTGGAAAGACATCCTCGTCAAACCCTGAAACATTCACACAAACAGAGCGTCAAGTACAAGTGTGGATTTTTTTTCTTCATTTTTTTATAAATGAACCTGTGTTTTTCCATCTGTGTTAAAGTTGCATGAAGCCATATTTAAACGTTTACTCAAATAATAGAGTTTAAGGAGCTGCTCGCAGTCGCAGCCGCGTTAATCGGCACAGAACAGATCGAGCCAGACAGAAATAAAATAATTAAAATAAGACACCAGGTGCAGACTCAGAAACATTAACAATAAATAAACTTAAAACAGACAAATAACGAAACAATCCAACTACATGGCCTACTCAACCACAGCAGAGGCACAAAAGGACAACTGACAAAATCAACTCAGTTGAACACAATCACGCCGGCAGGACACGTCTGAAACGCTCCCAGTGAGATAAGAAGCTACGTGGAGGACGCCAGCTAACACAGACGTGCTGGAAAAGCTGCTGAGTCACTTCCAACAACAATAAAGGTTAGAGGTTATAGATGACGTCTGCATGAGCACCACACAGAATAACAGTTTACACCCCTGTTATGATGTCCGTTTTAGAATTGATTTTAAGATTCTGCTGATTACTTTTTAAAGCTCGTCGGTCTTTCCCCAAGTTACATAGTAGAAATGCTGATTTCCATATGAGCCTTTTCGCAGCCTTAGATCCTTCTGGTCGTCCCAAAGTCAAGGCTCAAAACAAAGGGCGACCGCACCGTCAGGATCCGTTGACTTTGGAACGAGCCACCTGAGATAAGGTTCACAGAATGAGCCTTTAATTAACAATCTATTTATTGGCCTTTATTCTTTTTACGGCCCGTAATCTTTTTGATCTGTTCTTAATTCAATCCTTCAACGTGTGATCACTCGTATTGTCTAGTTTTAACTCATCTCAGACTAGACTTCCTTGTGTTCGACTGGACTGTTCCCGATAACAATATTAATAATTAACGTGACGTGGACCCAGACGAGCAGCAGAAAGAAAATCAATGGATGGATTAAACTTTGCTGAACTGGACACGGTGCCTCCCAGCAGCGTCTGCTGCAGGTCTGATGTTTCAGCCTCCTGCAGCTCCCTCACCAGTCTGCTGGCCACTCTGTTGATCATGATCCTCTCCGGCAGGTCCATGGTGTTGGCGATGGTCAGCACCACCAGGCGGGCGTGACGCCGCGTCGGCCAGTCGAACAGGTTGTACATCACGTTCTGCTTCCTGGTCCATAACAGGTCCAACTGCACGACACGAAGGGTTAAAGAGGGTTAATAAACATGAAACATTCAGCGGACACAAGATGAGCTGAACAGTGAATCCTTCTTTTACTTCAATATCAGAAGAAAAATGTGTAGAATTATCAAAATCACAACAAGATTAACTGACAACATGAATCATACTGTTGTAAACTAGATCTTCTCCTCAGGTTGTTCTTCTGCATTAATATTCCCCCGTCACCTGCAGCGTTTCTCCGAGGGTCACGGTGAGAATCTATTTAGGACTACTTTTGCAAAGTAGACGCCATGACCCTCTGGGGGCTCCATAGTTTCTTCATCTGATTTAGTTTTAGACCTTAAAACATATTTAGGAGAATCATGAAGAGAATCAGCCCTGATGACGCTGCCATCGTTGGTTTTATGTCCCGACAAACTACAGACACGCAACAATTACAGACACGAGATTGAAATTCAGAGGAAGTGTTCAGAAATAGAGATCGCTCGTCTCTGAATTTGTCAAACTGAAACAATTCACACCCACTTGTGGTCATGTCTATCGTCAGATTATACAGTGTGACACGCGAGTGATTTAACTTCAGTACCAACTCTCGCTTTATATTTTTGTTTTTATTCTGTGATGGAAATCAGCTCTTTCCTTCCGGTCGTCTCTGGTGACTTTAACGGGCTTTAAGATAATAAAGTTCACTTTGAGGAAGAATATCAACTTTCCAGTTGTCTTTATTTTCAGGGAGATTTTTTTATAAAGCATTTAGAGCAAGAAATGTTTGTTTACGTCGATTATATGTTTCATAAAAGCTATTTTATGTTATTCTATATTCATTTTAATGGCAACAAACCTCATGTTCAGACTCAAACCACCAACATGTGAGTGTGTCCCTCAGCACAGTCTGACTTCCTGTTTGTGGCTCTCAGCGCTGAACATCTTTAACACACCTCACGGGCCTTTTAAGGTTTTTATTTCACTGACTTTCATCCAGAACCAAATCACTTCTAGATGTGACAGATGGTGGTGGCTGGTGAAAAAAAAATCATTAACAACTATTTAAATAAGTGAAAGCTGTAAATGATCCGTAGGGTCTCTCGGATGTTCAGGACAAATTTCAACCCAATCTGGTGAAAGATTAGTGAGGCGAGGTTCTGAACACACATACAAGGAATCACCAAACTCATACTCAGAACTTAAAAAGTATCTGGAGCACAGCTGGAGGACTCTGCACGGTGCCATGAACTGAACAGTTTCTGGAAAAGTTCTGGATATTGTGTGAGCTGTCGTGGAACGATCCTTTTGTGATTTACATATATTTGTAATACTTGTGTAGCCGTTAATAGAAGAAACAGAGCTCTTACTTCGTCCACCAGCAGAACCGTGGTCTCCTTCCTGGGTGCCGGGTTGCTGAATCTCTTCTCCAGCAGAGCTGCAGCGTGGTCCGCTGTGGCCTTCTGACCCGTCAGTTTCTGCAGAGACGAGACCGAGCGGTCAGTGAACACAACGGACTCCTATAACTAAAGAAACGAACCGACGCTCGTCTCCTCCGGAGTCAGATGAGAAGATGGTTTCAGGTTCAGTACAGAGACGAGTTTAGCCTAGCTTAGCACAAAGACTGTAGGCAGATGGAAACTGCTAGCCTAGCTCTACCAACAGAGAACACATATGTTTTCTCACAGCTGCTGAATTTTTCTTTAAAAATTCACCTTATTCTGCTAAATTTGGGAGACTCCCAAGAGACAGATGTCAAAGAGTCTGTGCAGCAGGTTTGGACGTTCAGTAAAGTAGTTGTGTGTCAGGTTTGACTGCTTTGATGACAGCAGACTGAATATATAACAGTTATGATGCTGATCAACAACAGAACATGTTTGTTTGCTTGACTTGTCAAAGGGTTTTGGATCCAAAGAGCTAAAAAAAAAAAAGCAACAAAGCTTTATTATTTTGTGTGAATAAATTTGCATTTCCACCAGGATCTGTTTCCACATGAAACCTTAAATCCTGATCTGGTCTGTGGAGCTGCTCAGGTGTGTCCTCCGCTCTCACCTGCAGGATCTGGACGTAGGCCTGATGAGGATCCGTCATCTTCATCCCGTTGATCTCGATGAAGTGGAACGGAGGGATCTCGTCCACGTCGGCCGCGTGCTGCAGACAGCGCATCACCTCGTGCACCGTGGCCGTCTTCCCCGTGCCGGGCACACCTGAGATGTACATACACCTGAGACAGAAACAACAACAATCATTTCTGTCTTTGAATCAAACGCTGCATCGGTTTAAAGCTCCTGAATGAAAAGAGACTTTACTGAGGAAGCTTCGGCCGAGGTGAGATTTTTTATTATCATTAGGAGATAAATGACGTTACTGGAGCTAAAATACTTCAATTAATCATTTTATTCAATTATCAAACAAAGATTTGTGGCGTTTCATCGTCTCAATTTAACGTGGCAGCCCGAGGAACTGCAGCTATTAAAAAGAAAAGACATGAAGTTAAATCACTGGACCAAAAACAATAACTGAACTTTCATTTATTGGAGGATAACTAGAAGCAGCAGCTGCACCGAAACTTAACTCCTAACAAAACTTTTTGATGAAGAAACTGGAACAAAACACAGAAATCATTTGATAAGTAGCTGCCTCAATGTACACAGAAGATAATCACTAATCCTCAAGATTTTACAGAGAAAAATCTGAAGTGGAAGCTACAAAAGCTAAAGCTAACCCACCAACTGTCAGCTTGGATCTGCCTCAGTGGACTGAAACAAGTCTGAAAAACAAAGGACTTCCTGTTTCTTTCTGTGGGGAGGACTTGACATTTTTATATTTATCTACGAAAACATCCTAAAACTTGTCACTAGGGAAGAGGCGCAGCAGCCAGTGTCTGTTTTCAGAGCACGCCGCCATTTTTTGTGCGGTCGCTTCGAGTTGAAAATCTCTCAACTTCTCAGAAAAGCTCTGGTGACGTCACTGTCGTTCCTTTTCGTTTTCCTGGCTGAGTCATTCACCCACAGCCTCCCTGATCTGCGGTCGCAATGTCAAATTAAAAAGTGAACAGGCCAAGAGGACGCATCAAGACTTTATCAGCTGACAGTGAAGGATCTGTTTAGCTGTCAGACTGAAGGCCATCAGACCGTCACACTCACACTGATCAGAGGTGGAGCGAGACTGCGTCCCCATCCCACCTCTGTGACCTTCACACAGACGGTGAGGCGGAATAACGGACCGAGATCCACGTGAGACTAAAGACCGGACCAGCGTCAGGTTCTGGATCTTACCCTCCTGTTCCATCGATGATCTTGCTCTCCACGAAGCTGTAGATGTCCTGAAACTCCTGCTCCCTGCAGGGCAGAGACTCCGGCACCGAGGACACGTGCAGCCTGAACACACAAGCACACACATTAACACACAACAAGTGTGTAGACCGTCTGCTCGCCTCCCTCAGTCACACTAACAGAAGGTTAAAGGAATAGTTCAATGCAGCAAAGTCCTCCACTTGAATCAGAGGCCAGAGGTCTCACCTCGTTCGGGCCTCCTCCAGAACGTTAGCAGGCTGTCGGACCGGCAGCGACCTGCTGGGGATGCTGGGAGTGGCGCGGTGAGGAGTCCGTGGCGTGCCGGGTGCGATCTGTCAAACAGGAAACGGTCAGAGGAGACGAGGTGAGGACAAAGAAGCAGTGAGCAGCTTCTCTCAGATTTGGAGGATTTCAGGACTTTCACCTTCTTGTTGGGAGTTTTTCGTGGCGTTCTGGTCGAGGAGCGAGTTTTCTGCTTCGAGCGAGGAGTACGAGGCCCCGACGCAGCATGTCGGCCCTTTTTCGACACTATCTCCTCGTCACTGTCCATCGCTGCCTCCTCGTCCTCCTCGCCGTCGTCCTCGCTGCTGCTCTGCAGCTCCTTCTTGGAGGGAACGAACTCGTCCTCGTCCTCGTCCTCTCCGTCTGAGTCCAGGTCCTGCTGGTTCTCCAGGAGATTCCTGATCAAACAGACAGTGAAGCTCAGAACTCTGAGGACCCAGAAACCTTCTGCAACAATCAGCTGATCAGACATGATGTCCTGACACACTCACAGCTGTTTTCTGATGCGAGACGACACCAGCTGGGCCGACTTCCTCTTGGAGCTCCTCGGGGTGGTGGCGCCCGGCAGCATCGGAGAGTTTTCATGATCCACTTCGGCCCTGAACACATCACACAGCCACAGAGGGAGGAGGAGCACGTTTAATCTGAATGTTAGGACTGATTTCTGATCGTCAGCTGGAACAAGAAAAAATATTTTAACTGGTGGAAAAACAGTCGAGCTGACAGGATTTAAAATAAGTCTTTGTCCTCGTTCCTGTGGTGTCAATAAAGAAACTAAAGTGAGACTCTTGTCTGAATGTCCACTAGTTTTCAACAGATCAGATATTTAAATATAGATATGTATGATACAGCCTCAGTGTCTTTGTCTCATGAGATGAGATAATAATAATAATAATAATAATAATAATAATAATAATAATAATAATGAGTAAACGTGTCTGAATGTACTCACAGGACTCCCAGGGCCGGCTCCTTCAGGATTTTCGGTTCCTTCTTCCGAGAAGGAGTGGTCGCTCTGTTTGAAGACATCACCATGATTAGCTCGAGAACAATCGACCCACTCACTCAGTCACTCATCAATAATCATTGTGTGACAGTTTACACCAAGTGTGACACCAGCTGTGCAGACTCACACCTCACATGACTGAAAACAGAAAACCACCACAGGAGTGAAGATCTTCTCCTTGTTGCTCTCCAGGACTCAAAGATATATTATTCAAACCACCAGGCCTCCAGTGTCTGACTCACGTCTGCCCCCTGGTGGTATAATTTCTCCTCGGCGTGCCTTTCCTTCTTCTCGGCGTCTTAACCGAGCCGCTCGGTAACCCTGCCTCCATCACATCTCCCCGCTGAGGACTTTTATCCAACAGCTCCCTGAAAGAGGCGCCGGTCAGTCTGAGCTCTGAACCAGTCGGGCTGTTTTTTAACCGCTTTGACTTCAAACGACAAATTAACTCTGGTTGAGGACACACACCTGTCCACAGGGCTGACAGAGGTCAGGTGTTTACATGCCACAGTACATCTATATATACAGATATCAGGTCTCGAGACTAACGATGTCCTGTTGTTCGTTTGGGACGAACAGATCTTCAGGACGAAAAGGATTTCTGTATGTACGAGTGTGGATAATAAATGGTTAATGACAAACTGAACTTTACACTCTTTTTTAAGATGAAATCTTCACTGGAGCTGCTGAGTTAAAGCAGAAGCGCACAGCTCCCACAGCAACAACAGTAAACCTTGACGCTGGGTGTGGGCTCCTCCAGTTAACCCTCTAATAATAGATTAGATCAGTTCTGGTGCGTTAAAGCCGCGTGTCGACCTGCCGACATTAAAACTCTACACTGAGGACGATGTGACGGCGTGATGGTGTCGACTCTGACCTGCTGGAGTCGCCTCTGGCAGCCGACGGAGGACTCATCTCAGAGAGAGAGCACTTGTTGAGGACGACGGTGGCAGGCTTCAGGGAGAAGGCGCCCACAGCGGCGGGCGCCCTGCGGGCCTTACTGAGGGGGGTGAGGCTGTGGGTGAGGGGCAGGGCCTGAGGGGGAGAGGACGACAGCCCCTGAGCCAACATCACCCCCGACTCCAGCTCCTCGTCCAGCAGCTGGCTCAGGACATCCTCGCAGATCATCGACTTCTTGTCCGGACCTGCCGACAGGAAACATGACCTCATGACGTCATCAACCAGCAGAGTGATGTCATTCATCATCAGATAATCAAATAATTAATAACATGATAAAGGATAGTTTCACAGAGGAAATGAGACTTTATTTGTTCTAGAATCAGATCTTAAAATGACGACAGAGAGAAACGACCTCTCTGAAACTAAAATATGATTTAATAAAATGTCTCCTCATATTATCGTGGATGTTGTTTGTTTAACTGTCAGAACAGTCGCACAAAAGCTTTGTGAATTAAATTAACTGCAGATCTTTTAAAGGCTCCGTCGTCAACAAAGTGACGCCGCTCTGGATCAATGCATCAGTTTAAGTTCAATCAAAGTTCTTGTTGTTCAGTCATGATAATGAGAGTTAGTGGTGACACACTTTACTGCCTCGGCCCAGTTACAGTTATTTAAGTGTTGTTTCTTTACTTTTAAGAGCTGAAAGAGCTTTTTCTGAAATGTGCAGATGATGTCAACTCATCGGCTGCAGGCACCTGAACTGAATCAATGGCAGACTTTGTGATATCTGCAGTTATTGTATCGTTGTCAGAAGAATCATTTTAATCAGGAGACCACAAGACTCTTCGTCTCCTGTCAGACATGACAAAGAAAAGCAGCAGAGAAGAAGCTGGAACAATGTTCTGACACCTCCTCTGTCTTCTCTATAACCAGTAGAGGAGTCGGTGTGTAACTAGTTGTTCGACTCACCGCTGAGCTCCAGCTTCTTGCGGACGCCGGGCGTCCTGGCCGTGGCGTCCCTCCTCTTGGCGCTCAGACATTTCGATGCTGACAGTTTGGTGGCGGAGTGCAGCGACTCGGCTTCAGCGGCGCCGGCCTTCCCCGCGCTCATCGTGGCTCTGCCGTGTCTCACTTCCCCCGACATCGCCCGCCGCATGACGGCAAAGTCCGGAGTCGGCAGGGCGCGTCGAGAGGCGCCTCGAGACGCCGGAGCCGCCGCGAGTGGGGAGCAGGGGGGCGAGGGGGGGAGGGAGGGTTTGGGACAGGGAGGAGGGGAGGACGCTGGAGCCGAGGCCTCAGACTCCACCTCTCTGAAGGTCTTGGAGTCCCAGGACAGCTTCACGTACAGAGTGTCTTTGTCGCAAGAGTCCGGGAACGGAGCTGCTCCGTCCAGGTGCCTCACCTGAGGCGGAGGAACAGGAAGTTAAAGGAACAGTTCACCCAAATATGAACATTAAAGCACCGGATGTGACTCGGGACCAGAAGTCTTTAGTTTTAAACTAACGAGTTTAAAACTTCTTTGCTGTCCTTGTGTGGATGTGAGGAGTTCTGTTTCCTGTGTTTGTTCGTGGACTCCAGGAAGAGTCGTAGTTAAACCCAGCGAGCAATAAAACACACTTTAGACTTGTGTCATGTGAAGTCTGAACTCTTTTTAAACTTTTTATTCCTTCTCCTGCTCTCAGTCCATTTATCTGTTCTCATTTCTCTCATGTGACGTCGTCTTCTTACCGTCCTTTATTATTTATCTCTTTATTTGCGTTACTTTGTGATTTTGCCTGTTTCATCACTTTTATTCCTTTAACTTGTAGTGACTCATTAACTTGTTGTGTTTCTACACTTTCTGTTGTGTCCTCTTGTTTTAACACACTTTCTTTCTTCTTTGTGTTTGTTCTATATAAATTCCTCCCTGAGTTTCCTCCTCCAAACTGTTTTTAAAGATGCTACATAAGTAAAGTTTATTATTATTATCATCCATCATTGCTGGATGTTTCTCCTGTGAGTGAATGAGTTGAAAAGCGAACTCGTCCGTCTCAGAAATAAACATCAGGAGTATTTTCACGTTATTCAGACGAAGGCGAGCGTCCCTCACCTGCACAGGTCTGAGGATGGAGTCGGCGTCGACCTCGTCGTCACAGCGTCCCTGATAGTAGAAGATCTCCTGAGGGTGAGGCTCTCTGCCCAGCAGCTTCAGCTTGCTCAAGGGCACTTCAGAAACGCGGACGAACCACTGAACCACTGCCTTGTTCTGCGTCCCGCTCTCTGAAACACAACGAGACAAGACGTTCAGCGACGAGTCCTCGAGGACGAGTCGAGCGAAGCGTCCGTCAGAGGAAAGACTCACCGTCACCGAACAGTTTGACCACTTTGGCCACGTACGGGTTGTCTTCATCGTCTCCCTCGATCAGGATGTGTTGGCCCGTGCTAATGATGGTGGTCCTCGGGAGACCCTCCACACTGATGGCCAACGAGCTGAGGCACAGAGACAGAGAAGAGACGCCCGTCCAGTTTGAAATCAGAGGGAAACGCTGGTAACTGATGACTGAACAACACATGATACTGGAAGACGTCACTTTGGGATCTGGGACTTTAAAGACAATTAATTAATTAATCAAGAAAATAATCTGCAGATTTATCAAAAATGAAGATTATATTTTGATGCAGCTCAGAGAAAAACTGCAACTATTCACATGAAAGAGGTTAAAACTAGTTAATTTAGATCATCATATTATTTGAATCAGGGAGAAACGCTGCTTTGTGCCAGATAAAAGTAAAGTAATCATTTACTTAAGATCAAAGATTCATTAACTATTAAAGTTTGCATGCTGCTGATCAATTAAAGGACTAACTGTTTCCTGTTTACATGTTTTTGGACAAATATTGTGTTTTCCTTCTGACAGCAGGTGTGAGAGGAGGAAATGTGTGAATTTATTAATTTAATATAGAAAGTGTATTTGTTCCAACATCTCTCAGACACGTTAAAGTAGTAAAATAAGACGTAAAACACATTGAAAGAGAATCACACGACTATTTAAAACGATGTTGGCTGAACAGAGTAAAAGTGTTAAAATACATTTAAAAAGGAGAATAAATAGAGGAAAGTTCATTTATGGAGCTTTTCATTCACATGTGAGACTTTCAGTTAAAATAATGAATAAATAACAGCTTTGATAAATCTGTGTCGTGTTGCACAGATATCCGCTGAAGTTAGCATGCTAACCAGCTAGCCCCGGCCCGCCCTGGTCCCCGAGCTCGCAGTCAAACCTGCTAGCTGCACGGCTAACTGAGCTAAACAGCTAACAGCAGCTACACGTCCCTCTGGTGATGTGCTGCCCTGTTTGTTCTCAGTGTGAATCTGACAGGTGGACAATCATCACACATCCTCCTTTAACACTTTAACACACATGGATTGTATTAATGTGTGTGCTGCTGATGAGTCATTAATTAATGAACTACTTGTGTTTAAGAAGTTTTATGAAGCTTTGTCTTTTGGCGGCGGGAGAATAAAGGCTGAGGAGGAAGTGTGTGAATTTAAACGGATGAAGAGATTTAATAAGTTTTTAAAAGCAGTAAAATAACAGAAGACATTAACACGAGGTTCAAACAAACACACACAATCCAGTTAAATTATAGATGAGCTAAAACAAAATGAGACATATTTAAAACCTGATAGTAAAACTTCCTGCATGTGACAGAATAAGAGGGCAGAGGTGAATCTGAGGTGTTGATTGATCAGAGGAACTGATCGATCAGTGATCAGCAGCAGGATTTAACATTAAACACGTGAATCAGACAGAAACTCACCGGTACTCGTGTGTCTTCAGCTTCCTGTTGAAGCTCAGCGGCTCTCCGCACCAGCGGTACACCCGCCTGAGCCTCCGCCTGGTGGGGTACTTCATCCTGTGAGCTCGGCCCGATCAGTGATCGATACAGATATCACACCTGCGTCCCGGAGAGAGCCGCTCACCTGCTGCGACCCACAGCCCGGGCCGGAGACAGCGAGAGTCCAGAGACGGTCTGCAGACGGCGGCCAGGCGAGCTGAGACAACACCGCATTTCGCGCGAAAATTACGTCGTTTCCGTTTTTTTCTTCTTCTTGAGATTTAATGAGGAACTGAAGACCGGAGCACAGCGCCGCCTACCGGACCGGAAGTGTTGTGATTCTGAGTTCATGAGTTTATTCTGGATGTTCAGCCTGTGTGTGTGTGTGTGTGTGTGTGTGTGTGTGTGTGTGTGTGTGCGCGTGCGTGTGTGTACATACACATATATACAAATATATAATAAAATAGATATATAAAACAATTGTGTATATATTATATATTCATGTATGTGTATATATGTATGTATACATACATATATACACACATACATATATGTATATGTAAGTGTGTGTGTATATATATGTATGTATACATACATATATACACACATACATATATGTATATGTATGTGTGTGTGTGTGTATATATATATATGTATATGTATATATATATGATGACATGCCGAGCTGTATGTGAGGAGGAAGCCAGACATCGACTCACTGATTCACATCACCAGGGTCGACAGCAGCAACATCAGGATGTCATTCAGACTAGATAAGTGGGTCCAAGGGTTTCGAAGAGCAGGAAGATGATCAGAACTGAACGGGTTGAACTACCAGAGCCTCTGGACCAGAGGCAACACAGCAGATGTTGACAGCTCAAGTACCAACACAGAGTGAGACGAGTCCTGAGACTCAGCTGAATGCTCCTGGATCTTCCTCCAACATGTTTCACTGTGGGCTTGAGACACTGTGGTACCGTCCTCCCACCTGGTCGTCTCCTCGAACACACCTTCTGTCGCTGACGCTGAGCTGTCACTTAGATTCATCAGGAAACTTTGATTTGATCATCAACTGGGAAATTTCTTTGCCCATCTCAAGTGTTTGTCCTCGTTTCACAACTGAATTCAATATTTCGACAACTGAACTCAAATTTTAACATATGACAAGAAAATAATGTTAATGTGAACTGGACTTTTTCACATATGAATGAAAATGTCCACATGTGCATCAGGAACATTTCCCTCCTGAGAAGTGGTTTAGAAACCGCTGCTCGTCCTCTGAGACTCTGACTCTGAGGTGCTGATTGGACTCTTGTGAGGTTCGTTCAGTGGATTCTGTCTCAGTGAACTCGATGTGTTGACCTTCTGATGCTGTGGTGACACTTTGGACACGACAGATCCAGTTTCTGTGACGTGTTCTACAGTTTAATGCACTGAAGCCTTCAGCCTGGCCACGATGTGATGCTGACGCTGACTACAATAATACAAAAAGAACAATAATCAGGGTTTACATGCCAAAATAAAGATTTCACTGTGGACTGTGTGTGAGCATCAGTAAATCCTCTAACAATAAGGAGGCACGATATGGGTTTTTCTTCTGCAGATACGATGACTGATAATTTCCTGACTCTCAAGGCCGATACTGATAAAATGACCGATAACAGAAACCAACATTTTAATGTTTTTTTAAAGACTCAGATGTGAGCACAGATTATTTATTTGATATTCCAGCTGTGATCAGACTTTGTCCCTCCTGACCACACGTGTGATCTTGTCTACGTTGCGGCTCGACGCAGCTGCAGCAGTTCAGCGTTACGAGTGTGACATAAGCGTGTTCGTTCTTCTTCTCTGTTCTTATTGGCTGCTCACAAAACAACTTCACAGGTACAAACCAACACCTGTGTGGAGACGCTGCACTTGTTAAGTCAACAAAAGCACATGTAATGTCCAATAATGTCAATTTTCCATTATCGGGCCGATAATTTATGTGTCCGATATCGATCGTGCGTCCCTAATAACAATATATTGATTATCAATCAGCTGGTGTTATGAAATAATGTGATGATGCAACATTGAAATGCTTCAGTGATGCTGTGGAGGAGAAGCTGACAAACAAACAAGCCTCAGGTGAGCAGGAAACACACCTGTGTGTGTGTGTGTGTGTGTGTGTGTGTGTGTGTGTGTGTTTGCAGCACAAACAGGCAGATTTCCTCTCGTTTTGCAGGACGATGTCTCTGTTATTGACGCTGAAACAATCACACGCCTCGCTGCCTCAGTTATGAGTCATAGGAAGCTGCCGCCTGCCGCTCCTGCCGCTGCGCGTCTGCACAGATCTGCCGCCTGATAGGGCGGAGGAGCTGCCTGCAAACAGCCGGAGAGGAGGAGGAAAATAAATAAAGCGCTGTTCATTCACAGAGAAGCCGGTGGTGGTTATTTTTAGGGGGAGGAGGTGACAGGCAGCAGACGCCTTTGCAAATATTCCCACATCGCTTCGCTCCACCTTGAGTTAACGCAGGATGTCAGCGCAGAGCCGTGCGTAACGAAGCTGCGTGCGGCGCCGCCGAAAAGAGACGTTTTACAGCCAAATCCAGCTCCTTCTGTCGGAGAAGACCGACTGTGCTGAGCGCAAACGACGCAGCCGGTGTTTCTGGTTTCCTGAAGACACCTTCGCTGGATCGGACCGGACACGTTGTCGCTGTTGTCGAGGATCACATTTGTGGGTTTTAGTGAAATTGTTTGGGAGCGCGGACACGAGCGAGCTCTCCATCAGGTGCAGAGAGAGCATCAGATCCGCCCAGCAGAGGTAAGACACGGACACACACACACACACACACACACACACACACACACACACAGACAGAAAACACGGCCGACACCGTTTAACAGCCGTTTAATTTTAATTAACACACACACACACACACACACACACGGGCCTGATGCTGGTGACTGATATGAATCCAGAAACGTCGATCACACCTGAGCGCGAGAGGTGCGCCTCTGGTGCGCCAGAGGAGCCAGCACACTCCTGATACCATCTTTAAATGAAGGGTTCGGGTCCATTTATGGTTCCCTCGTGTCTCTAATGTGCTTTAATCAATGTCTGCATCATATTCTGAATTGACTGATATGATTCATAATCACACGTATCGATCATTAATCCAAATGTTCCCGTAACATCCCATAATAACCTCCCAGGTGGAGTCTGCGGGCAGCTGAGCCTGTGTTGAGTCATTGATGTGCTGTGTGTCTGTAACGTTCACTGCCTGCAGGAATGTATAGACTTCATATGTGCTCCACTGTGAGCCTGTGATGGCTGACGACACAAAAATCCCACATATTACTATTGTTATATATTTATTATTATAAGTGACCTCTCAAAAAAAAAGAGGAAATATCAGGAAATAATGTCACCACACATGTTTTACACTGGAAACAAAACACGACACATAAAATCACATGAGGTTCCACATTTTCACTTTTGTACATGTGAACAAAAATCTTAACGCATTTCACATGTGATGTTTTAACATTTGAATGAAAATGTCACATGTGAATTATTTACATTAACGTGACTGAAAAATGTAAAATTTGCCTTTTCACATTTCAAAATCTCAATTTCACATGTGAACTTAAATTTCAATATAGATTTCACAGATTAACGGGAAAAATAAAATAATGTCACATTATTATTCACATGTGAAAAGACAAATTTCATAAATTCACATTTGATTGTGTGTGAAAACCACAACTTCACATATAAATTAGATATTTTCTCATGTGAACTAAAATGTTATCACATGAAGAGAAAATAATGTCTTCTGTAAACTGGACATTTTCACAAGTGATTGGATATTTCACATGAATAAAAATTTACACATGTTAAATATTTCATTTTTGCATGAGAATTACATTCCACATGTGGAAATGAAACATGGCACATGAAATCACATGAAATCACATGAAATCACATGAAATTGGCTTTTTTTCATGTGAATTCCACATTTTTACAAATGTGAACTCAAAATTTAGCGGGAAAAGAAAATAACGTCACATGTTAAATTTGCCTTATTTTCACGTGAAAACCACAGTTTCACATGTGAACTGAGCTGTGGAAATGGACATTTTCACATTTGAGTGGCTTTTTCAGATATGAATTAAAATTTCACAAGTAATTGACATATGTACAATTATGTGTTTGGCTTTTTTCACATGTAGTATCCTCCATTTTGACATTTTCAATTGTAAAAGTATAAAAAAAGGAAAAAAATCAAACATGGTTGATGATTGGGACGCAGGCTCCGTCTCATGAACAACAGAAAACATGACAGGACGTGAACAGAAAACAGAAGCGACAGATCTGCAGCAGACTGACGCCTGAATCACTCGTAATCACACCTGATCTGTCGTGTGCATGTGAGCCGCTCGTCACTCCTGAGCTACTTCTGATATCAGCTCTGGAAAAAAACGATTTCTAATTCAGAACATTATTGATTAAGACTTTTTAAAACAAGTCTAACGTCTTCTGCATGATTTAAACGATGTGCAGCTTCTCAGTGTTCCCTGTTATTCCTGCGTGTTCGACGGCCCAGAAAAAGAAAACAAAACGGAAAGGTGAACTCGTCGTCCGGCAGCGGGGCAGAGGTCAAACATCTATTCAATGCAGGTTTACCTGCGTTTTAAAAACTTGCATACAAGCTAATTTTAGTGTAAAAGTACTGATACTGATATTGGATTGGATCCATCTCAACTCTACTTTTTGCCAAATGGTCTCAAATGAATCACACGATAAGTCTCATAAGAAACACGAGGATTCAAAATGTCAGTTTCCCACAACTAGATTCATCAGTGCAGATCCATTTTGTGGTCGTTTGGTCCTCCCCCCGTCCCTGACGGAGACGCTGAGTCTCCACTGACAACCAAACCACAGTCGACTGAGCCCAGCAGGATCTTCAGCTCTGACATCTGCTGCTCTCATTCATTCAGCCCTCAGTCACCGACCGCTACCTGACTGCAAGGTCGAGCAGAGAGTCAGCTCAGGCTTTTATTTGACTTCATTTGACTCGACAGGTGAAGTCTAACAGGAAACGTTTGTTTGCACTGTGTCTTTGTCTAACGCACTGTGGGCCGGTGGCTCTCTGTGCTGAATCACGTTTGGCTGCAGCTCATCGTCAGGTGAAAACTTTGAGACTGCAGCTTTCCAGGAACAAAGAGGTTCGAAATGGTCTCATCACAGCAAGAGGTTGGAGAATTGTCTTAGAGAAACATCTGATCTGAAGTGGAGAGAAAGTGTTAAGTTCCTCTGACGTCAGAGTCTTTAAAAAGCTACATGTTAGTTCAAAGAACAGATGTCATTAGGTTTATATATGATAATACATTAACCATGTGAACAAAGAGACACGAGAAATGTAATTTCCTTATGTTTCCTTAACGTTGTTGAGATTACAGCAGGTCATCATCCATGAGGATGTTTTATACACAAGGATTTCTGTTTGCAGAGTAAATGTTGGCGATGTACGTTTCTGCATAACACAGATATTGAGTCATTACATTTCTTTATGTTGCAACTACACTGAATCTAACATTTCATATCAAAGAAGATGCATTAGACGGATTGTCATGAAGTTTTTATAGACATTTACTGTTTGTTCTCTGCTGGACAGATTGTCCTTACTGATCCAGTTGTCAGAATTTTTTTATCCAATACTTTGTTTTACAAAAAAAACTCTCCAAACACGTGTTTAATGCTAATTAGCAAATGCTAGCATGCTAAAACTGCTAAACTAAGATGGTGAGCAACGTTGACATCATAACTGCTAAACAAGCCCAAGCACAGGTGTTAGCATGTCTGCAGACTGTCATCTTAAATCCTGATCGCTGAGCGCAGAGAGGATAAAACACAGGTTCATGTCCATGTCCATGTCTCCAGTGAAACTTTCGCCTTTGTTTGGATGTGTTTTCATGATACTGATTGTGTTTTTTCTCTCTCATCAAACCAAACCTCCAGATGGCGAAGGCAGACCAGCGTTTCGGCCAGCGGGACGGCTCCGACCAGAACTTTGACTACATGTTCAAGTTGCTGATCATCGGCAACAGCAGCGTGGGGAAAACGTCCTTCCTGTTTCGCTACGCCGACGACTCCTTCAGCAACTCTTTCGTCAGCACCGTGGGCATCGACTTCAAGGTGAAGACGGTTTACCGCAACGACAAGAGGATCAAGCTGCAGATCTGGGTGAGCATGGATTCATGTTTGTCTCATCGATATGCAATCCTACACCTATCAGTATTTAAATAATTCATCGCCTTGTTGTCAGTGTTTGTCATGTAGGGACGAGGGGATGATTTCAGACTCGAGATGTTGTTGAAGGCAAATAATTATTTGATCTTAAAACATAAGGAGCTGACTCCTTACTTAAACCATCCATTAGAAGGACAGAAGGTTTTGCTGAAAGCGTCAGGAGAGTTGGTGAATGTTCAGAAGCTTGGATGTGTTGATTTGAGCGAACGAGAGTTGACACACGTCGATGTTGGAAACACAACAGTAATGTATGCTGACGAGCTGACAGACAACAACCCACGAAAACACATCAAGATGCTGCTGCTGTGTGGGCTTACATACCAAACAAAGTGTTCGACGTGCATCACATTCTGCTAATGTGTACTAACCTTTTGTCCAAAATATATCACAGTGAACTGTAAATAAAAGGGTGGTATATGTTAATATTATAAAGTAAAACATAACATAACAAACTGTGACATATGGTAACACAATTTTACTGTAACTATATATATATGTCACGCACATAGGATATGATAAGAAAATACTTTACATATTCTGACTGAAATAACAACATATAACATAACACAACATTATATTACATTACGTTACATTACATATGCTGATATGACTAATAGTAGCCTGTAACATAACATGGTAAAATATTACACGATAACATAACATAACATAACATAACATAACATAACATAACATTTTGTAAAACATTCTTATATTACAATATTTTTCAGTTATGCTGAAAAATATTGTAACATACAATAACATATGGTTATGTGATACAGAGTAACAGACTTAACATAATATGATATACATTAATGTAATTTAACGTAACACATAGTTTAAAGAAATAGTAACGTGATATGCTGTAACATTACATGGTAATATATTATACCATAACATAACATATGTAACTTATCATGATGTGATGTTATGTAACATAGCTTAACATACTGTTTATGGGCCGTTATATATAATAACACAATGATTTGACATTACAACAGCATAACATACCATGTGGTAAAATAAAAATTGTAATATAACATAAAATAACATAAGGTAATAATATATACTGTAACATATCATGTTATAACAAATGGTATTATAAAATACTGTAACATAGAATATCAATATAATATACTGTAATGTACCATAACATAACATAACATATACTAAATAGTAATAGTAGCATGTTATACTGTAACATAACATTGAATATATTATACCGTAACATACTATAACAATTTGTAACATATGTTGATATGAAACACAGCTTAACATACTATTGTGGTAAAAAGTTATATGTTGTAGTGTATAAAAACACACAAATAAGGTCTTATATACAGTAGCTTAACCTAAGGTGATTCAATAAACTGGAACATAGCTTAATACATTTAGTCATGTAATGCAGCATATTTTAACATATAATAGAACATGAAGTAACGTAACATAACATAATGTTATACAATATGTTGTGATGTAACATATAACATATGGTTATATGATATACTGCAGGATGATTAAACACATGGTAATATAAAATACAGTAATGCAACATATGTTATATGATATTGGTATATCATCATCCTGTAACATACAGTCATGTAACATATCGTAACATCCTGTCACATACAGTCATGTAACATATCGTAACATCCTGTCACAGCCTATCAGAGAGCAGAGAAATGCAGTGTAACACGATGTTCTGCTCTCAGTCAACAACGAGCTGCTGGAGGGAAAGAAAAGACAGACGCAGACTTCAGGGCTACAGCTTGTATCATCAGTGGTGATGTTGTTGCCATGGCAGCAGCTCTTCACGCTCACTCACACTCTCGCCAACACACACACTCACACACACACACACACACACACACACACACACACACACACATGCATACACACTGACACACAACAGGGCTGTCTTCAGTGGCAATTAAACAGACCTCTTGGGGCGAAGAGGTTGAGACCCGGCAGGGGACAGAGAGGCCTGGAGGGGTGAGGGAGAGGGAGAGGGGTGAGGAGAGAGAGTGTGTGTGTGTGTGTGTGTGTGTGTGTGTGTGTGTGTGTGTGTGTGTGTGTGTGTGTGTGTGTGTCTATGGGAGGAGGGGTGTTGCAGGGCCATGAGTAGAGCTAATCAGAGCTGATTGATTTAAACAGAAAGCACGGTGATGAGTAAAAATAGAACTGAGACACATAAACACTCAAAAAACAATTCAACAAAACAAACAATTGAGCAGGCTCTGTGTTTGCTAAAATTGATAGCATTTTAGTATACCTTTAGCTTAGCCTAGCCACGGGCATGCTATCAAAACCTTACACGATTTCGAGTTGATGAACCGTAAAGAATGAATTTTAGTTTTAGTTTTGTTAAAATAATGAGATGTTCAGACGTTAGTCCAGAACAACATCACTAATCCTCAATCCTCTCTGATCAAGACAAGTGGACTAGGCAGGGTTACCAACCCAAAGCCCTGGATGTAACCTTTGAGGCAAAGTGAGAAGAGGAAGACGGAAAAGCACCCGCTCACTCTCGTTAAGCTCATTGCTTTGAGTTGAAGTAGACACAAATAAATGTGTAAACATTTTTCAGCTCAGATGTTCTATGATCTCGACTATGTAGGTGAACACACTTTCTGTTTTCAACCATCTTACCCACAAACTATTACCAACATCACCAGACTCCCTTAACAAATGTGGTGATTTTAAGAGTTGTTGAGTTAAAACAAACTTTGTAACGTAGTGAAACTCTGTCTCTGACAGACTCTGAATCATTGTCTCCTTCTTGTAAATTCAGCATTAAATGAAAACTGTCAGTTGTTTGTTTCCTTGTAGAAAGTGTCAGTTTGTGGCAGCATGGCTGTACCAGCCTGTCTGCTTCTGTGTCTAAAGTGCTAAAGTCTCACCTGCCAACATTTAGCAGCTGTTTGAACACACTGTTTACACTGATTTCACCATTTACACTCAATTTATGAAAGAAGAAACATTTTATTGATCTAAACATGTCACATTTTACAAAAACACTAAACAGTAACCAGTATAGGCGACTTCTTTGTCCCCAGACTCCCTTAACAAATGTGTCAGTTTAGTGAGTTGTTGAGTTGGAGACACTTTATAAACTGTGTGAAACTCTGTCTCTGACTGATTCTGACTGATTTGTTCCTTCTTGTAAATTCAGCAAATGTTCTGCATGAACTTCTTTCTGTCTTTGAGTAGAAACATGGAGTCTGTTTGTTGGATGTGACTTCCAGGTGGAGGGAGGCTGATGTTAGTGAACACGTCACATATAACGACGCTCAGCTGTCCACATAGTTTTGGCCATGATGCTGGAGTGCAGTAATGTCGTCTTCTGTAGAAATCAAATCCACATTTCTCGCTGCTTTCAACCAAACTGAGAGGAATCAGTCGCTGCCTGGGGCTCTGCTTATCACCCTCGATGATTAATGTTGCTACTGCACACACGCACACACACACACACACACACACACACATTCACATGCACACACACTTACACACACATAATCACGCTCCACATCAAATTTCAATTAATTAAATGCATTCAAGCACTCGCCATATCCCACAAGAAAAAAGGAGGAGGATTGTTGAATGGGTGCAGAGGAAGCGAAGCACAAAAGAGCTAAATTTAGAGGAATGACTGCACCCAGACCAGCTGTAGTGGTATGAGGATGAAATGGTGGAGGATGGCAGCTGAATGTTGCAGGAGTTGTTGTGGACGGGCCCGAAAGTCACATTGAGGCTCAGCTGGTTTGTTGCAGTCGAGCGGCGATCAGCGCCGGCGGCGGCGGATCGATCGGTGCTTCAGATAAAACGGTTAAGAGCCTTCGAGGAGACGAGGATGGACGAGTTGTTTGATTTCTGAGAGATTAAAACAGAGAATGTCTCCATGACTGAGGAGTTATACAAAGTCCAGAGCCATGTTTAATTTACTGTCTCATTATTAGTAGTATTCTTCAACTACAGTCGTATATATATAGTATATAGTATATAGTTTATATATATAGTTCTGTAGGTGCTTCTGGCTTTAATCTACAGGAACACTGAACTCTTTGTGTATGTCATTTTTCTCACCTAAATGTTTTGATGTACAATAAGACTGCAGATGAGCTGTATGTTTAATAACACTGTCACTGAAAACGAACACTTGACATGTTTTTCTGAGGAAATATTCAGGCGCCTGGAAAAAGAAAAGCCATTAAGTGACCTCTTAATCCTCCTGCCTGAGAGTGACAGGAGCAAAAACTCATTATAGTTCTTCATTTCCTCATTCACACTGACTTTGTGCTGATAAAAGAGTCAAAGACAAGTGCTGAGGTGGAAAATCAGCTTATGACTACATACAATTACACAAACTTGCATAATTTCCAAGTTTAAAGCTTCAAAAACGGATATAAACTAAATGTTACTGGATTTGAATCTCATTGGCTACATGATGCATCGGTCCAGAGGCTGGTGCCGGTCGGTTTGAAGTGAACCAGGATGTGATGTTTATTAAAGATCCTCCTGAGTTTCTCAGATGTTCCTGCGACATAGAGAAAGACGACGTTGTTACGTTCCCTCGTCTCGTCCTCTCTGTCTGCTCTGGATCTGTTAGAGGTTCTGACAAAGGTCCAGTTTGGGGAGCAGCAGGTTTTAAGTGCTCCCCTGATGTGCTCCTGTTCCTCCTCCTTCCCATCTGTCTTTGTGGGCACAGTCTCAGCCCGACGGTTTAGGGTTCTGTTGACGCAGCTTGTGCTCCAGTGGTTCTAGTTGTGTTTGTTGTGAAGCACTTTGTAACATTGATAAGTGCTTTATTAATACTATTATTATTATAAAGAAGTGCAATGCAAGACCACGCACCCCGCTGGTCCATCAGAACCTTTTAGCCTCTTTCCTGCAGAATAAGCAGAGATGGGCTGATGAACAGACGGACTGATGACGATGAAGATGATGATGAAGATGAAGAGGTGAAAGGTGTTGAAGTATAGACTGAGCGTCAGCGTGAAGTTCAGCACATCGCTGTGTGTTACTGCAGGGTGAGAACGTGTGTGTGTGTGTGTGTGTGTGTGTGTGTGTGTGTGTGTGTGTGTGTGTGTGAGTGTGTGTGTGTGTGTGTGTGTGTGTGTGTGTGTCGGATGGATAATGAGGTCTGTTGTGTCTCAGCAGCATCAGTTTCTATATTCACTCATATGTAAACGTTGCAGTGACGTTCGGTTTCCGTGCAGAATATTGATGCTGTATAACTCGATGAAGGAGCCGGTCTGACTCTCAGTATTATCAATGCTTCGTCTCCATGGAAACAACAATTGCAGTAATAGCCGAATCAAACAGTCTGGTTTTGACGCCAGACTGTAACAGATGATGTCCCAGCTTAGTGTGTTGGGATGTGGGCTTATCTCTGCTCACTGTCACCACGATACAGCGTCCAGCAGTTCAGACAGAATATCGGACGGCCGTGTTTGGTTGATCCGAGAGCACGAACATGAAACGTCCTGACAGATTTCCATGATGTGAGTCATGTCAGCGTATCTGAGAGACGTGGGCACGTTTGAGTACATGCAACCAGAGAAGCATCGTTCCAGTTTGAGGAGCTGGGTGACGATTTTAGTGCCTCTGCTGTCGGCCACGTCAGAGTTTCACCAGCGATGGTGGTTGATTATAGCGTGTTCACCTCCAGACAGGCAAGCAACAAAAAGATGAAAATCCAAAATCCAAAACTCCAAAACAAGAGATAACCAAGACACAAAATCAAAACAAACCTGAAATAAAGCGAGGAATCAGGAAACCAAAAGCAGGAAACACTCGACGGGAAGATGAGACAGGAAGACGAGGACAAAACAGAACAGACGAACTGCACAAAGAGAGAAGAGAAGACGAGGACGTAAATACACAAGAGGTGATTAACTAGAAGAACAACAGTTAGGAGGGAAAACAGACACACTCCAGGTGTTTCTTCCTCCAGGAGGTCTGGACCTGGACCAGATGGGGTCCGTTGTTCAGTTGTTCAATGATCCAAAGCTACATTTTGAGTTTGATGACTGTGTGAAGCAGATGTGTGATTGGCTGTTTGTCTTTGTTTCCAGGACACGGCGGGACAGGAGCGTTACCGCACCATCACCACGGCTTACTACCGCGGCGCCATGGGCTTCATCCTCATGTACGACATCACTAACGAGGAGTCCTTCAACGCCGTCCAGGACTGGTACGTGATCACTCAGTAAACTAGTGTGTGTGCGCCTGTGTTTGTTTCAAATAAAAGATTCAAATAAAGTTTTTAAAATGTGCTTTCAGGGCCACTCAGATTAAGACGTACTCGTGGGACAACGCCCAGGTGATCATGGTGGGCAACAAGTGCGACATGGACGAGGAGAGGATCGTTCCTCCGGAGAAAGGGAAACATCTCGCCGACCAGTTAGGTGAGACGTGCTGATGATACTCTTCAGCTCAGGTTTCAGGTGTGACAACTCTGATATGACGACCAGGGGGAGGTTCACGTTACCAGATAATCTGATACATCCACTTCAGACACAAGCGGACACACAGCCTCTCCTTTCTCATCAGCGATCATCGATTTACAGACTGAAGTGACAACTGCTGAAGATTTTATCAGCTGTTCATAATAATCATCTGACCGTCACTCACTGAGGCTGAAGCTAACAGGCCTGGCAGAAAGTCAGCATCCGCGCCAGTTAATGAGACGAGAAGACGAACGCAGCAGCAACACTGTCGTTGTCGCACCGCGTCGACAGGCTGATGATTCACATGTGTGAACGAGTTTACCTGCTGTCAGTCTCAACAATGTCCCAAACAGGATTATAGGCAGACTTTACGAGAGCTTTACGATGACTGACAGGGCTCAAACATTCAGATGAAACATTTACAGACCTCTGACTGTCAGTTGTGCTATAAACTAACGCTTAGTGGTGATTATCTTGGCGTAGTTTGTGGGGAGGCAGAAAAATGTCCATAATAGGTCCAACAAAATGACTTCCTGTATAAATAAAAATAAAATGAGCTTATTAAATACAAAGGATGATGATAAGGAATAAATCTGAATCCTTTTACGTTTGATTTAGTAATAAGTTCATTTTTGAGCGGCTTGTGAGGTGCGACGTCAGTGTTGAGTTACAGTCATTGACTTTGTGTTGCTGTCGCTGTGATCTGTGAGTGAGTCTGCATATTTCTTTTTGCAATGTCGTACCTGCGACTACTCAATGTTTAAAGGGAACATAGAAATTGTAGGTCTCAATTTGATAAATCACTTCTATTAATCTTTAACTTTATGGTTGCTTCAGTTGTGTGCGTCATGTGTGAAAGACAAACACCTTCAGAGGTCAGAAAATAATTTAAAAACTCGGTTTTGTGTTTGCCCCTCTGAGCCCAAATGTCAAAATCACCTCTGCCGTGATCAAACGTACACCTGACTGATCTCTAACACCAGGTCACCGTGTCAACAACTGTAGATGATGTTATTTATCAGTCACAGAGTCAGTTTAGTTGGGATGTTATAACATCTGTATCTGTTAAGAACCTCGGTCAGAAGTCCATTACACATTTATTTCATAAATAAGTAATAAAATAAACACCGCTAAAGACAAAATCCTCCATCATCCAGATTGATAACTGAGAAACTGAGAGTGGAGAGGTGGTTCACCCGTTCACCACTCTGCTCACAGTTATTCAGATATTAACATTCAGAGACTAACTGCACATAGTCTGTTCTCTGCAGTTTGCATTTTGTTGTGATTTTCTTTATCGAAGGTCAAACGACGGAGACATGTTGGCTTTCAGTCTGCTTGTACATGAATCTCCCATAGACTGCAACAGAACTGGTGCCAAACTCTGGCACCACTGCAAAATCCGATGACGTCACGTCCCTGAGTGCAGACAGGAGCTGTTTAAAGCTAACGTAGCAGCTGTATAATATAACAGGAAACTACAACAGGCTGATGAGAGGATATCAGCGCCGACCTGTAGCTGACATCACAACAGCACATTTAATGAGCTCATCTTATCTGAGGCCTTTGTGTCTGTGTTAGCATTTTAGCATCCATCAGATTATAAAACACATTCCTGAGTTCCTCCAGAAAGTAGAAGAACGAGCAGCTCTTCACGTTCAAAGTACGAGGACGTCTCTGTGGACGGGATTTAAAGGACAGGAGGAGCAGCCGGTTCACAGACAACAGGAGCTCAGCTGCAGCAGTAATTATTCCTGAGGTGGAGGTGAAGAATTAAGAGTTTATGAGCTCTGAATTAAAATCACCTCCCCGACACCATCACACAGCTTCACGCACGCTTCAGTTTTCTGTTGGAGGCTGCAGAGTACGATATGTTTCTGTGATCAGCGTGAGCTCCTCCAGCTTCAGGTCTTTAGAGTCTGCTGTCTGACTTAAGTCGGGCGTTGGTTTAATCTATTTGAGCATCTCAGGGTTTGTTTGCTGTATTCACACTTTTCTTCCCACTTCACAAATATCTTGTGTAACCTGGTGTCCCGGTCCACGAGGCTGACTGAGGTGTGATGTCACGCTGATGCAGATAAAAAGAACTTCACTCGCTTTGTGCTTATTTTCTGATTCATGATAAAAAACCTCATCGCTCGTAGTCGTTGGATCTGCAGCTGCTCACAACACACTGGATTTTCTAACTTTTGCTGACCTGCGTCAGACTCTTGTTTCAGTGAAGCCTGCAGCGTGAGAGTTTATTAAAGACTCGGACCAGTGAGGAAACAGCTCCCAGCAGAGGAGTGAAAACCAGTATTTTACATTATTAATTCAAACACCTCAGAGGCCTCGGGCTTCAGGCCACACAATTGCAGTGTTTAGATATTCCTCAGCACAAACAGCCCAGGGTCAGCTCACTTTCTCCTGGATTTACCTGGTTGTCAGCTGCTCGTTCTCACAGTCCTGATCACACAGTTGTTGTTAAACAGTGAAATATTTCTCTACTTCAGAGAAGATATAACTGACCTAACCTGATAAATCGCTGCTGAACACTAACGAAGCTGTTTTCATATGAACTCCTCGACTCTCCTGTTTCCTCCCGCAGGCTTCGAGTACTACGAGGCGAGCGCCAAGGAGAACATCAACGTGCGGCAGGTCTTCGAGCGCCTGGTGGACATCATCTGCGTGAAGATGTCGGAGCGCGTGGACGTGGAGGCGCCGGTGGCTCCCGGCACCAAGACCGCCAAACTGACCGACAAGCCCGCCCAGCTACCTCAGAAGTGCTGCTGATCGTTGGTCGACGTTCATCCCTCCGCTGTCGCCTCGTTCACCTTCCCCCCAATCTCTCGAGAAAAAGAAAAAAACAGATTAACTATCGTAACATTCCTCAACACACTCTCTGCTTCAGTCCATGTTTGTGAGCAGTAATAATCACTACGCCTACTGCGGTTTATGCTAACTAACATTTATATAACCAGTTTCATTCCCATCTGTCCCCAAGTGTCCAAGGTTGGTCCTTACGTAGACGGAGGAGGAAGCCTGGCAGTGCACTCCAGACAAAATGTAATTTGGCGCTTTTGAATCGGTCGTAGGAGGGAAACGCTAACATGCTAACATGCTAACTGCGACTGGAGGCTGGTGTGTGTCACAACATTCAAGCTCGGTGCAAGAAGTCAGAATTAAAGTTAGTGAGGAGGTGAGACAGCACGACAACAGGTTGATGAAGCATCTCGTTGGAAAGACGATAAAAACAGACAAATAAACAAATGTGGATGAAACGTACAACACACACCGGCAGAGTCGCCTGACGTCGAGCTGTAATCACAGTCAGTGCAGGATTTTATTAATTCTTTTGCTGGTAAGATTTAAAAACCCCAAAAGGCTCCTGAAAATACATTTCTGACTTCTTGAAGAGTTGATCAGCACTGATACTCACGTTACAGTAATATATTACTTTAAGCAGTAACAGAATAATATAACATGTGGAGGGTTCGAATCCCGGCTGGGATTCTCTGTGGAGTAATGTTTCTCACAAAGCTCGTGTTGGTTTCGTTCGCCCCCGTCACAACATGTTAGGTTGATTCTCGGGTCGGTCTTGTACTGATTCTGCCGGAGGGGTTAAACCCAGAGAACCAGTTTCATTAGTATGATATGTGGTCAAATTAAGATTCTTCTTGAGGCTCCAGAAAAAATATCCAGAAGAAGAATCGTGTTCACAAAAAAGCCAAAATGGCTGCAGAGTCAGAATCTTTGTCCATTTCTTTGAGTTTATCAGAGAAAAAGACAAAAAACGTCAAGTTTCAAGAGTCAAGAGCGATCCGTGTTCTGGGGAAATGGCACAAGTTGTCAGTTATTGATAATTGATCAGACTTCAATCCACCTCCGAGTTCAAGACTGCAAAAAGGTCGAGGCTGTTCGATCGTTCTCTATCTTTGGCACAATATCATGAATCAGTAACACATTACTCCACAGAGACCCTGATACTGTCAGTAACTCAATACTTCCAAATGAAAGTAACTAACACGTCACACTGATCACTGATCAGACTCGTTGTCACCGGTGTGTGTTGCTCTTTCCGTGCAGATGAAAACGTTTCAGGTTTAAACCAGAGAGCGCTGCAGTTACAGTCCAGTTTAGTTTTTTGCTGCACGACCACAAAAAAAAAAAAAAAAAGACGCCAAATGTACATTTTGCAGTGAGTGTGCTGCTGGTGGGAGCAGGAAGCAGGAAGCAGGGTCCACAGGTTAGCACAGCACTGCCTCTCCTCTCAAAGTGTAGCACAACGACAAAACACCACCGCTGCTCATGTCCACAAGTTTACAGGCCACAACATCAGATAGGCTGCTTCTCAAATAGATAGTCTCCTATACGATATGCCTATAGTCCTCTTACTGTTACTGGCCTTACTTTAGTGCTGTTTGTGGCTTGAAAGACGCTTTAGGGCTACACCACTGATGCACAACTCCCAGCAGGGCTGCAGCCAAAATCACTCGAGTCGAAGACCTAAACAGGAGCGGGTCGAGTCCGGAAAACAAGTGTTTTTAAACTAAACTTGATGTTAATAATGAAGCAAATCAATGTGCAGAACAATACTGGAACAAAGATAAGTTGTGTTGCACTTTCCTTCACAAACTTTAATAACTTTAACACTTTAACCACTAAAGCAGGAAGGTTCTTATGATTTCTGCATCTTTAGGACTTCTTTATCTCAGAATCAGAGATAATTTTCTCTGAGCGTTACGAGGTACAGATCACGTAATCACCAGATGCTAAGCAGGAGACACTGGAGTGATAATTACATGAAAATGTCTCGGTGTGAGCTGCTCTGAGAGATGACGAATGGATGAATGATGCTCTGCTTTTGGCCACAATCTTTATTTCCTGTGACCGCGTTTTCAAATCTGCGTTGTGTCGAACAGGCTGATGAGCTCATCTCGTTTTCACTGCTCACGTCTTTAAAATGTAAATGCATGCAGGGCAGGACCGAACACGACGCTGCTGAACTTCCAGGTCAGATGAAATTCGTCCTGCCTCGTACAGACGGTTCTTCAGTCTGCACGAGAGGCTCGGTTTATAATAAACCTGTTCGCTGTCTCGTATGGAAGAACAGGTAGTTTGTCAGATGTACTGCAGCAGCTGCAGCGCGCCTCACAGTGTTTCAGTCAGCTTATAACCTGACAGGAAGTGTCAAAATATCTGCTGCTGTGCCGGCTGCTGGAAGTTTATTCTGTCAGGCTGGGTTGTGTTGCAGGCAGGGAAGGATTACTGAAGCTGAAGCTGAGAAGTGACTCACAGTCAAGTCCAGTCATTTTATTTATAAATCACAAAGTCTTTCTACAGTTTTTCCAGATTGTGTTGCCCTCTCTCCTCGACTCAGATAAGGCCTGATTGGAGAATGAATTACAGCTACACAGAGTCACTGTGTCTCTCACAAAAACATGATCGAGTGGCGTCGTTTGTCGTCCTGAACTCCAGAAATCACTTCACATTTTGCACATCTGGTTCCCTCGTCTCAAAGATTATTGTCGAGGGAACCAGGACGATGCAAATTTCCAGGTTAGTCGATAAAAATACATCATCCCGACACGTCTGACATCGCAAACACGCCGAAAAAAACAAAAAAAACCATCTTTGTTTTAAGTCTTAATGAGGTTTGAAATTAGACGATGGAATTTTTACCAGAGCTGAAAACTGAAGTAGCTGAAGAGTGAGACGTCTCACTTCTCTCTCATCTCTGTTGAGAGTTGCACGTGCTCAGTACCAATCTTATTTTTCATACTTCATTCCCTCTTACAAACTCATTTGAACCAGATGTCAGCGGGTTTTGGGTTTTTCAGTCGGGGTATCTCGTCCCTGTGTCGAAGAAGTCAGGGCACTTTTACGCGTCTTCATCACGGGCCTGAAGTCTCGTAGTTCGTCAGTGATTAAAGGAGAATGTAACGACATCCTCTGCTTCGTTGGTGTAAAGGAAACCAGACGTCAGGTGTCGACCTGTGAAGTTAATTTTGAGTCCGGACCTCTAAAGGAAGATATTTTCTCCGCTGTGGGAGCAAAGTGCTGAGAGTACATGACCGTTATGACTCTGACTGTAATTAATGTAAAAGAGAATTTATTATCTTTGAGTTTAATTATACACATTTTAATCCTCACACCAGAGACGAACAGGTAGAAATCTCCGTATAGACTGAAGTTCATGTGGAGGACGATGTTGGGTCGTCATAGTAACAAAGTGCTGGTGTCGTCTTTATTAAAAGAAAGTGATCGACTGGAAACCAGGACCAGAACCAGGACACACACCTTCGTTATCACAGTACACCTGCAGTTACCAGCAGTGACCACAGGTGTCGCCAAATCAATCCTATACTGAAGTTAGCATGCTAACCAGCTAGCCTCTCCTAACAGCCCTCTGTAGCTCAGAGGTGACGGTCTGACAGCCTGTAGTTTCAGCTGGAGATGTAAAAGCAGTCAGTTCACTGCTGAGTCCAACAAGATAAACTCACTAAATGTGAAGAAAGAATTATTTTGACATCTACTTTCCTTCTAAACAGAAAAATCCAACTGTCCACCGTCTGAAACTCAGAATTCAATTTAAATTGTGAGAAAAAGTGAAACATCTCTGTTTGTCTCCTCTGTCTCCACACTGACCTCCGCTGCTGTCAGAAGCTCAGGTTAATGATAAATAGGACTTGTGTTACTAACTAATAGTCACAAATATCAGAAGCTGGTGTTTTATCATGAACAGCACTAACGGCAGCTCTGACCATCTGCAGCCAGCCGTCCTGTCACGCTGACAGGCTGAGAGGACGAGCTGTTGTGCTGCTGCTACGTTGATGTCAGTCGACACAATGGAAGGACTCAGCACGAGGCGTCAGTCTGTGAGACGAGCTGCCGAAGCTGACAGTGATGAACAAAGACGTCGTTCTGCATGTTCAACAGAGTCACGCTTTAAAACATCAGTTACACTCACGTTCATTTCCTCCTTTACTCTCACAACTCGTTTCCCTCGAAGGAAGAAGACGTGTTTTCATCCCTCCATCTCTTTCCACAATCAATTAAAAGTAGAACGACAGATTAATCGATAATGACAGCAGGTGTTAGTTGCAGCGCGACTGTCGATCTGATGAGCACTTTTTGTTTGAAGCATACTGAGTCCTTCAACAGGAAAACATACAACTAACAAGACAGGACTGATTATATAAAGACAGTGGAGATGATGCTGCAGCACGACAACTGCAAATCAAGAGAAAAAGATTTTTATAAAACAAAATAAGACAAACGATGAACAGATGAAGAGCACAAACGAGCAGCGACTGAGATCAAGATGTTTACAGTTTCTTAGCCATTATGTATTGATACTTCAGCAACTTAAAGGAGCAGTGCAAACAGTCCAGTCATCGTCTCCTCCTGATGATATAAAGTCAGGTGAAGTCTCGTAGTCCACAGAACATTAAAGAACATTAAAGAACATTAAAGAATATTTTACCCAGTATATTCACAAGATTAACAGGATCAGAAGCGTTAAATTGTTGTACATTCTCAGACTTTGACTTTCTGATGTATTTGCTGCTGAACTTTGTTCCTGTGCACATCGTTTCATTGAGTTCAGAAACCAAACTTGACACCAGAAGAACAAAAGGCCCAGATCAGACCCCTGCAGACTGCCACAGACTCGACCCAGACTGCCGCTGAGCGCTGCAGCCCTGCTTCACGGTGGCTCACAGCTTTTGCACTGGCCGACAGTCCGACGCCACACCGAGGTGTTTTATACTCACACATGTGAGCGGAGCCGATGAGTGAAGAGCACACGGTTCCCTCCTCCCCCTTTAGCAGGTGTAGTCACGTAGCCGTCATGTTCGCAGTGTTTCCTACATGAACGTGTGTGTGTGGGTGTGTGTGTGTGTGCGTGTGTGTGCGTTCTCCTGTTGCATATGGTTATCATGATATTTATTGCGTGTTCAGTTGTGAGGGTTTTTGTGTTTGTGTACAGTATCTTTGACGGAAGTGTGATATTTTGACAATGTCATGTCAGCTGAGATACAAGTACGTGTGTGTATATGAAAGACTTCAAGAAAAAAAGGGAAGACGAGGAGAACAAAAACTTAACGTGCATTTATTATTAAATATAACGAAGATAGAAAATAAAGATTTCCTGCCAAATTGTTCTTTAGCTCCCACAGCGCACGTTCCTGTGTGTACCTCCCCACCATGTGTCTTCAGATGGATGAAAACATACAATAATATTGACATTGTCTTCATATGATTATTTTTTAAGTGAATTTGTAAATGATAGATTTAGAAATTATAATGGTTGTTGAGTATGAATTTATTTTTATGCTGTGTATACCATGGACAAATTATATAGAGAGTTTATGTAAACTTGTCGTCTTACAGTTCACTCCTGTTCGGGGAGAAGCACAAAGTGATTGTACAAAATATTGTGAATGTTTGTATATTATAGATGCAATTTAGTATAATAAAAATCACAATCTTTAATCATAAAACATCTGATTTTTTCTTGAATTGTACACGACACGTTCATCCGGACGACATATGGCAAAGAAATGATGGCACAAGTGTGACCGCATCAATAATCAATAATGTCCATCTAGAATAAAATCATTTGTAGAATATTTAAACATTATTTAAGAATGCACTTCTTTGGTTACATGAGATGTCAGAGAGGCCGATCACGATCCAAAATCCCAGTTTTAACCTCCACACACGTAAAGTTTAACAGTTTCCTTTTTTTTAAATTCTGAATTTAGTATAAACAACTTAGACTGCAAAAGGAACGTATAAATAAATAAACAAATATACAAATAATCTAAAATACTCAATAAAACATCTAATACATGTATATATATATAGATATATATATATGTATACATATCAGCTGAAGCTGATGTTATCAGAGCCTAAAGCATCAGTCTGACTGAGGAGAGGTTGAAATATCAAAGTAAACATGTCAGCTGGCCCCGAACAGTCGGTCGTATCTTCTAGTAAAGAACAGGATTGCAATTTTTCCATCCAACTAAAACTTGTCGTCTGACCACCAGCGTGGCAAAAGACAAGAGACTATTTACTTATTATTAAAATAAAATGTTGTGTTACAGCACAAAGGTCTGATGGTTGTTTCATCAACATCGTTGGAAAGCACATCAAGTAGTTGATGCCAAATATTAAATATCTCAGGTTCTGCTTGCAACGGTCACACATGAGTACAGCTGCACTTTCTAATCAGTCTCCTCTTTCTGCTGCTGCTGTAATCCAGTTAAGAGGAACTCTGAACAGATGAAGATGTTTTAAGACCAGTTTTAGGTGAATGAATCTGTGGGAAAGTGATGACAAATTGTTTCGTCTGTATATACATAGTACAGTTGGCTTTTTGCCCTTTGACCTCTCGGGATCTATCATCTGAGGGTGTATTAACCCATAGAAACTCTTAAATCACTTTTTACTCAGGCAGATAATAACAAACTTCCTCTCTAGGGAATAATAAAAATGAAATAAACTTCTTTTCCCTGATGAAATGGAAGAGGAAAAACTAAAGGTGTGTAAAAGAGGCTCAGTCACTTCTGATGCTCACAATTTCCCTCAAATAGAAACAAGAACAGAAAAGAAATTGAAAGTGAGTCAGGACCAGAATCAGCCTGACCTGAGTGACCCAAGCTGCTTTCACTTATCAATTAGGAGCCAGTCTCCTCACCTGCAACAGCTGATCTGAATCTACTGCAATCAGTCCAGAGGGAGTCAGAATGAAACATAGCTAGTCCTTCACAACGGGACGGCTACATACATACGTTTTGTAACGTTGTTAAACATCTAAGGACTGAAAATGTTTTATTTGATCTGCATGTCTGAATAAAGTCTCTTTTTATTTACTGTGTTAGATTTAAAGCCAAGGCAGCGAAAGACTGTTTTCAAACATTATTTGATTTTTTTTCGGATTAAAACTATATTTCAGTTTTATTTTTGCAAACTTGAAAGATTTAATTCAGTTATTCGGTTCTTTTGTTATTAAAAACTGTTTGTTTTTACAGATTTTTGTCTTAATTACAAAGATTTTATTCACTGTTTGTCAATCAAACTTTACCTCTGTCGTCACAGATATGTCGACCAATCAGACGGCTCGTGTGTCTGTGATTGATTTGCGCTCAGCCAATCGCAGGCTTTGTTTTGGCTAGCTGCTATCTGAGCCAGGCTAGGCGGCTGGACTGAAACCGAAACTCCAAACTTGATCAACATTAAGCTAGCTGTGACAAAGGTGAGCATCTCCGCGTGTCCGAGTCCAACTAACTGCTGCGTCACGCCTCAGATATCAGGTGTAGCCTGCTAGCTAACGCTCAACACGCAGCACTCGGGATGTAGCCGGTGCGGCTAAACTAGCGGCGTTGTGCTTTTCTTAACAACAGGATTACTGAAAGCTAACATGCAGCTAACCGAGCCGGTCTGAGGCTAAAGGGACTCATTTACCATCCGGTCCAATTCACACTAATTGTTGTGATGTTGTTTGTGAATATTTCAAACTAGCTCCAACAGCTAGCTCGCTAGCTTCCCACTGTATTAAGACAGCTAACGTTTGTTAAAGCGGCTAACTGTTGCCCCCGTTTAAATCACTGAATATTAACGGGGGGTTCTGTTCACCGGCGCCGGGTCGCATTAACCTGCATTACGTTCCATGTAGCTCTGTCGCGCGATGATGCTGTGCCACCAAACTGCAGCGATAAAATCAGTTATTTTAAATTGTCCTCTCTTATTGTACATAATGATATTCAGCTTTAATAGTGTCGATAACAGTAGATGACCTTCTATAATGCGGCATATATTTGATGCAGCAATTATTATCACAGAGTGTCACGTAAGAATAACAGTCTCTTCCTATCAGTACACATTAATTGATTGTCAAAAATATGTGGACACCCAACAAATGTTAGCCGTATGTGACTGTCACACCGGAACTATCTGCTGCTGTAACAGCTTCCTCTTTTCTGAAGGCTTCCAGAAGGTGTTGGAGCCCAGCTGAGGAGGTTTGTGCAGCTCCCAGCTCATTTTAATTACTGATGGGAGGATAGATCTGCAGTAATTAAGGCTTTCTTCAAACAGCGCTCACATTCCCTTACAGACATTGAAAGAGCCACTGCAGGCTTTAGTCATCCTGAAGCTCACACAGTGTTTGAGTTGTTCACCGGTCTGTTGGTACCAGTGTTCCTCTTCCTGTTGACACATAGCATTTCCTCATTGAGCTGCAGAAGTCAGATGTTAGTGAGTCAACAGATTAATCTTTTGATCAGTTTTCCAATGAACTGATTAATCATTCAGATCATAAAATGTCCAAGGTGACATCCCGTCTTCCAGCTCTTTCCCCCAAAATTCAATATATAAATAATCTGAAAATATTTAATCAATTATAAGATAGTCACCCATTATATTTGTGTTGATTGACTTGTGGATTACTGACTGATCATTTCAGCTTCAGTGAGGTCTAACACTGACGCTGACTGATGAGGTCGGACTCAGTCTGTGTCATCACAGATATGTTTACTGGGGTTCAGGTCAAGTTCTTCCATATCAAACTGGGAAAACTGTTTCTTGATGGAGCTGCTTTGTGCAGAGGAAAACTGTCATGTTAAGACTGGAAAGAGACAAACACTAACTTTTGATACAAAGCTGCAAGAGCACAGGTGTGTGGGAGTGTCCACATACATTTGGCCATAGTGTACCAGCAAGACATGTTAATCAGCCCTGAAACTATCGCATATGTTTTTAAAATGGCTGCGTGATCATTGTTGGATGAAATGACAGCATCATATTCAGTGTTTGTTCATGTTCATGAGCATCATCTCCTCCGTCTGCAGCCCGTCTCTCCAGAGGACTCTGTTGAAATGCCTCAGACCAACAAGTCAGCGAGCGGCGCCAGTGTGCCGGGACAGGTATCTGCCCCAGACCAGGGCGAGCCGCCGCCGCCACAGGATGTCAGGACCCAGGTGGCTGCTGGGGACGGAGATGGAGCTGGAGGAGTCGCTGCAGAAGACCAGGGAGACCCTGAGATCATCAAATCACCCAGTGACCCGAAGAAATACAGGTGAGAGAGAGCTGCGGTTTAAATGTCAGACGGGATTTTTCTTTACATCAGAAGAGAAACAAGGCGTCACAAACAGAGGTGTGTTGTGTTTAGCTGGTTTTCTTTTGTTGATCAATATTCAAACGCGAGTACAAATATTCAACATAATGCTCATAATCAGCTGTTTTTAATGAGCTTCTCGTGACTCTCGGTGGTGTTAACGAGCAGCGAAGTGGTGAGATGTGTCCTCAAATGCAGCGAAGAAGACGACGTCTGCTAACGTAGGATTACAGTTATCGGTCTGGCCGATATTCAGCATTTCTGATTATCTGTGAATTTTCTGTCTGATTGCTGATTAAACAAACTAATTAAAAATGTTATTTTTGCTCTGATGCAGCATCTTCTCTCACAGTGTCCCGCACACAACACTGTCTGATCAGTTACATTTCACAACTTATCACCTTTAAACTTTTAATAAACTGAATCTGCAAATGAACTGGAAACTCAATTTATCAATTAAATGTAGTGTAGAGGAAGGAAATACTCAAGTAAAAAACTGTAGTGAAAACTGTAGTTAAGATCAGTACAGTTGAGTAAATATTTATCAAGATGATCCGTGTCCTTGATTTCTAATAATCTGGATCAGTCGAAAAAAGTCTCATTTAATGTTTCATGAGGAAGAAAATGACTCAGTGTGTCTGTCATGATACTACAGTGTCTAACTTCAGTTCAGTGTCTTGAAAAATACAGTTATTGATGATAATCCATCAAACTGTTAATGGAGGATATTTGACAAAATATAAACAAACACTGGCCTCGAGGTGAAGTTTGTCACTGAGCTACATCTAACTGTCTCTGGTGTCCATCAATGCAAAATTAATTTAAAGTTGTATAATGTAACTGAACTGCAGGTGTAAAATAAAAGCTACTCACTCAACAGAATCAGAACATGAGTCCTGTTGAGCTCCTGCGAGCTCGGTGTTGGAGCATCGATGCTGATCCTCTCTCGCTCTCTCTGCAGATACATCGAGCTGAGCAACGGCCTCCGAGCGCTCCTCATCTCCGACTTCAGCGGGGCCGACGGGAAGGGAGGCGGTGAGAACGGAGAGGACAAGGGAGAGGCAGAGGATGGAGAGGAGGAGGAAGAGGAGGAAGGTGAGGAAGAGGGGGATTCAGGCGAGGGGTCGGAGGAGGACGAGGAGGAAGACGAAGAGGAGGAGCAGGACAGCGACTTCGACGAGCTGGACGAGGAGAGCGCAGGGAAGAAGAAGAGGGGAAGCTCTGAGAAGCAGGTGGGTCGAACATTTACTGACAGAAATGACAAAGAAAAGCAACAAATCGTCACATTTAACGAGCTGGAAGAAGAAATATTTGATATTTTTGCTTTAAAGAGATGAAGGAATCATTCATTGATTATTAAAATGGGTGGCAGCTCATTTCATCAACTAATCAGTCACTGGAGTCATAGTTGCAGCTCTACTGGACACAGACCCTTCAACACACACACACACACACACACACAAATCCAGGTTAATCCTCTGAGGTCTTAAAGTGTGTGTTTGTGTGTTTCCAGGCGGCAGCGGCTCTGTGCATCAGCGTCGGGAGCTTCAGTGACCCCGACGACCTGCCCGGCCTGGCCCACTTCCTGGAGCACAGTGAGTCCAACAGAACCAAAGCAGCTTCACATGATTCTCATTATCACAGCTGTCTGACTCTGCCCTCGTCATCCTCTCTGCTCATTAACACGTCAGACAGACTTCACACAGCGATAGAGGAGACTAGTGGCAGGACATGAGTGAAGTGTAGCAGGATACGACTGATTCTTCATACTCGGCAAAGTAAATACTGGACCCAGTTTTCACGAGCCACATGTGACACAACACACCATCAAGTGCAAACATTTAATATGTGCTGTATGTTGTGTTGTATTGTTCTGACATGGACGTGCAGTTTCACTCAGGCGTCGCCTTTGTTGTAGAGAGTCGTTGCTCAGAGATCACCAGCAGCTGATTATGTGATTTTGATGTGTGTCAGTCTGAGTCACTGAATCAGTTTATTCCCCTCTTGTATTTGTTGGAAAGGTTCGTAACAGCTGATACTCAGAGATCATAAGAGAGTACAGACAGATAAAATGTTTCCTGTAACCTTGATGAAGATGAACACAGTCTTGTCTCCGTCGTGTGTTTCTGGCTGTTAATCGCCTCCTGATTTCGTTTCCTCTCTGATGTTCAGTGGTGTTTATGGGCAGTGAGAAATACCCGGCAGAGAACGGCTTTGACGCCTTCCTGAAGAAGCACGGCGGCAGCGACAACGCCTCCACCGACTGTGAGAGAACCATCTTCCAGTTCGACGTGCAGAGGAAGTATTTCAGAGAGGCGCTCGACAGGTGAGGCCGGCTCCTAAACCTCCAGTCGCTTCACCAGGGACACACTGAGACACGTTTCTTTGTTTTTCTGCTGGTTGATTTAAAATTTTTAAGAAGTTTTTACCACAAAGAGAAAAACTGAATGTTCCCGAGACTTTGGCCGAGCTCTGGTAGGTCCAGTGTGTGGCTGACAGTGAGCCGCAGGTCGGTATGCGGGAGTTTCCTGTTTGAACATGAGTGTTTGGGCGTCCCCCTGTTCTGAAGGCCAGCGTCCTGCCTGCGTGTTGATGGCAGCTTGTTGTCGGCCATCTGTCTCTCTGATGGGAGGTCAACCGGTTCATTAAAGATCAGCACGAGCACTCAGCCGCCCTCCAACAGGCCGACTGGTGTCCTCGCTGCAGCCACGTCGGTGCCTTTGCTGTTTTTAGAGCAGCGGTCGGTGGATGGAAACACGACGAACGCGACGGACGAGGAGACGCCTGCAGGTTGAATTTCTCAGGTTCAGTTGGTGACATCTGAATAAAGCAGCTGCCAAAATGTTCCCTCTGCAGGAGGAGATGAAGTAATGTGGTCGTTCCAACAACTCCGACAATTACTTGCTTCATTTGTTTTTTAAAGACACAGTATGTGATTTCTGCCACTAGGGGTCTCTCAGTCACAACAAAACAAAAGAAGTTATTAGCGTGAGATCATGGGAGTTACTGTCTTCATCATTAAACATCATCCGTTACTGATTAAAATCTATCTGATGTGACTCAGAAATGCAGAAATCTTCACAGACGAGGTCATTTTTTAGTTTGATTTTGAGTTTCACTCTCTGCTGGAAGTTAAAGCGACGGGCGACTAAATGAAACCAACGTTACCTCGAGTACGATTACAGATTTCTCTGGGTTTGAACTGGAGCTGCACAATTTATTAAAAAATTACTGAAATCAAGTATGACGAGTACAATATCCAAATCACAAGAACATCTTTATAATGACGTCCTGTCGAGCTGCAGAGACGTCCTGACCGACATCTTCTTCTCCAGATGTAAGAAAACACGTCTGTTTGGTACAGACACCAACAAAGATCACATCATCAGCGTTTTAATGCTTTTTACAGTTGTGAAGCAAAAATGACCACGAACCAGGAGTCACATCACAATCACAATGATCACAATATGATGTTTCTATGGTATCATGCAGCCTTAGTTTAGTACACAACTCAACAAAATACACAACAATGTTTTTAGACATTTTAATGCAGAAATGTTGCATATTAACATATTTAATCTATAATCAAGTTCACATGTTCCCTGAACCCAATTTAACGTCTTTAATTGTCTTTTTTTGTTTGATCAACAATTAAAAACAAAGATCTTCAGTTTGCACACACACACACTGAACTGAAGAGTTAACAGTTAATGTGTGTGTGTTTGTTTCAGGTGGGCTCAGTTCTTCATCTGTCCTCTGATGATAGAAGATGCCATCGACAGGGAGGTGGAGGCTGTGGACAGCGGTGAGTCCACATTGACTCACTTCATGTTTTCACTCAGTTCTGGTCCCTGTGGTCCAAACCAACAACCAGAGGCTTCAGTCAGAGCCGCTCCAGCTGTAAGCTGTTGTTGGCATCGTGTTTTCAGGTTGTCCGTACATTTGTTCGTCCATCCCATTCTTGTGAACGCGATTTCTCAAGAACACCTCGAGGGAAGTTCTTCAAATTAGGTTCAAACGTTCGCTATGACTCGTGGTCAAAGGTCAAGGTCACCACGACCTCCAAACAACACGTTTAGCTCAAGAGTTTGTACGATAATTACGTTAAACTTTGACAAACAAATGTCTAAAAGGATAAAATAATGAAGTTAAAACATTTGATATCCAAAATGTTAGAGGTCAACTTCACTGTGACGTCATAACAATCTGCAAAAAATGTTCTGGTCCTTATTCAGCAGCGTGACCCGGCACACACACAGTACCTGCAGTTTGTGATTTTGTGAGAGAAAAGACGTCACTTCCTGTCTAATAAACATGTTATTGGCCAATTTATGTAACAATTCAAAGAGTATGACAAGAGTATCAATACATGAATATGATCAAACAAAACCAAATAAGTGAATCTGTTTGTCATCACTGTTAAAAAGTTAAAAACTAACAGCCAGACTGACTTTTACTTCTTAAATTAAAAAATCAAATGAAAACTATAATGGCCACTGAGGGGCTGTTACACTGGAACCTGCCTTGTTGACGTGTCGCCTTTACGTGTCGATTAAATAATTCACGATCACAAATCTCCAGAGCCACACTGAGTGTATTTATTTGTACACCATCAGGTCCATCCAGTGTGGACAGCGATCCACACACACTTATACAACAAACAGATGACTGCATGGTGTGATGCTACTGACGGTCATAAACTGTGAACAGACAAACAAGTCATTCAGTCTTCAGGTCGAGTCTCAAGTCATCACAACAGTGACTGGAGTCAAGTCCACATCTCTGTTAGACAGTCAGACATCCTGCCTCCGTCACATATCTGTGTTTTGATAACACATTTAAAGGATCATTGTAAGAATCGTGTCTGTATTGGATATTTTTAACTTCCCCATATCAGCATCGGCCCCAGAGACCGGTCAGGGGCTCTGATGAATAGACAACTGAAAGCATTAGAATGTGTTTTGAACTTTATGAATGAAAAGAAATACTGAGCACAGTCCTGGTTTTTGTTGTTTGTCTGAGTTTGTTCCTCCTTCACGGCTCTTCTCTGTTTCCCTGTTCAGAGTACCAGTTAGCGAGGCCGTCTGACTCGCATCGTAAGGAGATGCTGTTCGGGAGTCTGGCTAAACCCGGACACCCGATGGGCAAATTCTGCTGGGGTAAGAACACACAAACATTAACGGACCACAGCAGGAGAAAATGTTTTGATTTCTCCTCTGATGATCATTTTCCCAGTAATAAATCTGTCTTGTAGTTTCTTCTAATCCGCCTCTCAAAGGTTTTGAAGTCCTTCCTCTCAGATGTCTTCAGGTTTGACGTGTCCTCACTGTCGAACATGTGCTCCTGTCAGGTAACGCTCAGACATTAAAGCACGAGCCCAGAGAGAAGCAGATCAACACCTACCAGCGGCTCCGACACTTCTGGAGGAGATATTACTCGGCCCACTACATGACGCTCGCCGTTCAGTCCAAAGGTACGGACACAAACTCACAGCAGCCTGAGAGGCTGTACCGCTCATTACACACCAGCATGTAAACCTGGTGGATAAAACATGGAGGACGATTAAATCCATCTTAAGACTGTGGTGACACACCTGAGGAGGTGTGAACGTTCAGTGTTTGACTTGAAGCTCTCACTCTTCGTGATGTTTTAATGCTCAAAACATTATGAATACTAACGAGCTGATGTGGACATCCTGCGTGGCTAAACACCAGTGTTTGACCCTCTGGAGGTCAGAAACAAACATGACCTCCCCTAACCCAAGCTGCAGCTAACGTTAGCATGCTATGCTATCAATGTGAAGCTGACTGAGATGTGATTTTGTTGTTCAGAGACTCTGGACACTCTGGAGCAGTGGGTGAGAGAGATCTTCATCAAAGTTCCCAACAAGTAAGACCTCATCAACTCAAATCACAATCAATCAATCAATCAGTCTGACTGTCTGATCCCCGTTTTAATGACTCACCTCAGCCACGTTGTCTCATTGACACTTATCTGTGTGTTTGAGCGTATGAGTGCTTAATATCACCGAATATTTTGTTTTTCTGGTGATTCATTTTTAATTTTTCCACTTTTTCTTTCCATCCTTGAATTTGGGGGCCAAAAAGTTATTTTTGTTTTGTCAGGATCATTTTTTTTAATAAACCACAGAGTGACTTCATGTCTTAATTTCTCCGTGCAGTCAAAAAAATCATGTCAATTAATTTGTATTTATTTATTTTAACTTTTTTTTCTTTGACCTGTTTTCACAGATGATTTTTTTTTTTTTTTTTTGTGAAAACATTTTAAATGGATCACAAAGTTAATTGTTCCTCCTCTCCCTCTCAGGACTTCTGTATTAATCAGATAAATAACAAAAACCTTCCTTCATATGTTCCAGCGGTGAACCTCAGGCAGACTTCTCTCACCTGCAGCAGCCGTTTGACACACCGGCCTTCAACAAACTCTACAGAGGTCAGATACTGTTTGTTACTATGATGATTATTTTAGTAGAAGTGATGAACTGTGTGTTATATACATGTAGTCATGTATCTGCCATGTTGGTTAAAATCTGTTTCTGGCACATTAATGCACATGAAACACAACCATGCAGATTAAGGAGGATGGTTCTTGCAGTTATCTCTCACCGTCCTCTGATCTCATTCAACACGTCACACTGAACATGCTGATATATTCATGTGTTTGTTGCAGTTGTTCCTGTGAGGAAGGTTCACGCTCTGACCATCAGCTGGGCCGTACCGCCGCAGGGGAAACACTACAGGTGAGTCCGGCACAGCTTTGAGAACATGTACAGGTGCAAGTGGTGGTTAAATCTTCTCCTCCCTCCATGCTGATCAAAGTCAGGTGAAGTCTCGTAGTCCACAGAACATTTCTGGAGCTTCACAGTAAAACAGAGTTTACAACTGAAGCAGCTGGAGATGATTTAAAACAGAAAATCATACAGCTCGTCTGCTGTGATCAGTCTGCAGAAGCCCCGAGATCACAAACTGATCTCAGGAGACGTTATTTACACCCTCGATGTTCGGTGGAGCTCATGCGCGCTAACACTTTTAGCTCAGCAGCTACAGTGAAGACTTCAGCTTAATAAAGGGTGTAAATAACGTCTCCTCGGATCAGTTTGTGATCTCGGGGCTTCTGCAGACGAGCTGTATGGAGACATCTGTTTACTGTGAAGCTCCAGAAATGTTTTGTGGAACAAACTTCACCTGACTTTCATCAGCATGGAGGGAGGAGAAGATGAACTGAGCTCGGTGGCTGTCACACTGCAGCATTTACTTTTCTTCCCGCTCCGTATTTTATCTGTCCTCTGTGAATCTGATCCGTCTCTCACCGCTGACTTGTTGTTGTGTCATGAATAATTGGTGATGTTGCGTTCCTGCAGTGCACTTGGTTTTTACCTCAGTTATTCATCTGATGCTTTTATCCAGAGTGACTCACAATAAGTGCGTTCAGCCATGTAGATATAACAATCCTGCCAGAACGCAGCTCCTCTGAGGGAGACTTTGGGAACAACGTGTTGAGACAGACGGGTCTCAGTCCAGCTGATGTACAGACTCTCTGTGTGTGTTTGTGTTGTTTGTCAGGGTGAAGCCTCTCCACTACATCTCCTGGCTGATCGGACACGAAGGAACCGGCAGCATCCTGTCGCTGCTCAGGAAGAAGTGAGTCATCAAGAGCTGAGATACACACTGAACGTAGGTCCTGAAGGAGAGCAGAGGACTGCTGTTATACACTGTGTGTGTGTGTGTGTGTGTGTGTGTGTGTGTGTTCTCAGGTGCTGGGCTCTGGCTCTGTTTGGAGGAAACAGTGAGACGGGTTTCGATCAGAACACCACCTACTCCATCTTCTCCATCTCCATCACCCTCACTGACCAGGGCTACCAGAACTTCTACCAGGTCCGCACACACTTTATTTAATTAATCACCGATCAATAAATAATAATGATAAGAAACATCTTCAGTGACCCCGTAAACACAAACATGATGTGTCTCTGTGCAGGTCGTCCATTTTGTCTTCCAGTACCTGAAGATGCTGCAGACCCTGAACCCCCAGCAGAGGTCAGACCACACACACTCACACTCACACACTCACACACACACACACACACACACACACACACACACTGATCAGTGTGTGTTGATGTATTTCTCGTCTTTAATGTCACTTCGGTTTCTCTGATGTCCATAAATAGTTTGTTTATTGTTCCACACATTAACTCGGTGGGGACACCGACATAAAATTATTATTTTAAGAGGTTGATTAACTTAAAGTCTTGTAAACACAGTTATTTGTGCATTTCTGTTTGAATCTGATCTTTCGTGTCTTGTTATCGCTGCATGAAGTTTTATTTTAAATATATACATTTTTTCAGGATCTACGAGGAAATTCAGAAGATAGAAGCAAACGAGTTTCACTATCAGGAGCAGGTAGTGACACACACACACACACACACACACACACACACACACACACACACACACACACAGCAGAAACCTAAATGAGTGTTTACAGCCAAATAACAACTCAGTTCAGTCTGAAATGAATCAGCTTCGTCTCTGTGATGATGCCAATTTTCCGCTGAAGTAACTTGTTGTTATTATTATTAATGCAGCTCTGACAAACACGAGACAGAATTTAATAGAGTTTAAATCCCCTCAGGATGCAAAAACCACAGAAGACCCACAAAAACCTCAGTCACGTGTGTGTGTGTGTGTGTGTGTGTGTGTGTGTGTGTGTGTGTGTGTGTGTGTGTGTGTGTGTGTGTGTGTGTGTGTGTGTGTGTGTGTGTGTGTGTGTGTGTGTGTGTGTGTGTGTGTGTGTGTGTGTGTGTGTGTTTGGCCTCTAACAGCAACAAAGATGTGAAAACTGCTGTTTATTTGTATTAGTTAAATAAAGTTAATGATAACATGAATGTGTGATGTAATTACAAAATTAGGATACAAAAAAAAAGGTAAATGTTAAACTGGTAAAGTTACAGTAAACAACATGTAATGAGATTACAGATACATTCAGTAAAAAAGGGGATTACTAACAGTGTCACAATTTTCTGACTGTAATCTCTTTATTTTCACGTGTTTACTGAAGTGATCCAAAATTAACGTACAGTAATTATCGCCGATTTATAGAAATGTGATAAATAACATGTTGTCTCTGGTTTCATCTGGACCGACAGACGGATCCCATCGAGTTCGTGGAGAACATCTGTGAGAACATGCAGCTGTTCCCCAAAGAGGACTTCCTGACCGGAGACCAGCTCATGTTTGAGTACGACCCCGAGGTAACCGGGACCACGAGACCAGATCTGATCCAGGATCAGTCTGAGACCAGATCTGATCCAGGATCAGTCTGAGACCACGGGACCAGTCCCTGTTCACCATACAGCACACTTTGTGTTTTAATCCGTCTCCTGTAGAAATGTTCTGGATGTTGGTTCCTTCACTTCATCAGATAACGTGAATTTAATCCACCGCGTTCTGTCAACTTATCGTTGTGTGCAGTTGTATTGTAACACAGTGATGTGTTGTTGTTGTGTGTTCAGGTGATCAGCGCTGCTCTGTCCCTGCTGACCCCCGACAGAGCCAACCTGCTGCTGCTGTCACCAGAGAACGAAGGTCACTGTTCACTCAGAGAGAAATGGTTCGGGACCTGCTACAGCACGGAGGGTGAGACACACACACACACACACACAGACACACAGATCTAAATAGGATAAGCAGCTTTGAGGTTCAAACATTACATTTCCTGCTTCCTGCCAGTGTGCACTGACGCAGCAGCCAAGTGTTTGTGTTGTTGTACTGAAGACCGGTCATTTAATTTAAAGACCACGGCTGCAGAGATCACCGTGTTTAATATTTGTTTAATAGATTCTGTACTTTTTGATATTTTAATTGGAAGACAGAAAATCTGATGCTTCACAAGCCTCGTGTTAGGTGGATGATAAAACATGGAAACAGTGTTGGATACAGATGAAGTTGATTTCAGCTCCTTCCTGTTTGTATTTGTTCACTCAAGTTAAAAATGGAGGTCACACTTGTATTAAACCTGGTTGTGTTTGATTTGTCACCAGACCTCTCGGAGGAGTGGGCTCAGCGCTGGGCAGGAGACTTCGAAGTCAACCCTGATCTCCACCTTCCTGCTGAGAACAAATTCATCGGTCAGTACAAACACACGTTGTGATCGATGATAAAATCTAACTACACCAACAGCGATAAACATGAGTCCGACACAGTCAGCTGTTTGTCAGACTCATGATTGGTGTTTTTCTTCTTCATGCCGCAGCGACGGACTTCACCCTGAAAACGTCCGACTGTCCGGACTCCGAGTTTCCCGTCAGGATCGTGAACACGGATCGAGGATGTTTGTGGTACAAGAAGGACAACAAGTTCAAGATCCCCAAAGGTGAGTCGAGTTAGTCGATGACTTCAGCCTGAAGCGCCAACATGAACGCCGTCATCAGTTTGTCTGCTGATTCAGAGGCTGTGACCTCTTTTACATCTCACATGACGACATTTTAAGAGTTTTTCATGTAACTTTTTTGTGGTCAAACCAAATGAGAAACAAATTATATTTATTGTTTGTCTAAAAACACTACTAGTCACATGAATCAGGCTGCTGTTGTTAAGGTTAAACAGCTCCATCTGGTGGACACTTTGCATCATTGCTTCCTCATCATTGCTTCGTGGCCACGCATGCTGTGATGTGAAGCAGTTGATGTGTCCCGTTAACGCTGTAAACCTAAAGAGAAAAAGTCTTTTTTCCCAGTTTACAGCCTCCAACTATATAAAAACATGTATTCTCTCCAAACATCGTTCAAAACCACAAAATAAAGTTTCCAAAGATATAAAATCTGTCGGCTGAATTTGGGGAGAATGTGAATACACAAACATCAAGAACAAGCCTGAAGTTTAAATATTTAACTGAAACATCAAATAACTTCAATAAGAAACTGGAACAAGATTATTTACGTTTCAACATTTTAATAACATGCTGCAATCATTTAGATACTTTATTGATCTCAAGGGAAATTTAGACATCTGGTAATACATAATAAAAGAGTCTAAAGAAAGAGTTTAATAGTGAGAACAGATCATAAGGATGAAACACACACAGCAGTGAAGTCATCGTCTCGGCACCAGAACTACTGTCATGCTACAGCTAGCTTCCCTGTACGGGCGTATCACAGTGCAAGAATAAACTGATACTGTTGATGATGTCAATTAAATGCAAACTGAGATAAATATTAACAACAATAAATATTAATATGAACAAAAAGACAGTTTGATCACGTTGTTTTCTGTCTTCCAGCTTATATTCGCTTCAACCTGATCACCCCGATGATCCAGAAGAGTCCCGAGAAGTAAGAAACCGTCGTCACACATGATGAACTGATGTTATTGCAGCATCAGAGGACTCGTTGAGTCTCACCGTGTCGTTCCTCTTTCAGTCTGGTGCTGTTTGACATCTTCGTGAACATCTTGGCTCACAACCTGGCAGAGCCGGCCTACGAGGCCGACGTGGCTCAGCTCGAGTACAAACTGGTGGCCGGAGAGCACGGGCTGGTGATCCGACTGAAGGGCTTCAACCACAAACTGCCGGTCAGGAGACAGACAGACACTCATGTTCACACTGTCACAGTAACTCATGTTGTCAGATAAATGAGTAAAAAGTGTAACTAATTCAAAGTAGAAATACTTAAGTAAAGAACAACGACCTGAACATTGTACTTGAGTAATCGTCCTCCCTCCTGGTTGGTGTTCCAGCTGCTGTTGAGGCTGATCGTGGATCATCTGGCAGAGTTCAGCGCCGAGCCGGGCGTCTTCACCATGTTCTCCGAGCAGCTGAAGAAGACCTACTTCAACATCCTCATCAAACCGGAGAGACTCGGCAAGTACGTGTCAAACACAGCGCACACACAGTAAACCCACACACAGCGACTACAACTACAACATCTTCTATGTCACCTATAAATATCAGGAGTCAGACATCTTGTTTGGAGTAATATTCCTGCTGCATTTTGCTGCTGTAGCTGTTTCAGGTGGAGCTAATATAAAATAATGAAGATGTTCAGGTCTTCTCCTTCATTACAGATCAATGCAGTTGAATCTTTGACTCTTATATCAGTTAACTGTGACTCTACAACAGTTTGTAGTTTAAATCTCGTGAACAAACACACAGAAGAGGGTCCACTGACTCTGTCAACAGGCTGATGTGTCTGTCTGTTCAGGGACGTTCGTCTGTTGATCCTGGAGCACTGTCGCTGGTCGGTCATTCAGAAGTATCAGGCCGTCATGAAGGGTCTGACAGTCGACGACCTCCTGACCTTCGTCTCCGGGCTGAAGGCGGAGCTGTACGCTGAGGGGCTGGTGCAGGGAAACTTCACCAGCACGGTGAGACACTCTGACACACTCTGACGTCTGATGTAGAGAATAAACCAACAGAGACGACCGAGTTAACAGTCAGCTGCCCTAAAATACAGAAAACATCTGAAGTTGAGTTTCTGCTGCTCACATCATTTAAAGGGTGACGTCAGCCAGTCGATTTAATATTCAGGGTTTGAACAGGTGCTGGAAATCCTTGAAAATCAATTTAAAGAAAAAAAAAACATTTTGAATTATTTCAATGGTTTGACTCACAACCCTTTGGCTGAGATTGTACAGATCTCAGGGATATGAAGACCTGAATGACCTCAGTGTAGGCTCGGGTGAATCAGAGGTCAAAGGGTTAAATATAATTATGAGACAGACACTCGGAGGTTTTGTACAGTTTATATTAAACATCTCCAGTTCAGATCTCAAACACTTTGTTTCCTCCAACAGGAGTCGAAGGAGTTTCTGCAGTACTTCATCGAGTGAGTATCCTGCTTCATTTATATATCACATTCTACATGACTGTCTGTTTTACATGAGCTGAACTCTTAACAGACCTACAGGAGTATTTAGAGACCAGTCCTCCAGCTCACAGTCCAGCTGGTCCCAGTCCAGACTGGTTTATAAATGTGCTGTTAACGGCTCCGTCTGTGTCTGCAGGAAGCTGCAGTTCCAGCCTCTGTCAGCAGAGGTCCCCGTGTTGTTCCGGGTGGTGGAGCTGCCTCAGAAATCTCAACTGTGTAAAGTCAAATCTCTCAACAAAGGAGACGCCAACTCTGAGGTCACCGTCTACTACCAGGTAGGAAAACAGTCACCGCATCAGGTCACAGGAGGAAGTTTACTCAAGTACAATTCAGAGCTACTTTACTTGAGTATTTGTACTCCACTACAATTCTTTGATAACTTCAGTTACTAGTTATTTATTTTTCAGATTACATACTGAATTTACATTAATTTCTTTGGCAATCAGATAAAAAATAAAATACAAATTCTGATGAGAAAAATACTGAATCTCAGATCAGATAATCATCCAAGCTTAATCCTTTAATATACAGTATCTGCAAACTTATTATGTATTTAAGCTATATATTATTCACTTGTATTTTTGATCAACTTCTATTTATATGGGCTTATATGGGCTAAGTAATATTTTAACACCAAATCTTTACTTTTACTGGAGTTTGACTGTAAACACTGTACAGTGATGATGATGGAACATTTTAGTAAATCTAGTAAACACTGGAGAAAGTGTTACAGGGAAAATTGATTTCGTTAAATCATTGAAGTCATTTTTCCTGTAAAACATTTTCTGCTTGTGGCTTCACAGATGTTTCAGATTTGCTGCTTTTCATTTTAATATATTTGTAATAATGTTGAAGTTTGGACTAAACAAACATTGTTAAGGTTTGGATTATTGGTATCAATAATCCCAATCTGATCACCACCAGCGTTTCCTGCAGTAGGAAGTCACGTGTCTTCGTATTCTCTTGTTGACGTGTTTGGTTCTGTGTGTTGCAGTCGGGTCTGAAGAACCTCAGAGAACATGCTCTGATGGAGCTGATGGTGGTGAGTGTGGATGTGAACACGTTATAAACTGCAGCTGCAGTCTGATGAGTCTTGTGTGTGACGTTAGTTTGACTCGTGTCCACAGATGCACATGGAGGAGCCCTGCTTCGACTTCCTCAGGACGAAGGAGACACTGGGGTGAGTGTCAGTCAGACGATACAGATCAGTCTGATTAATTAAAACTCAGGATTAAGGTTTTTTTGTTTTTCTTTTAACACAGTTAATTTATGTGAAACTAAATTAGAGTTAATCCACCTTCCAAAAAACGAGGTATGAACTGAACTGTGGGTTTATTATGGTGTTTCCTCCAGGTACCAGGTGTACCCGACCTGCAGGAACACCTCAGGGGTGCTGGGGTTCTCTGTCACCGTGGAAACACAGGCCACTAAATTCAGGTGAGCTGACCTCTGCTGACCTCTCTGTGGAGCTCCATAGTCCACGTCTTTGTTCCAACGCTCTTCTTCTTCGTCCTCGCAGCACGGAGTTCGTCGAGGCGAAGATCGAGGAGTTCCTGGTCAGCTTCGGCGAGCGTCTGTCGGGTCTGAGCGAGGAGGCCTTCAAGACCCAGGTGACAGCTCTCATCAAGCTGAAGGAGTGCGAGGACGCCCACCTGGGAGAGGAAGTGGACCGCAACTGGTTTGAGGTCGTCACACAGCAGTACGTCTTCAAGAGGCTCGACAAGGAGGTGAGACGCCTGTTGATCTGTATATATCTGTACATCTGTACAATATCCGGATCTACTGCGACCTCGCACAATCCAGGTCAAACTTCTTGCACTACTGAATAAATCTGGACAGTCTTCACCTTCTTTTAAATCGGTCACAGTCTTTTTTTTATTATGTCTTGTTTGTTGCTTTGCACCTACAGAACACAGCAAATTCCTCATATGTGTAAACTTACTTGGCAATAAATGCGATTCTGACTGGAAACACTTCACTAGAGCAGTCTGAGGTACAAAGTGAAGCGCACTGAAGAAGCTCAGTGTGAGAACATTTTCTGCAGGAAACAACAAAGTTAAAAAAGAAGTTAATGTGTGACGCTTCTCTTCAGTTTAGTCGAACTATCGAGCTCAATCCATTAAGAAAAAACAACTGACAGCTGGGGCAGACAACGTTAGCTCTGAGAAGTGGCTGCTGGCAGCACTCAGTTAAAAAGGAAAGAGCCTGTTGTTGTATTTCACTCCAGTTTGAGGGTTTTTTCCTGTAATAATTAACCGGTTAGTTACCTGGTAAAATTAACAGAAACTGACGCCCTACGTACTTAATAACAACCTGGAAAATCTCATATTTAAAACAGAACTTACAAACACCTGGTGAGGCTGCAGGTCTGTGGTTCTGGTTCTGGTCTGGTTCTAACCTGTTGTGTTCTCTCCTGCAGATCGAGGCCCTGAAGCTCTTCAGTCAGGAGGAGCTGGTCTCCTGGTTCCTGGAGCACAGAAACGGCAGCAGGAAGCTCAGCGTTCATGTAAGTGACTCAAAGACTCAGTTTGTTTCAGGGTAAAGTAAAGCAGTATTATAACAAACATTAACACAGGCACCAAATGTTTTACCAAATGTATCAGACAAGTTTAAACAAGAAGTGATTCAGTCACTACTATCTGATTTTTTTAATAAGATCTCAATCCAGTGTCTGAATGATATAACCAGTCTAAAAAAGTAAAAATGCTCGTGAGGAAATTAAAAACGTTTTAATTATCAGGCTTTAACAGTGCTGCCCTCTAGTGACCATAAATATTTAGACGGCAGAGGCAAAAGATGTTTTTAAAAAAATAGACGTTAGCACAACCACTGATCTTCAATATGTCCGTTTTCTGGCTCAGGTGGTTGGTTTCGGGGCGGAGGAGAACGACCCTACGGATCAGAGCGACGCCTGCAGCCCCGCCACCCCCGACAACCCTCCCTCCTCGGCCTACGGTGAAGTGAGCGAGCTGACCTTCCTGCCGGCCTCCTCGCCGTCCCTCCAATACACCACGCTCATCACCGACATCAGAGCCTTCACCTCCTCCCTCAACCTCCACCCCTACCACAAAATCCTCAGCTAGCTCGCCCTCGCTGCAGACCGACAGGACGGAAACTCGTCTACAGACGGCCTCGTCGATGGAGATAATACAGTAACCATGGAAACGGCTAGCATTGATGTTTGACGGAAGAGGACGTTGTTAGGACGGACAGAAACTGAGGAACATTTCACTTGTTTAGTTATTTTGTTTTATGCAAGTGGTTGTAATAATGCTGCATTCACATCCTGTGGGAAAAGTGTAAATCTGGGCCTGTATTCAGACAACATCCTATAATCACGCTTACAAAACAGGTTTGCAAAGCGAGCATTTTGAGCGGTTTGAAAAAAGTAAACGGGAAAATGCATAAAATAACCAAACACGAACCATTTTATGCAGCTATTAAAAAAGTAACTGAGTAATCTGCTGGACTGTAGCAAAAACATGATGCTAACATTTAGCTGAGCTCAGAGCTGATGAGTGCTGCAGTCAGGTGGAAGTTAAAGAAAACGTGTTAACAGTTTAAACTCAGAGGCCAGGTCATTAGATTTCACCCTCCAGTCATATCATTTTACACTTTCTATATTATCACCGAATAACATGTTCTGTATAGTCTTTTTACATGTAGCGATGGTGTTGTACAACAATTGAGGACGGCTTCAGCTCCCGTTAACTTCTGAACTCGTGCAGGTGGAGATGATTTTTTACCTCCAGTGTCACCCTGTGGTGGGAAATACAGGGAAACAATAGTGCCGCAGGAATGAGTCCTAAAACCTGAAAATAAATTAGCATTTTTGCACTTCCTGTTCCCTTGTCTCGAAGTCGGTGGGTTTTTGTTTAGATGTTTGAAACGAGATATTTGGTTAACACAAGCTTAAAAGATTTTCACGTTTTGTTCTACAACATAAAATTTCTCAGCATTTGTGAATTATAAAGCTTCTCCGTGTGTTAAAAACTGTTAGCTGTTGCTAACAAGTGTCTAAATCAGACTACAGAGGTTGTCGAGGACATTAAACGTCCTCACAGCGAACACGGAGACTCATTGAAAAAACTTCCGGGTCAGCCTACAAAAATATGTCATCACTATCGCCCTTTATATGAATGTACAGTGGTTACTTTACAAGTAACTTAAAACAAATTATTGAACTAACGATTTGCATGAATGGTCGAAGGCTTACAGCGGGCAACCTGCGTATCAATAGCAGCATGTCAGCAGAGCAACAGCAGCTTCAGTACAGGTCCTCATTTGTAAAACAGTTCTTAGATTTACACTTGAACTTAATCTTAAAATCATTTTCAACTGTGTGCTTACGTTTAAATTCATAAAAGATGATGAACATAAAACTTTGCTCTAAGAATCCCATTTGTGACTTCAGGACCTCTGATCTATAAATCTCAAAATGAACTTAAATTGACAACACCTGCCGTGTGATTTCCTCATATTATGCAGCACAAATAAAGATTTAGTCAGCGATGGACCAAAAGAGTAAATCAGCCTTTTTGGATGGTGAGATCACAGTGATAGAGGAGACTGAAGCCATGCAACTCGTTATTCATTGGACTAAATAGTTGGTTGACAAAGAAAAACCTGCAGCTTGGGAGTGTCTTACTGTTGCATTGTGTTCATAAAGCTCAAAGTTAACCACAGTCCTGGACACGCCTGCAATAACCCTACATACCTAGCATGATGATGTCTGGACTTTTCTTAGAGATAAGATCAGTTCCACGTCAAAGTAAGGTTTAATAAATAACTACTCGTACGTGGTTTTCTGCTTTACTCATCAGGTCAGAACTGATTGCAAGTCTGTTTATAAATGAGGCCTCAGATGCGTTCAAGTACTCACTAATCACTGTAGTTAGACGTGTAAAACTGAAGAAAATTGACTTCCTGTGAAGCTGTGAGATTAAATTTGATATAGTAGAAACCAACGATTAAAACAAAACCAAATAATTTCTGTACATGGCTACATTTTCTCTCTAGCTGTGAGGTAGCGAAGGCCTCGTTCCTGCACAGGAAGTTAGAAAACTTCTTAAAGTTGGACCACAGTAGGACTGATTAGCTGCTCCAAGACGCTCGATGAATACCGGCCCTGAGCTTCTTACTGATACAACATGATTTACACTGCTAGAAAATAATGCTCCATCCATCCAAATAATGTACATCGTTTCTGTTGTGACAGTCTGGAAATATCAGAGGAAACTGTTACTGTGAAAATGCTTAACAGAAGCAATGAAAGTACAGAAAACTACAATCATGGCGTCTTGATGGATTTAAATTAGTTGGATTGTTACCTTGTTCCTTTTAGCTGTGAATGATGTGTCTGATTATTCCCAGGTGAAGTGAATGCAGCACGATGACTCAGGGCTCTGGTTTAAAATACAGTCCGTTACAAACGACAACAAGAAGGGCAGAACTATCATTTTAACGTCACTTCAGCCAGTATCACTGAAAAATCAACTGCTATGTTTTTATTTATTACATTTACATGTTCATACTGTAATAATGGAGGATGTATATGAAGCATTAAATGTATGGACTAACAGTATATCTGGTGGCCAGTGATACACGACTGTGACCTGTTTTAACTCAGAATGTACTGCAGTAGGTTGAAGGCTCAGAGTGCTACCGAAATAATCTGAATTCACTCTGTTTGCATTTAAAAGAAAATTAAAAACACCTTAATTAAATATTTCATTAAATGTTTCAGTTAGGAGTTCAGTTTTGTTTGATTATTCTGTCTTTGTATGACAATAATAAAATAATAAAGAGTTGGTGATGAATATTAGTGTTGTTTGATTTATTTAGGACAGTGGGTGACATCGCAGCTTGTTGATTTCAAGACAACAAAAACTTCCTGGAGTGGGTCCCAATGCCACATTTCCCACAAGTGACTGAGATCTTTAACTATTAAAAGTAAATGCTGTCAGATTTCAGATGGGTAACAGATACTTTTTAGTTTTTTCCCCTTTCCTCCAGTGTTATATGTTCCTGTCATGTAAAAGATCTTAAAAGTTAAAAAGGTCTAAGTGCGCACCAACAGAAGCTCCTCTCTCCCACAGAAAACACTGCTCCTGAAACTTTTCATCAGTAGTCATGCCTTTAAATCTGTGACTTTGTGACATCACACTACATCACAGACTGCATTGAATGCTGTGAGTGTTTCAAATCACTAGTGCAGGCAGATCCCTCGTGTTTGTGTGTTGCGCGGTCGGAATATTACAAAGTTTTTGTGTAGTTTTATGGACATTTTCCTCTCGAAAAAATTTTCCTCTCGGAATTGACGCTCGTTATATGGATTATTGCTGCAGGAGGGAACCCCGCGGGTCTCCAGCTGCACTTTGAGGAATAAGAAACTACACCGGACTTCTCATCAGCAGGAGGGTGAGTGGATAATGACTGAATTTTGTTTTAGAGTGAACTATTCCTTTAAGCTTATCCTCCCCAGTTCCTTTCCCACTGGTACCAGGGTCAGATACACAGGAGAAGGCTAAAGTCCAATGTATACCTGCCACATATTATTCTTACACTAAATAAGTGAGTTTGTTTCATTCATTGTGGTCGGTGTTTACAGCCCACCGCATGATAACGTGCAGGAGGCGCAGAGCATGCTAGCCGACCAGATACAGAGTGTGGAGTGGACTAACCCGGACTCTTTGGTGATTGTGCTTGGTGACTTCAACAAAAGTAACCTCAGCCATGAACTACCCAAATTCAAACTGTTCATTAACTGCCCGACCAGAGTGAACAATATTCTGGATCATTGCTACACCACAGTCAGCGGTGCATATCACGCCACCCCCCGCGCTGCACTGGGTCTCTCCGACCACGTCATGGTCCACCTGATTCCCTCATACAGGCAGAAACTAAAGCTCTGCAAACCTGTTGTGAGGACGTCAAAGCAGTGGACCAGTGAGGCTGTGGGGAACCTGCAGGTGTGTTTGGACTATACAGACTGGGATGTTTTTAGGACTGCCACCAACAGTCTGGATGAGTATACAGAGGCTGTGACGTCATACATCAGCTTCTGTGAAGACTGCTGTATCCCATCACGCACCAGGGTGAGTTATAACAATGACAAACCCTGGTTCACAGCCAAACTCAGACAGCTAATGCCGCGTTCCAGTTACATGGGAGACCACTCGCCCGAGTTGGAAAGTGGGAAATCTCACAGCTGTCTCGCGACATTTCACCAAGTCACGCCCCCTTTTGGTCGGAATATCCACTGTCCGACTCGGTCCTCATGAGAGTACACCGAGTTGAGCGAGGATAGACAAACGACGTGACAAACAAAGATGGCTGCGCCCATAATTGATGCATTTTCTTTGTATTTGTACCACGTTGGTCATTTTAATGTCGATTTTAAATGCTCTTACACACTTGATTACATTGCTGCTTTTATCCGGTCACCAATGTATGCATTGCACGGTCTTGCTGTGCCTGCAATACAATGTAAAGTGTTTTCGAGCTGGTTTGCTAAATAGGCTAATGTAGCTAACAATAACAAAACACTGACTAGCTTGCTACTGCCCTGATGGCGTCCATGGTCTTCCGACTTGTCGTGTAGCGATGACAAATGGGAACACTAAAAGTGCTACAAGCCAGGAAATGACGTCACGTTCTCGCGTAAGAGCAACTCGAGCGAGTTGTCTCCCATGTAATTGGAACGCGGCATAAGGTTGCAAAAGGAGGACGTGTTCAGGAGTGGGGACAGGGACAGGTTTAAGGAGTCGAAGTACAGCTTTAGCAAGGCGGTGAGAGAAGCTAAACAACAGTACTCTGAGAAACTCCAACACCAGTTCTCAGCTAACGACTCTGGGTCTGTCTGGAAGGGGCTCAGACAGATTACAAACTAAAAACCTAAACCCCCCCACTCCGTCAACGACCAGCGACTTACAAACGATCTGAATGAGTTCTACTGTCGCTTTGAGAGACAAAGGGACAGTCCTGACACCATCCCCCGCGACACCCTCTCCCATCTCATCTCTGACAGGAAGCAGCGTGTGAAGCTGGGAAAACATGTCTCTGAATCCCAGACCATCAGCACCGGATCCCCCCAAGGCTGCGTTCTTTCTCCCCTGCTCTTCTCCCTGTACACCAACGGTTACACCTCCAGTCACCAGTCAGTCAAGCTCCTGAAGTTTGTGGACGACACCACGCTCATTGGGCTCATCTCTGGTGGGGATGAGTCCGCCTACAGGTGGGAGATTGAGCATCTGGTGACCTGGTGCAGCCAGAACAACCTGGAGCTTAATGCTCTAAAGACAGTGGAGATAGTCGTGGACTTCAGGAAGAACCCAACCCCACCCGCCTCCGTCATCCTGGGTGGCTCCCCAGTCAACTCTGTGGAGTCCTGCCGCTTCCTGGGCACCATCATCTCCCAGGACCTAAAATGGGAGCTGAACATCAGATCCCCCACCAAAAGAGCCCAACAGAGGATGTTCTTCCTGCGGCAGCTGAAGAAGTTCAACCTGCCAAAGACGATGATGGTGCACTTCTACACTGCCATCATTGAGTCCATCCTCACCTCCTCCATCACCGTCTGGTACGCTGCTGCCACTGCCAAGGACAAGAGCAGACTGCAGCGCAACATACGCTCTGCTGAGAAGGTGATTGGCTGCAACCTTCCATTCCTTCAGGACCTGCACAGCTCCAGGGCTCTGAGGCGTGCAGGTAGGATTATGGCCGACCCCTCCCATCCCGGCCACAGTATTTTTGACACTCTCCCCTCTGGTAGGAGGCTGCGGTCCATCAGGACCAAAACCTCCCGCTAGTTTCAGTTTAGTTTATTTGAAAGGGACAATGCACATTAATAAACATAGTATAAAAAAACATACATGTAAATGCACTCGAATTAGCTTAAAAAGCTAGTTTTCATCGATTGTCCCTTTGCCAGTTTGTACAAGGCAACCTTTAAAAAGAACAACAATGGAATAAAATATTGTACCACATGAACAGTTTCTTCCCCTTTGCAGTTGGGATCTTTAACAAGTCCCCGGACCCCCACCGACACTGACACTGTCTCTTGCACTCAAACCCATCACTGCCCTTGAAATCTTTGCATTACATCAATGCAGAATTTGTACATCTTTTATCTTTCATATTTTTTTAATATATATATTTATTTAAATATTTATTAAAGTCAGTGTTTGTTTATTGTCTTCAATGTATGCACCTTATTCACCTTTGATCACTTGGTATATATTTTGCATCATGCGACACACAGTTCGGCCCAATGCCACAGATGAGGCAGGAATAATATCCTCAGGCTAGCAAGCACCCAATCTACTGTCTGCCTCTTACATGAGCAGGCGCCATCATCTACCTTCATGTACCTGCTCATATGTGGACTAATGGAAACAAGCAGCAGCAGCTGTGCGTGTTACCCTGTTGTTTTTGTATTTTATTGCCTGGCAGTTAAAGATGCTCAACAGTCAATCTGAGGACAATGATATAAGTTAACCTTTAAACCAAATACTGATGTTGTTTGTGCAGAGGGCTATCAGTGCATGCACTTTTATCTGAAGCTGTTAAGTTTTAACATTGACATGCTTTATTGCTTTATTGAATCCTTTGTAATCCTCTTTTATTTGCTGGTTTGGTTCACTTGAAGAACAAAGTGTAAAAAGTCGGCGTCACAAAAAAGGCCCAGTCGACCTTCGATGCTTTAGTCACTCTATTTTCAATGACTTCAGATTTCTTCTATCTGGTTGCAGATATAATCTGCCAAGATTGGTGTGATGACTGTATTACTGCTGACTGCAACAAACTCTCCCTCTGGGATAATAACAATTACACTGAACTAGGGCTGTCAAGATATCAGATTTCACTATATTATATTATCATGACCAAACAATTCATGACGGCCAAATTTGATTTCTAGCACAAGTGCTACAGAAACCAGATGAACTCATAATCAAAAGATGCATAAGACCTTACATGAACATGAAGTATTTCATTTTTTAAATATCATGATTATCAATAATTTCACAATATCATAACACCCCTACCTTGAACTTGAATGAATATGAAGCCACTATTTTTCAAAACAAAGCCTGCAGTTCGGCATGTACTGTAAGTGTAGAGGGAAGCAAAGTGGTACTAGCAGGACTAGAGATAATTTGAGTTTGCTATGAGTAGTTTGCTATGTAGTACTGAACAGCCTCAGCAGCCAGCACATACAGCTATGGCCCAGAGGGAAAAACATGTCAGTCACCAACCACATTGCTTAAATCTATCTTTGTTACACAGTATTCTATTAGTTTTAAAGACTGTTTAAAGCCGTAATGCTTTGATTGGTGGCAGTTAGACTGGGAACATGAAAGGCAAGTGGAAGAAGGTGGAGCTTTTGTTGGCCTTCTGTTATTCAGCATAAACATGATATTAGGGTAAAAAGCGTTTCGCCTCCTTGTATTAGTGCCTGTAGTTTGTTGTGACACAATGTGAATACACCTTTAGAAAGTGAACACATTTCCTTTTCTCAGTTTGCACAGGTCTGCAATGATATGTGTTGCCTCCTTGAAAAGAGAGTACATTTATTTTGTCATCTGTGCATCCCAAAATTTAAGACTGCTGAGAAATGCTCTTAAGCCTCATACATTACTTGTGCATTTTTTATACTATCACTGGAGATCAGCAAAGTCAGTGACTAAAGACATTAAAGTAGTTTTTCTGTAATTTAACAATTAAAATTAAAATCTCATTTTTAGCTACAGTCCTGCCATCATAGTGGGACATTAGGCAGTTCACGGCCCTGATCACACAGAGACTCCTCGATGTATAACCATGACAATTAAAATTATAAGCCAACTGTATAAAAGTAGAACTACAGACGAGTTTTATGTAAAATAACATTAAAGATAGGGATGCATTTTCAGCTAATACCAATAAACGCTAATTACCTGCTTCTAGTGGCCAATAACAATTAAGATAACAATATCTAATGGCAATCTGGAGGCAACTGAAGAAGAAGATGTTTCACCTCTCATCCAAGAATCGTCTTCAGTTCAACCATACTGTAGGAGCCGCACATTGTTTTGCTAAGTATTATTTGGGTTTCGATTGGTTTGGTCTGGTTGTCACGGTGATATGTGGTGTTTGGGTCACATGGGAACCGGCAGTAGGTTACATAGGGGCTGAGTCACCTGCACTGGAGGAGGAGAGAGGCGAGTTTAGGTAGCCGTAATTTTTGTTGACCGCTGTTTGTTCAAGTTTGATCGTTGTGATACACGTAGCCCATCCGATATGCGCGTGTCATCTGAAAACCGCTGTAGTAGCTCTTTTTGTTTGTTTTATTAAATACACTGAAACTTACCTGGACTCAGTGTGCTTCTCTGTATCTGCAGCAGCGCGTCATACAAACATACAGGACCTACTCTCTACCTCTCAATGCGACTTTAAGGGATTGGAAAGCCGCAATACATACTAAGGGGGAGTCATGGATGTCTATTTTCTGAGAGGGGGGGGGGCGAGATTTTTGTTGGGAGGGGTGGGGGAAGCACCGACTTTTATCAATGATTAAGGATTTGATTTGAAGTTATTTTATAATGGCATGCAGTTGTAAGAGAACTAGAATGGATGAACACGGCATCTTTATTGTTAAGAAAATGAAACTTTGATAACTAAATCAAGCCATTTAAGGAACATAACAGCATTATTTGTACCCTTGAATGAAAAAAAGAAAAGTCCGCGCTCCTTACTCAGGGCTTTAATGCATTTCCAAAAGTGGACCTTCTCTCAGTTGATCTACTGATGAAGATTTTAAGCAGGGTCGAGACATCGCTTTCATCCATGAGGTCACTGTGAACGTTTGTAGTGGCCAAATGTGTTAGTCTCTCCTGCGTCATGGTGTTGCGCAGCCAGGTTTTCAGCCTGAGCAAGGCTGAGAAAGAGCGCTCGGATGCCGGACAGATATTGGCAGGGCCAGACACAGCTTAAGGAGCTTCTCCTCCTCCGACAGCATGGAGCGTTTGGGGCTGCAAGGTGTGCAGGATGGACACAACATCCTGGATGGTGCTTACTTCTCGTCCCCTACACACATCCCTCAGTATGTCCAGCTCAAGGCTTAGCCACTCTCGTGGAAAGGGGGTCAGTTCCGAGGAACCCACATCCACTCGTTTCCCCTGAGCCGCCTCAAGAACTGCCTGCTCTCGCCCTGCAGCTATGCGGAGTCCTTCCTGATCAAAACGCCGCTCCGCCTCGGAGCGCACCAGGTCCAGATGCAGCCTGACTCCAATGCCAGATGCCTAGGCTACTGTATGTAGTCAGGCAGGCTGAGGGGGTGCGGGGGGCGGATGGGAGGGGGTGCAGCCGCACTCCTAGTTCCGACGTCCATGGGGGGAGTCGCAGGTTTTAACCCACGTGGTGGCATTTAAACGTATAGAGTCATTGAGGTCCCATTGAGAAATCTATAATCAGAGGAGGAATCATTTTTTAGAGGTTAAACATGCTCCAAATTCTCAAAACTTTGCACTAAATTCAAACGCAGCGAAAATGTACATATTTTATGTGCTTTGGCAATGGCCATGGCAAAATGGCTGCTTCCAAATGCAGCCCCTGAACATTCACCAACATTTAAAACATTCAGTACCCAACAAGAAGCCATTTTGAATTTAGTGCTATTTTTTGGCAATTTACACGTGTTGTACTTGAACAAACTTGTCCTACAGCTTTGAGCAGATTAACTTCGTAGCTAGCGTTAGCAACACTGTTCAGCAGCATTAGTTAATGTTCGCTAACTTGTGTTTGCTAGCTAACGTTAGCGAGCGTTAGCTACAACATACTGGCAACCACGTGAGGGGGCAGATGATTCAAACACCAGCGATGTTGTGACATGAATGCAATGGGAGGGGGGGGAGAGAATGTCACATTTAGAGGCTGAATGTGAGTTTTCATTGGCCGTTTCTCAACAGCAGGCAGGTAATTTATTGGACTAATATATATATAAAATTGGTAATCTCTAATTAAGAGGACTTAAAAAGACAGGCCTATCAGAGTCTGAATAAAAACACAAATACATTTGATTCAAATTTCTTCAATGAGGCTAATTTGAACAGTTGAACAGGATTTAACTATAAACGAACAGTACAGAACTAACTAACTCCACATCTTGGTTTCTCTTTCCATCTCTGACTTGACAGCAGTCATAAATTAATGTGTTTTGAATCATATAAAGCCACCACATGAAGAGGTGTAGCGCCAGAAAGACTTTCACTTGAAGCTGCAGCATCAGCTCTTCTCTCCTAAACCCAAACATGGCCAGCAAACACTACAACAGTGGTGAGTTATGACACTTTTCTATTCATGTTTATGTGAAATTGTGTTCATTATGTTTAATCACTTCTGACCCAAAGAAATCTCCTAGCTGTATGTATAGTAACTAACAGTGATCAGCACTGAGATATATTTTATGTAAATGTGAACTATGAATATTAACTGGCACTGGCATACACAAGCTGGGTACCAGGTAGCACAGCTTTTTTTATTTCCACCTAACCACTCGTGAAAACATTGAACACCAGATATCAACACATCCTGTTATTTTATTTTAATTAATCTGATAACTAACAGTAGGATCATCTTTGGGCTTTTTAATTAATGGCTTCTTTATTATATTTTTAATCCCTGCAGTGTATTAAAACAGTATTAATGGATCATAATGACTAGAGATGAACCTGTCTTATGACAAGGATCTCAACAAGTAAACTATTCAGACTTCACCTCTCTTCACGGTTTACCAGTTTTTTTTTAGATTTGTTATTAGATTTCACTGATTACCTTAAAAGCACTTCATGGTTTACCTCCCAGATATATCACTGAACTGTTGCTCCCCTATGAGCAGAGCCTCAGATCCTCAGGCTGTTCTAAGTCTTGGTTCAGGACTAAAGGAGACCAGGTTTAACAGTCTGGACCTCTCAGCTCCATAACTCCCTGCCTAAAGATCTGGGGCTTCAGAATCAGTAACATCTTTTAATTCACTTGTGGAAATAAACAAGCAGTTAATAAATAGGTGGTGATTTCTTTAATACATTTCCAGGACACTGCTGATCATGTCATTTTAATTTTGGACTAGATTCTGTCTAAATTCTGCAGGTCATTATTTATTTTTCTCTGTCACTTTATTTGCCAGTGTATTATCTCAAAATATAAGGACTGACATTCAACACAAGTGGTGTGAAGACATTATTATTAAGTCAAAATAGGCAATTAAGGAATTAAACTTTTAAAATGGGAAAATGGGAGTAACTTGATTATTTTGTCTGTAATTAGCAATGGTGGCTAACTATAAAAACATTACATAAAGGAAGTGTTTCATAGTTGGACTGATCTGCTGAAATTGGTGAAGATGCAAATGATAAATGTACTTCAATTTACTGACCTGTAGAAATTAAACAATGAAGTTGGAAGTTTCCTGGAAAAGTATTAAAGTAATTACCAGCGATCATTAACATCTTGTTGGAAAATAACAGAAGATTATTCTTAACTCACGTTGAGGTAATTAATGTGGTAACTTGGGGCTAATTTCACAGAAATTTCAAATATGTTACTTGGTAACTACTACCTACTCACTAACTAATTTGCTAACTTGTAAAAAGAGGTGTTACCAATCTGCTGAAATGAAATATAGACCATTTAAAAAAGAAGTATGATAAAAATTGAGAACATTAATATAGCAGCAAAAAGCAGTTTGCTATGTAAAGATATAATAGAGAATAATGGTATCCTGAGCAGAGAATGAAGTCGCACTCCCTCTGTCAGTGTTTTGTGATCGAAGTGTTTACGTACCAACTGGTTTTAAAAAAGAAATAATAATAAATATCCCCTTTCATGACCTCAGGGTCTCCATAGAAAACAGCCTTCAGAGCCAGAATAGGAGTTTTAGTTCTTTAGTTCTGTAGGAGATTGCTGAAAAAAAAGACTAACCATCTCAGCAGTGAATGCTGGATAGAGTAACTTTAAGAGTGTAAATTCTTAATATTTTTCATCCTTCCTGACAGAAGCTCATCAACAAAATGATGAGGCGCTGAGGATTGTGATGGTGGGGAAGACTGGAATTGGGAAGAGTGCCACAGGAAACACCATTCTTGGGCGTCATGGCTTTGATTCAAAGTTCAGTGCTTCATCCATGACAGATGAGTGCTCTAAGGGCACAACTACAGTAGATGGACAAAAGGTTGCTGTCATTGACACCCCAGGCCTGTTTGACACCAGATGTGACCAGGATAAAACAAAAAAAGACATCAGCCAGTGCATTTCCTATTCTTCTCCTGGACCACATGTCTTCCTGGTAGTAATCCGGCTGGGAAGATTCACAGAAGAAGAAAAGCAGACAGTGCAAAAGATCCAAGAAATGTTTGGCCAGGCTGCAGACAGATACAGCATGGTTCTCTTTACTCATGGTGACCTTCTTGATGATACAACTATTGAGGAGTTCATTAAAGACAGCCCAGACCTGAAGGAACTCATGGCCAGATGTAACGGGCTGTACCATGTCTTTAATAATAAGCTGAAGGAACGCTCTCAGGTCACTGAGCTGCTGCAGAAGATCAGAGATTTAGTCAAGAAGAATGGAGGAAGCCACTACACCAGTGAGATGTTCCAAGAAGCAGAAAGGACAATCGAAAAGGAGAAACAACGCATCCTGAAAGAGAAAGAGGAGCAAATACGCAAAGAGAAAGAAGAACTGGAGATGAAACTACGAGCAGAATATGAAGAAAAGCTCAGACGTGTTACTGAGAAACTCCAGGCTGAACTACAGGAGGAGAGGAAAGAAAGAGAAAAGGAAAAACAAGAAAGAGAAAAAGAATGTAAGAAAGTAAATATAGAAATGAATGACTTGAAAAGGGAGATGGAGAGGTTGCATGATAACAATCATGAGATGAGGATGGTGAGTATGAGAGAAAAACAAGCAAGGGAGAGAGGGAGAGAACAGGAGATAAAAAGAGAGAGGCAAGAGAGAGAGGATTTGTGGAGTAAGAGAGAAAAAGAGGTAAAAAGAGAGAGGGAAGAGAGAGAATATTTGTGGAGTAAGAGAGAAAAAGAGTTAAAAAGAGAGAGGGAAGAGAGAGATGAGTTGTGGAGTAAGAGAGAAAAAGAGATAAAAAGAGAGAGGGACGAGAAAGAGAAGCAGTGGAAGACAGACTATCAGCACATTAAAGACATGGAGTTACAGATGAAGAAACAGTTTGAAAGAAAACTTGATGATAAATTGAGAGAGGTGGATGAAAAACACCAACATCTGGCCAGACAGCAAGCTGAGAAAAAAAATCCAATCTTTGGTGTTCTGGAAAAGATTGTTTCTTTTTTCCGACGGTAAACAGTTAGGGTTGAGTACCTTTGATCTACACTGTAAGTTTGCTGTTTAAATTACAGCAACTGACTGGCAACAATTAGTCAGTTAATTACTGCACATCATACAACAGTCAAGTAACTGAGATGAACTACAAAAGTGATACTGTTCATAATCTAAATTTTATTGTGTTATAGCACCATCAGCATCACAGTTTTAACAAGCAATTATTTACAGTTCAGTGTTTTCTGTACTTTCTTCAGACCTCTTAAAAAAATTGAAATGTGTACAGAATACTGTATAGATGTATATTCTATGCTAGTCAATTTTTTTGCTTTTTAAACCTCTCAACAGCATATTTCAGTTCATGGCTAACTCATTACCAGAGATACTGCACCTTATGAGCAGCATGTATTATGTCAGAGGAAAAGACAACAATAGCTAATATGTATAGATTACATGCAAATATCTGCAGCAGAGTACAAGGCCACATTAGATTGTTCAAAATGAAACACCTTCTTGAAAATGAAATTATTTTGGTATATTTTGTGAGCTGAAAGTATGTTAAAAGTGTTTTACATGTTTTTAAGGAGCAAGTAGCTCACCCTCCCTGCCCCAGCCCAGTTCAACCATGCAGTTCTAACTTACACTATTACACTTATACTAACTATAGACCATATTACATATAGGTCAACATTAACTTCTAGGTAGAAAACCCCTGCATCACGCATTAGCTTACTTACAATTTAATTGTCTTTTTTTACAGATACTATTTCAAAGTGTATTTAAATGATTCATCTAAAATGCATGTTTGTCATAACTTTTTAATAACAAGGCTTTCACTAACATTACATACAGACCTAATTTACCTGTTGGGTCACAGACTAAAGAAATTTACAGCTCGAGTTTACCTCTAACTAGAAGTTAGTCCAAGATGCACTGTTGTGTAGATAACAAAGACGTTAGCAAGGCAACACAGTAAATAAAATAAACACAGCATAAAAATTCAAAAAAAAAAAAAACTCCACAATGCAATTCAACTGCCAGTTTTCTACCTGGAAGTGACTGTTGTTACTCACAACATGACACTAATTGACAGATTCACATTCTGTCTATTATGTTAATCTACTATTATCATCATGTCTATTGTTCCTAATATAACAAAAGACTTGGCTCTCACCTTTGAGAGCTGTGGCCGATCTGAACTGAGAGGGGAGGGGGAAAATCCACACAGAAGGGGGAGGTTGCACAAAAAAAACCACATACTTCTCACATACTTCACTAACATTTCTATATGTATTTCACCAAAAGCAAGGGAAGTTCTTTCATTCTAAGATTACTTAGTTTATTTTTTAACAAAAATACCTTGCAAATATACAATAACTTAAGCTGCTACAGTCAGGCACTGTTGAGAATAAAATAAAATGCTGTAACAGAAATGAATAATTTACAGTGTAGCCATAAGATTAATGTCTGAAGTTGATGTAACTGGCCCGTTAAAAAACAGAATTTGGATATTTCTTATGACTGTCCTTTGGTCCTTCAATCAGCATCTCATCAAATATTTAAACCTTTATGGTTTCTCATAATAATACATTTAATAGGTAATTAGTTTAGATGTACAATGAATGAGTGAGCCAAATTAGCAGTGATTGCATCTTTAAAAAAGGCAATGATTCTATACATTTAAAATTCAGTTTACTGCTATATAATAATCAACACAGATAATGATAATATTTGGGTAATGATTAACTGGGTTGAACTGTTGTCATATTTCCACTTCTCAGGAATGAACACACACTTTAAAAAGTGATTGCTTGTAATTTTTAAATACATTTTCAGAACAAATAAAACATTTTTAAAAAAATCTGCTTTTGGATAAATCATGTCTCACTGTGCTTTATTTACTTATAGTGGTAACTTTTTTTAAAAATACATTACATTTTGTACTTTGTTGTTACCTGGTTAACTGTTGGATAGTCAGCTGTTTTGTTGGCAGCATCTGCTGTGCTAACTTGTTGTTTTACCAGTAGGGTCAACCAGTCAACCTTCACCTTGCCTTGTTAATGTTAGCCAATGCTATGTCAGCAATGGAGCTTAGGCAAAATGTTCAACTCAAGGCACAATAGACTTCAATTCTTATGTAAAAGGTCACACTAATTAGCATTTTTCCAATCTTTAATGGCTGGCAAAGAGAAAGAATTCAAAGCAAGTCTAATGCTAGGGACACACTGCCTGCATGAGTAGCACATGTACATTGGTCTATACTCATATTGACATCGTTGACATATTACACCCATCGCTACCATATATACCAGTCTGTATCTGTAGAATATGTCACAGAGATGAAAACTTTATTTTGTAACTCAAAAACGTGGTATCTGTTTCAAATTAAAAGCCCTGTGGTGTTTCTCTGGACAGAATCTCATCATTTGTGAAAAAAATATTTTTTTAATGTAAAATATCTCAACTCCATGGAGAAAGATAGGGTTGGCAGTAGCAGCAGCAACATCTGTTTGGACACACTACAGGTGCAAGCTGCAGCACACAAAATGGCTTAGGTAGGCTGCATTGTTATCTCAAGTTTTAACAGAGTTTATTATGTTGGCATGTGGGAGCTCTTTGACTTGCGTTCGTGCTGCTCTACCGTCGCACCGGAAGTCTGTTTGTGCTTTTTGTCCCTTCTTCCCTCCTGTCATCTGTAGCTCTGCCCTGATTGCTCAACAATGTGCACCTAGCCTTGGAAAGGAATAACTTATAAGTTCCTGTGCCAGCATCAGAAGGTTTGTGAACCATTTGGTCTGTGGCTTGTTCACTTCAGTGACGTGTTGGTCACCTGTTACTGTACTGTCATTTACACACACAGATTAATCCCCCTCTATGATGCCCCTTGACCTTACATCACTGAACACGTTCTACAGCAGCTTTGTAAACATGATAGAAACAATAACGAAATGTTGCTGAGCATACTGAATAGAAAAGTCCCACTCCAGCTAGTGTCTCCAACTGTACAACAGTTAACATTCCTTTCCAAACCGAGAATGGGACTGGCCTGGATAGCAATAGCATGGATACAAGCACGGTTAAAATTAGCATGGATACTAGCAGTTATTGTCATAGCTGTTACTCAAACATGAGGTCTTCTTGTGAACTGCGGAGCTGCAGAGTTTATTCATGTTCAAACCGTAACCTATACTGTCTATTTACTGCCACTAGAAGACCCCTCTGCTAAATGTTCCATCTGCTCCGGTGGCTAACAGCTGTCTGCTCTGAGCTCAGCCACCAACCGTCGCTCTCCACTCACTCAAACTGCCATGTTCTTAAAAAGGAGCCATGCCACTTTTGTGATTCCAGAAATCGAGCTTGGTGGATGACAAAAGAGTCTCAGATTCTACTGTAGTCCATTCCATTTTACAAACATCTTGATTTTTTTTATATATATATATAAAAAAAAAACCTTGTACTGATGTACATAGAGTCCAAAAGTACTTATGAAAAAAAGAAAGACTTGAGGAGCAAGTTTTAAAAAAAAAAAGAAGATCAAAAAATGGAAAGTTTACACTCAGTAGACTATATTTCATGTGCACCCCTACAAGCATATTTTGATATTTGGTAAACAAACAAACTCACTGAAAAGATATTTAAATAACTAAATGTCTGTCATTTTTTACATTTAATGATGGTGGGCAACCAGTGTTTACCGCCACCAGCGATGAAAAAGCGAGAATGGACAGGAACAGAAATTATTTAAGATGTGCAGGATTGTTTTCATGATATTATATGTATATTATTAACACAATATCAATATTTAGTCCAAATATCACAATTATTGTTCATACCGGTTATTTGCAACACCCCTATTCTCATATTTCAATGTTAAACATTACGCTCAGAATGAGTCTTGACTGGTTGAGCTTGGCTTGAGAGCTCTTGTGAACTCTGTTTTTCTAATGTTTAAAAACATTATGCAGCATTAAAATAACAAAATGTAACATCTTTACCTAACATTGACATTTTTACTTCAGTTGTTTCTGTTTTGTCCCGTTTTAGGGCAGTGATATTAAATGTTATCACTGGTGCTCTCTACAGTTGAAGTGATGTTGGCATTGTTCTATTGACATGATATTGCAACTGTGGATGTGACGTATTTGCATGTTACTCATGCTATCAGTGTAGTTTTAGGTAGTTTTAGAGTATTTTCATATTGTCAACTCTGTGGTAGATTTCCACATTTTGCAGTGTAAGATATTTTTCAGAATACTTTCACAAAATTGTGCTTTTAAGAAGCGATGGGGATGAAATCAGTCATTTCAAAAAGTGGTTGGGACATGAACAGGGCCTCCCCAATGTAAATGACACCAAAGCTGTGACTACATACACATGGATTCTGAAAATATTCAAGTATGAGTTGTATTTAAAATACCTTTAATAAACAGACTTTTACAATGAATATCACTATGAATGCAATTACCTTCGGTTCACAGTTTATCACTAATGCTTGAATGTGTTTAACCCCACTGTGCACTACAGAATTAGCTACACATCTTGGTTTTCTCTTTCTATTTCTGACTTGATTCATAAAGGGCCATAAATAGGCGTGTTTCAGTGTGTAAAAGCCACTAAATTAAGAGTTGGAACCACACATGACATTATTCTATCACGAGAACAGAGCTTAGTATTTATGTGTTTATGGATGGGGGTGCGGTAAATCAATAGCATGTTATCTTTACAACATTACTGACGCAAAAGTACGGGCTGCATAAATGTCCTTCAAGGGATCAAAGAGTGCCAACACACTTTTATTTGCACAATAACTTAAGACAGAGTGCTTTAACCGATTACATATTAAAACAAACTGTTGCAACAATGTTCAAAAACAATAACTGGCTGACTTTGTGCTATGACTTCCAAATGGCCAGATACCATGTTTTAGTATGTGAAGACACAACTATAAAATAATTTTTTACTTTCATAATCAAAATTACTATGACATTCTTGACACACAGTGTACATTGTACAGTATCAGTCTGTGAGTCCACATTTTAGTGTGATTACATCATTTTAAAAAATGCATTCAAATGGCATATATCTTTGTTTTGTAAAAAAAATTACTTAATGGTAAAATTGGTTGAGTCTGCATGTTGCTTTGGGCCCATTCAATTCTATAACCCAGTCAGACTTGCACAATGATGAAGATCAAACCTACATCTGGGGTCATGACTGGCCTGATTATTGTGTAAGTGGCTCATAGCAATAGAAATAGAAACCATAGTTTTATATCATTATATACTGTATGTGGTATATGTCAGGGCTTTCCTAAAGTCCATACCTCGCTACGCATCTGAAACCAGCCCATACCTACACATAATGTGCCTTGTTTTTTTCAGTACTATACTCTACTTTCTACAACTAGTATAAATGTAGTTTTAAGAGCCTGTCTAAGTCAGAAACAGAGTCCACCAAGTGCCAAATGTGTGTATAAATTCAATTTAGTGGTTAAATTTCACAAGGCTGTCCGCCATACTGGCAGGTCAATGGTTGTACCAACAGAGTCATGTAAAAAAACAAATCTGCTTAGTGTCTCTGCCGTCTATTGGTGTCTGGTGTCATTTACAGGCATATTCTTCTCTCCATAGAATATTAATGCTTCTCTACTGTGCTGTCTGTGTCAGTTTTATTGTATTATTTTTTTCATCTTTCTTGAAATACAGTTCATAGGCCTTAATCTGTAATTACATTGTTGTTCTTTCACTACAGCATCTATAATAATTACATGCTGAAGTGACAACCAATTCATTTCTACATAGGCGATTTTTAAATTTCTATTTAAAGAAGAAGAAAAAAATAATCAGCAATTTCAACCATTTTCTTTAACAGGTTCCCAAGTAGCCTCTCTCTGATCATTTTCAAGTTGTTTTACTGCAGCATTTTATTAATCATTAATTAATAAAGTTGTTAAAAGTAAAAGATGTGGTTTATTAATGATTCAATGTTATTCCATTCTCTCCAATAATTCTGGAACCTTGACATTAAATTAAAAAAATCAGATGCAGTCTGAGTGAGTAATTTAGCTTGAAAACCCCTGTACTATACTCTACGTTACATACAGCTTTCAGTGTTTCCTCTAGATTTTTTTGTAGCAGCGGTGGTCTAAGTTGGTAACCTAGCAACACTAGGGGGGTCCGGGGGCATGCCCCCACGGAAGAAAAAAATGGAAAATGACCCTTTAAATGGTGACTACTGGTGAGATTTTGGGAAAAAAATGTTGAGATTGAGACTTACACAATGAGTCTTATTCTTACAAGAGTAGCGTTTTGCCTCGGAGTGTGGACAGCAGGTCTGAGGGGGCTTCAGACAGCTCTGTCAAGTTTACCTAGCTAGCTGCTAGCAACTTTTAACGCAAGCTAGTGAAGCAGCTTTAATGTGGTTGCTTATAAACTGAACAACATCAGTCAGACCAGGAATCAGGATCTGCACATTTATTCCCTATGGGGCAGCGAGGGACAGTCAGTAAACAGGCTGTCAGAGCTCAGTCTCCTGCAGCAGGTCGTTAAATAAGCAAATGAGGGTAACATCTCCGTCAAATTTACCAAAATAAACGGCGGTTTTCACCGACCAAAACAAACGTAAATATTCAGCAATGTGTTAGCAAAGATATTGTTACGTTTATATACAGTTTAAGACAAAATAACTTGTGCTAACTTAACCAACAGACAGAAAGCATCACAACCCATCTTACCAGCACAAAAGCTTCCCAAGTTCTGCCGGGAAGGTAAATAAGCTACGTGACCACAGCGTCTTCGTGTACCGTTAATTAAAGTCCCCCCCGCTACAACAGGTGACACGGAACTACGAAAACACTTATTCAAAATAACGCTCATTTCAGTCACTCAACTTAAACGGTGACTAGTAGAAATTATACAAATAGCAGTAATGACAATAGTAATCGATTTTAAGATAACTTAGGATGTAGTGCTTTCACTGTGTGCAACTTAAATTCGCTATTCGCCCGTGATATTAAACCTACAAAAATCATGTCTTTTTTTTGTTTTTTTTGCGGTGGCGCTGAAAATCCAGCAGTGGCGGGGCACCGCCGGAGAATGCATATAGAGGAAACACTGGCTTTGTTAAATAGCTACTTCCTCGCTCCCTGAGCCGGACATTGACAAAAGCTCTCTCACAACTTGAGTACTGTGTGCCAGAGTTTAGCTACAAGGAGCACACATGGGGACTGTCACGTGTTTTAAAACCTGTATACTCGACTCTACTCAGCTGCTTCTGATATCAGCTCTCATACATCACTACACAAGATTCATTCCTGATCCTGTTCATGCACAGTCAGACAGTAGACTCACTGCTTGTTGGCCTGTGGACATTATTCCGGCTGCTCCTGTGGACTTTGCTGCAGTTTGGTTAATATTTATACAAGTGTAAGACAAGTAAAAATTCTGTGATAATAATTGTTCTGAGTATTATAATAAATACTTCTTTTGCTCCCAGTTCATTTCTTATTTCCGCTTCTATCATTGTTACACTTACTGATTTCATTATATATCGGCTTTATGTTATTACAGCTTAATAACTATTTTACCATCCCAATGGGACTTTGTAGGTGTTGCATATAAAATAACATTGAAGAGATTTTAAATACAGCCTTATCAAATTAAACATAGCACAAAAAGTAAGGAAATTTGTGTTTGGTAGATTATTTCTTTGTTGTAACAATGCTTCTTGGCAATAAATCTTATACCGTTGGAAAGCCTGTTTATTTCCCTTTTAAATGGTGGCACATTTGTAAGGAACATGTATTTGTGGGATGAGCAGCAGAGCTGAGTATCTGGGTTGCACCCATGAAAAACACAAATTTCCTTACTTTTTGTGCTATGTTTATTTCATCTCCAAGTTTAAAATGTTGACAGTTGAATATGATTTAACGACAATGTACAGTAACAAAGTACATCCACATCTTGGTTTCTCAAGACCTTGACCTTGACTTGATAGCACCACCATAAATCAATGTTTTGAATCATATAAAGCCACCATATAAAGAGGTGTAGCGCCGGAAAGACTCATTGAAAGTGACAGCATCGACTCCTCACTCCTAAACCCAAACATGGCCAGCAAACATTACAACAGTGGTGAGTTAAGAAACAATTCCTGTTAATGTGGTGGTTTGACTTTAAATTGTGTTCATTATGTTTAATCACTTCTGACCTAAAGAAATCTCCTAGCTATATGTGCAGTAACTAACAGTGATCAGTACTGATATTTTATGTAAGAATTCCAAATGTGACTAACAGATGTCTTGGACTTTGGATGATTTCTTTTAATTAAAACATTTATTCACATCACACTGGAACAGTGAACATCTAGTGTCTTGTAGTATGAGAGGCTCTCAACAAGTATTACACAATTCAGACTAATACATTCCAGATAACTGTTTTTGTAATATGTACAAAACACATACAAGATGCAGATGACAATTTTAATCTCACACGCACACAGGCACGCACACACATCTGAGGTGAGATTTGACATTTATTGATAATACAGAAAACAACATAACCTATTGTTGTTTTTATATGTAGAGATTTTATGGAATAAGAAAATGTCAGTGTGTGTGTGTGTATATATATATATATATATATATATACATATACATATACATACATAATAATATTTCGGGTATCGGGCTGGGTCGGGTCTGAAGGTCTCGGGTTTGGGCCAGACACGGGCTTAATTTCTACTGCCCATGGATCTATAAAGTTTTAATGTAGCATGAACGCAGTTCAAACCGACCTGGTGCCTCAGCACTGCGACCAAGCTTTGATAAACACACCGGATCTGCGCCGGTTTACAGTATCCTCCCATAGTTTAGCCGGTCGCTACTGTTTAAAAAGCGCTTGTCGCAGTGGAGCTGAGAACAGCGGAGTTTCCTCTGCTGCAGCTGAACAGCTGACATGTGGTCAAGACGTAGGTAGCCTACAGACCTGTCACTGTCTCACGGTACGTAAGACTTCAACCTCAAAGCTCTCTGTCTTCAGACTGTCCTGACCTGTCCCTGAACATCACACAGGGAAAACATAGAGCTGCCTGTGTTTTATTAATGTTTACATCAGGCTGAGTTCAACAAATCAGTTTATGCTACTGTGATTTAAGTAGTTAAATACAGTAATCATCATAGTGTAGTGGCAGGAAAGACCATTTACCAAATAACGTGTTACTTAAACATTTTTCATTGTGCTGTGCTCTAAAAATAAACTAACAAACTAGTGTAGAGTCCTGTATAAGAAATGTTCAGCTTAAATTTTCCCCTTAAATTTAGGTTCCCAGGAAAATCGCATCTTATCAGGAAATCATTAATCGATCGATAAGGTCCATCAACTAACGATTAATGAATTAATCGATAATTTGCATCCCTAGTCTGTTGGTCTTGGTTAAGTACCACCTTGAAAAAAAATAAACAATGTTTTGTTGCTTAAGCTTATGTATTCAGTCATTATTCAGTGGTATACTAAAACCCATATGAAAAAAATTGCTTCTCACCGTTCTCAGGTCAAATATTTATATGCGATTAATTTCGATTAATTACTTACAAAGCCTCTAATTAATTAGATTAATTTTTTTAATCGAGTCCCGGGCCATATATATGTATATGTTATATGTAATAAATATATATATATATATATATATATATATATATACACACATACATATATACACATACATACACACACACACACACACACACACACACAGGTTACAGATACAGGATACAGATACAAGTTTTTAATCCATACATTATGCAAATGTATGTTTGCAATCTCAAGCCCAACAAGCTACAACAGATCGGCATATTGACCTGAATGTAACATTCCTTAGTAATATTAACACAATGTAGTGTCCAGCTTTACACTTGTAAAGGTTAACTAAACAATGTTAATCGGCCTGCAAGCTGTAGCCGCCGATTTAGCTATCACTCTTGAAGTTTGTCTCATGTAAGGCAAGGCACGGCAAGTTTATTTGTATAGCACAATTCAGACACAAGGCAACTCAACGTGCTTTACAGGGGCATACAAATTAAAAGACATTTAAAATTGCATTTAAAAATACATTAAAAACAAGCAGGAAAGTAGGCTAAAATAGAATAGGTTTAAAAGAGACAAGACTCGAAACGATGCACTTCAAAACCTTGAAATTGCTTCAGTTAAAGGCAATGGCAAACAGAAACGTCTTCAGCCTTGATTTAAAAGAGGTGAGAGTTGGCGCTGACCTGCAGCTTTCTGGGAGTTTGTTCCAAATATGTGGAGTAGAATAACTGAATGCTGCTTCTCCAGTAGAGTTGTTCATATGTCCCCCTTGCAAACTATCCAGCCTGGTCTGCCTTTGGCGAGAGGACTATTACACCTGTAATAGCTGGATATATATATATATGCAGCTATTACAGGGGTAAAAGAATCATGTGGACACCTCTTTTAAATTCATGGCACCGTGCAAAAACCCTACAGCTGTACAACAAAAACTTTTTAGTTATGAATTTTTTAAGTTTGGTCCCCAGAGCTAAATTTTTAGCATTTAGGATTGGATTGAAATTTGTCCTGAACAGCCAAGGTCCTGAATAAAAAACCACAGTCTTGTTAAATATAGCTTCAGAGCTGAAAAATACACTTCTTAGCTTATTTTGACTATAGATTTTCCTAAGAGGGATTATTTTAATGTCCTTGAAACTTGCGAATGTGAAAGTGTTGCTGTTCATTGCATGTATATAAAAAATTAAAAGATGCTCTTTTAGTCATTTATCTTTTATGATTTTTTTAAATTACAAAACAAATGATCAGAATCAGAATCAGAATTCCTTTATTTGTCCCGCAAATGGGGAAATTTCTTTGTCACAACAGCCAAAGGACAGTATCACACTTAAACAATAATTAAAAGTAAAAAATAAACAATATAATAAGACATAAGAAATAGAATTTAACTGGTATATACATAATATCTACAATATGAAATTGGTATTTACAATATGACATAGTATTTATTATTTATAATATGGACAGTGTAAGTTTAAACAGTTGGTATTTTTATTTACAAACAATAAATAATAAATATGGATATTAAAAATTGTCCAATTTGTGCAAACCAGAAAGTGTGTGGATATGTGCAGAGTTTTTTTTTTTATTGTACAGTGCACAGTGAGGTCTACTGGGAGCAGTGCTGGTTGTAGACTCTGACAGCAGCAGGAAGGAAGGACCTGCGATACCTCTCCTTCACACACTTGGGGTGTATCAGCCTGTCACTGAAGGAGCTGACCAGTGCTGTGATAGTGGCCTGTAGGGGGTGGGACTCCTTCACCAGCAGCGATGATAGCTTGGCCATCATCCTGCTGTCTCCCACCACCTGCACTGGGTCAAGAGGGCATCCCAGGATGGAGCTGGCCTTCTTGATAAGTTTATCAAGTCTCTTCCTATCTGCTGCCGAGATGCTGCTGCTCCAGCAGACTACACCATAGAAAATGGCTGATGCCACCACAGAGTCATAGAAAGAAGTCAGGAGTGCCCCCTGCACTCCAAAGGACCTGAGCTTCCTCAGCAGATGGAGTCTGCTCTGACCTTTCTTGTATATTGCTGCAGTGTGATCAGTCCAGTCCAGTTTGTTGTTCAGGTGAACTCCCAGGTACTTGTAAGACGTCACCATCTCAATGTCCGTTCCCAGGATGTTCACCTGAATGCAGGGTTGTTTACGCCTGCGGAAATCCACCACCAGCTCTTTGGTCTTCCCGGCGTTGAGCTGGAGGTGGTTCCGCTGGCACCAGTCCACAAAGTCCTGAATAAGTTCTCTGTAGGCTCCGTCATCCCCGTCCCTGATGAGGCCGACGATAGCAGAGTCGTCAGAGAACTTTTGTAGATGGCTGTGGGGTGTTTGGTGGGAGAAATCAGCAGTATACAGGGTGAACAGGAAAGGGGCCAGGACTGTTCCCTGTGGGGCCCCTGTACTGCAGACAACCGTGTCCGACACGCAGTCCCGAGTCCTCACATACTGTGGCCGGTTGGTGAGGTAATCGAGGATCCAGGACGTGAGGTGTTGGTCCACCCCCGTGAGCTCCAGCTTGTCCCCCAACAGTGCAGGCTGTATGGTGTTGAAAGCACTGGAGAAATCAAAGAACATGATCCTCACAGTGCTTCCAGGCTGCTCCAGGTGGGACAGTGATCTGTCCAGGAGGAAGATGATGGCGTCGTCCACTCCGATGCCAGGCTGGTATGCAAACTGGAGTGGGTCCATAAAAGGACCCACCAGAGGGCGGAGATGGACAAGGACCAGCCGCTCCAGGGTCTTCATCAGGTGTGAAGTGAGAGCAACTGGTCTGTAGTTGTTGAAGTCCTTAGGGTGAGGAATCTTTGGTACTGGTACCACGCAGGAGGTTTTCCACAGCAGTGGCACTTTTCCCAGCTTCAGGCTCATGTTAAAGATGTACTCCACAATCCTGCACAGCTGGTCTGCACAGGACTTGAGGAGCCTGGAGCTGATCCCGTCTGGACCCGTGGACTTCTTCACCTTCAAATTCCTCAGTTGATTCCTCACCTGGATAGTGGAGAGGGACAGATTGGAGCAGGGGGGCTGAGTGTCGGGTGGGGGAGGTGGGTGAATGTCAGGGGGGGCAGTGGGGGGTGTCTGCGACATGAAAGCAGTGGAGAGGGAGGTAGAGGTGAGAATGGGGCAGGAAACAGGGGGGGTGGAAGAGGTGGTGGGGGGCAGCAGAGATGAATGGGCCGGGCGAGGGGTGGGTGTCTGATCAAACCTATTGAAAAATAGGTTCAGGTCGTTCACCCACGTCTGATCCCCGGCAGCCTGGGAGTCTGGTTTCCTCAGTCCTGAGATGGTTTTAAGGCTTTTCCAGACTCCACTGATGTTACTCTGCTGCAGCTGGACCTCCATCTTCCTCCTGTAGCTGTTCTTCCCCTCTCGGATCTTCTTCCTCAGCTCCTTCTGCACAGCCTTCAGCTCCTCCTTGTTTCCTGACCTAAAGGCCCTCTTTTTCTCCTTAAGGAGAGCCTTAATGTCAGGATTAATCCAGGGTTTGCTATTTGAAAAACACCGTACAGTCCTGGTGGGTACAGTGTTTTCAACACAGAAGTTGATGTAGTCCGTTATGCATCCTGTTAAACTGTCGATGTCCTCCCCATGAGAAACACACAGTTCTTCCCACACAGTCGAGTCAAAGCAGTCCCTCAGAGCCTCTTCAGACTCCTCAGTCCATGCTTTAACTGTGCGGGTCTCCACTGGTTGCCTGTTTACAAGGGGCTTGTACACAGGCAGGAGATGCACCAGGTTGTGGTCAGATCTTCCCAGGGGAGGGAGGGGGGATGAGTTGTATGCCTCCTTGCTGTTGGCATAGAATAAGTCCAGTGTTTTATTGTCTCTGGTGTGGCAGGTGACATACTGTGTGAATGTGGGCAGGGTGGAGGACAGAGAGGCATGATTGAAGTCTCCAGAGATGAGGAAGAGGGCCTGTGGGTGCTGTGTCTGCAGTGAGCTTGGAGAGCGTCACAAGCTGCATCAGCGTTAGCAGAGGGGGGGATATACACAGCGAGTACGATCACCTGTGTAAACTCCCTCGGGAGGTAGTACGGCCTCATGCTAACCGCTAAAAGTTCAATGTCTTTACTGCAGACCTGCTCTTTAACAGTGATGTGCCCAGAGTTACACCATCTGTCATTAACAAACACAGCCAGCCCTCCTCCTTTCCTCTTACCGCTCTCTGCCGTCCTGTCCGCCCGCCGCATTTGAAATCCGTCCAGATTAGCGTCTGTGTCCGGGGTCTGCGCCGTTAGCCACGTCTCAGTAAACACCATGATGCTGCTCTCACGGTAGTCCCTCTGATGCCGGGTCAGCGCCGTTAGCTCGTCCATCTTGTTGGGGAGAGATCTTACATTCCCCATGATGATGGACGGGAGGATGGGTCGGTAGCGTCTCCTCCTGCTACGGCGGGCAGCTCCGGCACGGCACCCGCGTCTCCTCCTCTTCAACTCCCGCGGGACATCGGGCCGCTCGAGCGGCGGCACCGCAGCGCTACTGAGGGCCAACAGCTGATCCCTACTGTAAACAATAGGGCCGCGTACAGGCTCCCCGGGCACGGCGGAAAACAGCGAAAAAAGCAGAATTAAGACCAGAGCGATAAAAACAACTCTGGTCTCCATACTGCCCGGAGAAAGCGCTCCAAAGTCAAGTAAATAAAAAAAGTTAAAAAGTACTAAAAGTTATAAAAAAAGAAGAAAAAGCTCAAAGGTGAGCGAGAGCTGCTGTAACAGGCTGCCACTCACGCGGCGCCCCTCCTCCTGCAATTTAAACAAACAAATTAACATAATCATTCCTGGGAAAATCTAAAGTCAAAAATAACTCCAAAAGTGGGTTTGTCAGCTCTGAAGCTATTTAACAAGGTCTGTGGCTCTCAGTTTTTTGTGCAGGACCAAAGAATTTCTCGATGAGACAGAACTACACAGAACTAGAGTTGTTCCGATTCAGATGCCAGTATCAGAAATGCCTTTGATACTGCCGAAAATGCCGGCATCGGTATCGGCGAGTTCTGGAGTCCAGGCACCGATCCGATACCACGTAGCCTAATTTATCAGAAATAGGAATCTATTTACCGGTTAGCTCCGTTAGCTCTGACATTCCACTGAATATGTGTCCGCTGCGTTACGGCTCCGGTGCGGTGTGGCTCCGTCGTTCTCGTCCGGCAACCCCCACTAGCTGTGTTTTGAGTCCGCCACAGCGCAGCTCCGCCGAACAGCTGGAGTTACGAAACCGAGGAATTGCCACAATAATTACATAATCACGCACGGCCGCAGTTATATGTATGTGTTATAAACACAACAACACAAAGTGTTCCCGACTGAAGGATTAGAAGAAGAGCGCATATTTGTCTCTTATTTGAGGTTTTGTGCTTGTATCAACACGGAGTGTTTTACTTTGAAAATTAACCGGATGTCATGTTATTATTTCGTGTCTGACTTCCTGTCTGCTCTGTGCTGAATTCGGCTTTATACTGTTCTATTTAAAAATAAATGGCTTTCATTTGTTGTATTCATTCATGTTTTACAAAAGGGTTTAACCTGAGCCAGGCCTTACCACAATGATAATCATATCACAGTCATGCAGGCGTAGTATGATATATATATTTTTTTATAACACACTGATATCGGTACTCGTATCGGCCGATACCCACAGCATAAGTATCGGAATCGGTATCGGGAGGGAAAAAAATGGTATCGGAACATCTCTACACAGAACCAAAATTTGGTTGCAAGACAGTAAAAACTATAAATATTACATTAATTTTCACATACGGTGGCTTGCAAAAGTATTCATACCCCTTGAACTTTTCCACATTTTGTGCCGTTACAACCACAAACGTAAATGTATTTTATAGGGATTTTATGTGATAGACCAACACAAAGTGGTGCATAATTGTGAAGTGGAAGGAAAATTATACATGGTTTTCAATTTTTTTTTACAAATAAAAAACAGAAAAGTGTGGCATGCAAAAGTATTCAGCCCCCCTGAGTCAGTACTTTATAGAACGACCTTTCGCTGCAATGACAGCTGCAGGTCTTTTGGGGTATGTTTCTACCAGCTTTGCACATCTAGAGACTGAAATTTTTGTCCATTCTTCCTTGCAAAATAGCTCAAGCTCAGTCAGATTGGATGGAGAGCATCTGTGAACAGCAATTTTCAAGTCTTGCCAGAGATTCTCAATTGGATTTAGGTCTGGACTTTGACTGGGCCATTCTAACACATAAATATGCTTTGATCTAAACCATTCCATTGTAGCTCTGGCTGTATGTTGAGGGTTGTTGTCCTGCTGGAAGGTGAACCTCTGCCCCAGTCTCAAGTCTTTCGCAGACTCAAACAGGTTTTCTTCCAAGATTGCCCTGTATTTGGCTCAATCCATTTTCCCATCAAGTCTGACCAGCTTCCCTGTCCCTGCTGAAGAAAAGCATCCCCAAAGCATGATGCTGCCACCACCATGTTCCAGGGTGGGGATGGTGTGTTCAGTGTGATGTGCAGTGTTCGTTTTCCACCACACATAGCGTTTTGCATTTAGGCCAAAAACTTCAATTTTGGTCTCATCTGACCAGAGCACCTTCCTCCACATGTCTGCTGTGTCCCTCACATGGTTTGTGCAAAAAGCAAACGGGACTTCTTATGGCTTTGTTTCAACAGTGGCTTTCTTCTTGCCACTCTTCCATAAAGGCCTGATTTGTGGAGTGCACAACTATTAGTTGTCCTGTAGACAGATTCTCCCACCTGAGCTGTTGATCTCTTCAGCTCCTCCAGAGTTACCATGGGCCTCTTGGCTGCTTCTCTGATCAATGCTCTCCTCGCCCAGCCTGTCAGTTTGAGTGGACAGCCATGACTTGGCAGGTTTGCAGTTGTGCCATACTCTTTCCATTTTCAGATGATGGATTGAACAGTGCTCAGTGAGATGTTCAAAGCTTGCGATATTTTTTCACAACCTAACCCCTGCTTTAAAGGGGACATTTTATGCTCATTTCTGCTTGTTGACATGGGTCCTTGATGTCTAAATGAAATGATAGTAACATGCTTTGGTCGAAAAAACCGAAGGATTGAGCACAGCAGGGTTGTTTACACAGCAGTTTCACAGCCCTGCTCTAAGCAACCGGTTTGAGTGCCTTTCCCTTTAATGCTAATGAGCTACTGCATGCACCGCCCACCTCTTCCTGCCGGGTGGAAGACGTGAGAACGGCATCGCCTGACCATGGCAACAAGCAATACACAGCAACTTTCAATAAAGTTGAGGGAAAAAAAAAAGACGACAACGAGCAATACACAACGCGACACAGCTTTTCTGTGTCCGTGCCTGCATATAACTAGCACAGCAGACATGTAGCAGGTAGGTAGCCCCTGTCTCCAGCTCCAAAACAAAGTAGTGATTGCTTTACTGCAGATAACATTTTGGTGCTCTCAGGTCTGGTCTCTCATGCCAACAGCTAATGCTACACATAGTTAGCTGTAGCGTTAGCTGTGTGTATACCAACACACAGTAAGTCGTACGACTGCCAAGTTACTCCTGGGCATCTAACACACTGTCGTTTAGCACAACATGCTAATTAATCAACGTAGCTCATTGGCCCTGAACAACAGCCATTTCATACCGTCTCCTCTGCGTGTTCACGGCGGAACAGCAGCTCACTGTCCACTAACAACTGAGACAATTTCATACCGTCTCCTCTGCGTGTTCAACATTGATAACTTCACATGTAATGTTAGTTCAGCCTCATATTTACATCGACGGTTAGCGTTAGCTTGTGTGCTAAATGGCCAAAGTAACACAAACTATACTGTTAAATAAATACTTAGATCATCTGCGGCGTTGTCAGCGTTATACTGACCCTGGTTGCTGGCACAGACCATAACACTTTTGCTCACTGAAGCTGGGACGTTTCCCTGATAAATGAAATGTAGCCACTTAGCTCTGATATCCTCTTTGGTAGGGAGGCGATGTAGCAAACATGAGGATCTGTGCATCCGATGACAGAGCAGTGCTTGGCTTTCGAGTTGTACATGGTAGCGGTCAGGCTCTCGCGTACAAGTGGCGGATCCTCGTTCAGGTAGCTGGCTTAGTGTGGGAGGAGATACTCAGCGCGAGGGCTGGATTATTCAAATCACCCAGACTGTTACGTAACAATCCGGGTGAAATCCAAATGGCTCGTTTAGAGACTCAATTCCTGACTCTGCCAGGTACAAAATATTGACTTAGTTGTCAAAACTCATGTTTAAGGGGTGGGGAGGCACTCCGGATATGCAAATATACATTCTAAAGCAAGCACAAAAAGTGAGTTTTGCATAATATGTCCCCTTTAAACTTCTCCACAACTTTATCCCTGACCTGTCTGGTGTGTTCCTCGGGCTTCATGATGCTGTTTGTTCACTAATGTTCTCTAACAAACCTCTGAGGCCTTCACAGAACAGCTGTATTTATACGGAGATCATTTTACACAAGTAAAGGGGGCTGAATACTTTTGCACTTTTATGCTACTTAGCTACTGTTGTACCGAGTTGGTTGTAGTTATTGCACCAAACACAACGTCAGCTTGCACGTTTTCATGTAGTGACTGTAGACGATGACTAACTTACTAAAACACTATGAACGTCTTGTCTTGAAAAGTTGCAGATTCCTTAGTTCATGCAGATAATCAACGTAATTATTGAACAGTGTGATTGGGATCAGGAGGTAACGTTAGCATGCTACTTACTGTTGTTATACCAAGTTGGTTGTAGTTATTACGCTGAACACAACGTCAACTTGCGATTGTACTTAGTAGAAAACATAGTTATATTTTCAGACATTACTAAGCACATTCACGCCCAAGCGTTGTGTTTTGGAAGTAGCTTAGTCGGTGCAATCACTACAACCAACTCGGTATGAGAATAATTCTAGCATGCTAATGTGCTGTGCAGCCTATATGCTAACAAACTACCAACTGCTATCTCTGAATCTAGCTTGTTGTTGGCACTCAGTTGCCCCCCCTCCACACCCCTCTTCTCCTCCTCCCCCACCCCCCACACAACTCCCCCCCCTCTCTCCTCCCCCCCCTCCCCCCCCCCCCCAACTCCCAACTCCAACAACCCCTCCCACCTCCCTCTCCCAAATACCCCTGACTGCAGTATGCAGATCGGGGAGTGGTTCAATGTGGGCGGAGTTAAACGTTTGACCCCGCCCACTTGCCCCCACATTGAACCGCTGAAGAAGAAGAATGTGTCTGAGAGAGAAGAAGCAATGCAGCTGGCAAATGGAGGTAAGCAAGGTATTTTTACTTTGTTTAACGTGCTACTTTGCAATGTTTGTGACAGACAAGGAAGAAAGTAACATCATTTTATTTTTAAAAAAGTTATGCTCTGTATGTATTTGCATTCTACACCTTGATGACACACCAAGTTATGAGCTTTGTTATTAGTTATTAGCGTTTGCTAATTATTTTACGGCACAGCTGGACTGGTATACCGAGCATTTTCCCGATAGGCTGATGTACTTTTGGGCCGGTATGAGGGGGGAAAATATTATGCAGAGTTTTCACGTGCATTTTATGAATACAAACCTGGACTTCAAACCCAGTGAGCAAAGAGTGGTCTAGATCACGTCTTTTAGACGTCATTTATGGACATCCAAGATGTCTAAAAGACGTCCTCTGGGGAGCCAGAATGAAAGTTTTTTATACGTCTATTTTGGACGTTGTATAGACGTTTATATATTGTTTATCGACTAATTCTGGATGTCAGTGGACGTCCAGATTTTAATCTCCTTTTCTGAGTTTTAGATTAATATTTATATCCGACTTATTTGTCGGTGTTTTGTTACCAAATCAGTAAATGCTGTAATTTAAGCAGATTTGAAAAGATGCCATTCATAAGCATTAGACAATCTAATAGCCTACTGATCAAGGTTTTAGAGGTGGGATGTCACAGAGCTGGTTTTGCAGTCATTTCTCCATTTTCATTAAACCAGTATACTTAAAATTAGCTACTGATCTTTTTTACATCTTGCATGTTATTGTGCCTATAAGAACAACAATCTGTGTCCTTTCTAGAGGAAGCTGAGAACTTGCCAGAACTGGGAACAGGGAATGGGGTATGTTGCCTGCTGTGAGCTTTCCTTATTTCACTGTCTTCTGCCTTCTCCAACCTTTATTTTTAATAATTGTTTTCTTTATTTTTGATTAGGAGGATGCTCTGCTTAGGGACACCGCTGAGGCAGCAAGGTGGTGTGGCACAGAAACATTCAAGGGAAAACTTTCCCTTCCCCAAGTCATCACTATGGACAAAGAAATCGCTTGAGGGCAGTGGAACTGCTACGTATGTCTGATGGCCTGGATGAAGAGGAGACGAATGAACTAAGGGAACCGTTAATGTTCCTTTTTAGTTTGCAGGAAGATTATGAGGCATTTTGTAAAGAAATTATGGACACAAGGCAAATGCAGGTGTTTTCTGCTTTTGAAAGATAGTGAAAGAAAGAAATAAAGTGCTCAAGTGTACAGAACCCTCACTCTAACCCATTACAAATGACCCCTACAAATGTACATGGTTCATGCATTGTACAGACTATCTTTGGATTAATCATATAGGTTTCTATACAGAGGTGTATATGGTATTTTTGTTTCTGTTATGTTGAGTCAAGCCTGAGCTAAGAGTGCTCCTCTTTGTTTTGAGGAAAGACATGTAGCCTAGACTGTGTCAGTTCAGAGTCTGTGTCTGCTTTTGAAAGATAGGAATAAAGCGTGTTCAAGTGTCAATGGCACAGACATCACTTCAGTCTCTGATCTCCTTAATGTAGCTGATATGATTGAGTGTACAAAAATTTAACATGTGTCTTTACTGATTATTACTGTCACACTCTCTTGGGGAAATGCTATGGTAGAATTAATTTTTTTAAATATAGGCAGCATGGATAAAATGATGGACTTACGGTAAAAAAGAAGACATTTGACAAGTTAAAAATAGGAATGTCTAAGTCTATCAAATGCATGAACCTGCATGAAGCTGTTTCTGTTTTAATATAGTTAGAAGCCCAATATTAAGTCTTGATTTCACTTCACTGTTCCAGTTCAGCTGACCCTAGTTACACAGGTTTCCAGTTCAGTGAGAGCTGAATCTCAGTAATAAGTTGTGTGTGAAGTTGTGAGGGCTCATGAAAATGTAAATGTTTTACCATTATTTTATTCACAAGATGAGACAAGAATGTATATCGAATATTATGTATTATTACTATAATTATGTAGGCTGGTATTTACATTTAAGATATGAAAAGAAACATGTTTTCCCAAAGAACTACATTTTGGCACCAGACCTGATCCTGATATACCTGTAAATAATAATGAAAGGTGCCCCATTGACATTTGAGATTGTGCTGCCTAGTCTCCGCCAGCAGATGGCGCCCGCACCATGGGTGGTGTCAAACGCGGGCGGAGTCAAACGTTTAACTCCGCCCACATTGAGCCACTCCCCGATCTGCGTACTGCAGCCAGGGGCTTCTCCACACTTCACGTTTTTTCAGACGATTTCATGATTCGCCGGCTCTGTCGACAATTTCACGTGTATATTGATTTTCCCCAGGGATGCTCATACAGCGACAGTATTTACGACTCTAGTAACAGATAATTGTGCCTCTCAACCAGCCGGGGGTAGTAATGAGTCCAAACTACCTAGTGTTGCTTTAAAAACAAACAAAAAATGAGCAACTGCACCAAAACATACCAAAATATGTTTCCCTTTCTCAAAGCACTGTCACACACACACACACACACACACACACACACGTCTGATATAAATGTACAAAATCTTACAAATCATTAAGAGATTAAATTATTTAATATTTTTCATCCTTCCTGACAGAAGCTCATCAACAAAATGATGAGGAGCTGAGGATTGTGATGGTGGGGAAGACTGGAATTGGGAAGAGTGCCACAGGAAACACCATTCTGGGGTATAAATGCTTTTATTCAAAGTTCAGTGCCAACTCAACAACAGATGAGTGCTCTAAGGGCACAACTACAGTAAATGGACAAAAGGTTGCTGTTATTGACACCCCAGGCCTGTTTGACACCAGATATGACACAGATAAAATGGATAGAGACATCAGCCAGTGCATTTCCTATTCTTCTCCTGGACCACATGTCTTCCTGGTAGTAATCCAGCTGGGAAGATTCACAGAAGAGGAAAAGCAGACAGTGCAGAAGATCCAAGAAATGTTTGGCGAGGCTGCAGACAGATACAGCATGGTTCTCTTTACTCATGGTGACCTTCTTGGTGATACAACTATTGAGGAGTTCATGAAAGACAGCCCAGACCTGAAGGAACTCATGGCCAGATGTAACGGGCTGTACCATGTCTTTAATAATAAGCTGAAGGAACGCTCTCAGGTCACTGAGCTGCTGCAGAAGATCAGAGATTTAGTCAAGAAGAACGGAGGAAGCCACTACACCAGTGAGATGTTCCAAGAGGCAGAAAGGGCAATCGAAGAGGAGACACAACGGATCCTGAAAGAGAAAGAGGAGCAAATACGCAAAGAGAAAGAGGAACTGGAGATGAAACTACGAGCAGAATATGAAGAAAAGCTCAGACGTGTTACTGAGAAACTCCAGGCTGAACTAGAGGAGGAAAAGGGAAAGCTAGAGATAGAGAAGACATGGGAATGGAAGAGAGAGGAGGAAATAAAAAAGGAGAAAGAGGAGAAAGAGAAGGAGTGGAAGAAGAGGGAGGAGGAAATAAAGAAGGAGAGACAGGAGAGCGAGAACAAGTGGAAGAAGAGGGAGGATGAAATAAAAAAGGAGAGAGAAGAGAGAGAGTGGACGCAAAGAAAAGAGACAAAAAAAGAGGGGGAAGAGGAAGAGAAGGAGAGAAGGAAGAGTGAGGGGGAAAGAAAGGAGGAAGGGAGAGAGAAGGAGCAGACGACGAGAGAAGAAGAGACAGAAAAAGAGGGGGAAGAGGAAGAGAAGGAGAAAAGGAAGAGGGAGGAGGAAAGAAAGGAGGAAGGGAGAGAGAAGGAGCAGACGACGAGAGAAGAAGAGACAGAAAAAGAGGGGGAAGAGGAAGAGAAGGAGAAAAGGAAGAGGGAGGAGGAAAGAAAGGAGGAAGGGAGAGAGAAGCAGCAGACGAAGAGAGAAGAAGAGACAAAAAAAGAGGGGGAAGAAGAAGAGAAGGAGAAAAGGAAGAGGGGAAATCGGAGCAAAGAAAGGTTGTCAAATCAGCTTAATAAAGAGCTGGACACAAGACTTAAAGAGGTGGATAAAAAGCACCAACATGAGGCCAGACAGGAAGCTGAGAAAAAAAATCCAGTAATTGCTTGGATAAAAAAAAAATGTCTCTCTTCATTACGCCAAAATAAATAGTTAGGGTTTTTTAACTTTGATTTTCACTGTAAGTTTGCCATTTAAATTACAGCAACTGGCAGGCAACAATAAGGCAGTTAGTTACTGTACATCATACACCAAAATATTTGTGTAAAATTCCCTTGAGTTGAAAAACAACAGGTTTAAAAAAATCGTATTTACCTGATATACAGTATATTTATTAGGGGTCAACTGATTTGATGCTTTTTCAAGAGCCTGTAGTACCTATAGCAATTATTATTATTACCAAGGAGGAGTACAATCAGGGCCATGGAGGATAAAAGAGTCAAGCTTCAGTAATAAGGAAAACATTTTTTACTAAAACATTTTCAATCTTTTACCAACTCTTGAAGATGCTGAACTTCTTGAGGATGCCCCTTTCAAACCCAATCATGATACTATCACCTGTTACTATGAACCTGTTTACCTGTGTTTATGTATTCAACAACTTTAGTTGTTGCCCCCGTCTCAACTTGTTTTAACATGTGCAAACAGAAATCATTTACAGTGCAGCCATAAGATTAATGTGTGAACTTGATGTAGTCTTCCTGTTAACAATCATTCATTTATTAAGCATTGATAATTATTATAAAAGTGATTATTGATTGTAATTTGATTTTGTACTTTCTAATATTTTCAAGACAAATAAAAAACAGCATTCAACACAGTTGTTTATTTCTTTACTGAGTTTTGATAAATGATGCCCTGTGCCTTATTCCTAATGACGAGAATGGATCCAGTGTCCAGCTGATGGAGAATGCATTAGTGTATAACATCAAGGTTGAACAGTTTCCACATGACCCAATATTTCCAATAACTGCAGAGCACACACAAGCGAGGCCCATACCTGCACTAACGTGGCGGTCTAACATTAATCTAACAGCACCATAAATTATATTTATTAAAGAAAGTTGATTTGATAAAAAAAACTAATTTAATCCAGTGAATCACTTTATATAAATTTTATACATAATCTATACATAAAAATATTTTGTTTTGGTGTATGAATGTCAAACTCACCACTGCATTTCCAATTTGTTGCTGGCATTGAGTGGGTACATGGGGATGATTTTCATGTGAAATGAACAAAAAGGTAAAACTAATACGCTACAGCTCTCTGATGAAACAACACTGCTGTTCACAGTCACACAGACCACTGCAGCCAACACAGCCGATGACTCCAGCAACAACAGCAGAGGAGAGCCAGGCCCACATCTGTTATTCTGTCATTACATATATTTAATATTTACTAGATTTATCATCAGTTGTAGGGAAAAAGAGGTCCTTTACTTCACTGAAAGAACATATACCACACATTTAGGATACTCCACTACAAAAAAAATTCATGCATTCAAAACCTCACTTCAGTAAAAATATCTAAGTATTATCAGCAAATTTAATTTAAAGTACTCAAAGTATTGTTGAAGTGTCATATTACTGCAATAGATTTTCAAGTTTGAGCTCATTAACTCCTTTATATACTGTTGGCTGGTTTAATCTACATCAATGCATCATGGTCTATAAGATCTTCAGTTCATCACAAATATTCAACAACAGAAGCATCTGGACATGGGTTTTCATTGGGCAGGAAGGGGAGGAAATTCTTCAATCTGAAAAGTAACTAGTAATTAAAGCTGTCAGACACATGAAGTTGGGTAAAAAGTAAAATATTTGCCTCAAAATTGTAACGGAGAAGTATAAAGTTGTATAAAATGGAAATGCTCTGGTACATTAAATTTGAACACAAACAAAGTACTTAGTAAATGTACTAAAGTTACATTCCACCTCTGTTTATCACTATCACCCAGATGTATGTAACATTATGTAATGTAACCCCAATGTAATGTTGAAAATAGACAAGCAGTATGAAAGGAGACCGTTTATTATTTGTATTATTATTATTATTATTATTATTATTATTATTCATAGACGTGTGATTAATAGACTTGTTTGATTTTAAGCACTGCTGGCGGCCTCTTGTAGGGATATTACATAATACCAGCAAAAACACATCATCTAAAACTGTCAACAGTCCTCTGAGTGCTCATGATCTTGTTGCATGATCATTCTTCTAAAAACGGCTGGCAAGAACATTCTCCCAAGGACCACAAGGCCTTTCTTTGCATTCTTGGGTTTGAGAAAGGCCCACTGATTTGACTCACCACGGTAAACATTGTTTATTCTTTAAAGGATAAGTACCGTTTTTTACAACCTGGACCTTATTTCTCGAAAAAAATATGATCGTTTACTCAGCCAGATAACTTTGGGATCATTCGGAGTCGTACGGACGAAAATCGATCCAGTTTGGCGCTGCAATATCCATATAATGGGAGTAAACGGGGCACCGAAGCGCAGCGTCTATATAACGTATTATCTGCCGCGAAAATTGTTTATTTCGCCAATATTTTGTTATGATATGGTAGCGCTATCCCTCCAAGCTGTTGTCAACATCCGGGGTCATTGACCTGACCTAACCCCTGACCTAGATGATGTCATCTCCGAGCGCCGCGCGCAGCCAGCTTGTTTACACAGCACAGCCACTCTGCAGCGTTCGGCTCGTTTAGCTACTACTTAGCACAGCTATGGTTCGTAACTGCGTTTTTCCAAATTGTCCGAACAAAATGACAAGGTGGACGAACTTCAGCTTTCACAGGCTTCCTCTCCGCAACCCGGACATACTCAAGCTCTGGCTAGTTGCGCTGAAAATGGACCCGAATACAAAAGTGCAAGCATTGAGAGTTGGGGATCATCGCGTTTGCAGTGCTCACTTCACGCCGGAAGATTTTTTCCCTCCAATTCCCTTGAGAAAAGGCCAGAAAATTCAGCGTCTGAACCTCAAGAAGAATGCTGTCCCGATGGTCGCAGAAGGCACAACAGACACAACGGAGGTAATACATTTCTAATGCATGTTTGTGTAATGATTTTATTATGCTATAACCTGTGGACATCGGTGTAATATAGCTAAATAGATAGATAGACGTTATACAACCCAAGCTGGGAAATTTCAGTGCAACAGCAGCATTACACATAGTGACAATAACAACACAAAGAATAAAAAAACAACCTATAGATAAAAAAATAGCAATTGCAAATGGGAACATAAACACGTACCCGTACCTACATGTAGGCTACAAATAGAAACCTTATCAACAGTGTATTCTACTAAAAGCTGTTTTTTTATGATGCTGTGTAACATACTTATTTCATTTTTTAGGAAATTGCCAGTGGTGAGGACGATTTTCCAGAACCAGACTTTGGAAAAAACCCTCAATCTACACCAATCAAAAGCCAACACAGAGCAGTTAAGGAGCCATCTGGATCGTCTAGGACATCTTTATCCCCTGCATTGACTCTAATGCTGACAAGTCCACCTCACACAGGACCACGCACAAAACGATCCCTGTCTGGGAAATACATTGCTTTGGCTCCTACATGGTCACAGTCAGTGGTAAGCACAGCAGCAAAAACATCTTTTATGGAAATTAGCAGAGTATCTATTTTGCCCCTCCATAATTACACTGACACAATGTGCATTATTTTTGTGTGCACTAGGACCCAATCCCATCCACATCAACCTCCACTTTCATTACTGCACACCCGTCTGCCTCTACATCATTGCCATCACTGCAAGTGAGTTGAGAGGCTTGTCTTCTTTGTAAAAGGATAAACATGTCTGCATAAAAAAAATTGCCAAATATTGCTATGATAGTGAAAATTTCTTATTTGACCATATGTGACTTTGTGAAGATAATTACACAACTATCTTGTGTCTTCAGAGTGAAGAGGAAGGTGAAATGGACCCAGAAGTGCGTGATGTCAGCATGAGTTTTGGGGAATTGGTACTAGATCCTACAGACACCAGCTTCGTACCACCAACTTCCAGCTCAGCTTCAGGCACAGGGACTACGTCTGGGTCTGTAAGCTCTTCTGGAGACAACACAACAAGATGGGCTGAAAATAAGTGGCTGGTGAATGAGTCACACCTCCTTCAACTTTTCCAAACCTGTCCCAAGTGTACCACTGCCATAACCGAGACTACAATCACCACCAAAGGCAGCCAAATCAAGATCCAGTGGAACTGTGGGAAACATTCTGGTTCCTGGCAATCATGTCCTAACCGAAGAGGCATGCCAGAAAATAATCTTCAAATCTGTGCGTCAACCTTTTTCACGGGATCCACATACACAGACTTGGCAGACTGGGCCACTCTTATAAACATTCACATTCCTCAGAAAACGCAGTTCTATAACATTCAGAGGACCTACCTTCTACCGGCCATACAGTCTGCCTACCAAGATCAACATGACAAAATAATATCTCGGCTCAGGGAAGATTCACAATCCGGAAAGCGGCATGAACTCTGTGGTGATGCAAGGTGTGATAGTCCAGGTAAATATTAGATTGTTAGCAATATTACATAATCATCTCATACACCATCATAACCCTAACCCCCCTCCAACGGGAAACTGTACCATCTATGTTTTTTTTCTCAGGTTACAGTGCGAAGTACTCCACCTACTCCTTCCAAAATGACGCCACCAAGGAGATTGTACATTTTGAATTGGTCCAGGTAATTTATCTATCCAAAACTAAAATGCACTGTGATAGAAGGCTGCTTTCACAAGGAGAAAAACAGCTGTGGATGTACAACTTTTGAATATCCGTTATGCTCTAGGTGTCAGAAGCAACAAGCTCTGTCGCGATGGAGGTGATGGGATTCCAGAGGGGCCTGAAGGAGTTGCTGGATTGTGGGGTGGATGTGGCCGTGATGACCACTGACCGATCGCCCTCCATCCGGAAACTGTTGAGAGAGGACTATCCACAAATCCGGCATGAGTTTGACCCCTGGCATGTTGTCAAGGGTAAGTTACTATTATAAGCCCACACATTTTATTTTCTAACACACGTCATAGAAGTGTATATTGAGTGATAGAAAGGAGAAGTTATTTACATTCCAATTCCTAGCATGTGTTCATATTGTATTATTTACTGATTGGGTTGTTGTTTTATTTGTGTGTGTTTTCTCAGGTGTCAAGAAGAAAATTGTTGCTGCATCAAACAGGAAGGACAGCAAAGGCCTCCTGCCTTGGCTGAAAGCCATTACCAACCATCTGTATTGGTCCTGTGAATCCTCAAAGGGAGATCAGGAAGTAAGACATGATCTTATTGTTTTACAATCGTAGATTATATTCAGGACCAGAATAGGATTTTGATTGTTTCCACTTATTGAAACATAATGACCTAAAATATGATAAATCTCGGCCATAATCTGCAACATAAATACTGTACACTTAGCTTTACAGTCCTGTATGTCATACTTATGCTTGAAGAGAAATTTTTTGCTTTTTCATCATTTCAGCTTTGCATTCTTCGATGGACTTCAGTGCTGCATCACATTTGTGGCGTGCATCGATGGGAAGAAGACGGTGTTGAGTACACCTGCCTTCATCCTCGGTTGACAGATGAGCAGCAAGAGAGGAAGAAGTGGATTGAACCTGGTTCACCTGCTTTCAACGCCCTCAAAGCCATTGTGACAGACAAAAATCTCCTCCGGGATATGAGGCAAATGTCACTTTTCAAACATACTGGTATGTCCCTTTTACAGATTTATAATATTTAGTAGTTATAGTTTCTTCTAAATGTATGGTGAAACTGCAATCTGCCGCTGTAGGCTTGTAATGTTTTTCATAGTTTTTATCCATTACCTGTCTTGTCAAAAGCTTGCGCTGTGGCACAGACAAAGCTAATAACTTTACAGTTCACAAGGGAGTAAAAGATATACTAGTCAAATTATATATTGTCTGTGGTTGTCTGTCATTCACCAACACAGGATCTCTGGAGGCGTATCACTCTGTGGTGCTGAAGTACGCTCCAAAGAGATTGCACTTCCACTATGACTCCATGCGGGCACGCACACAGCTGGCAATCATGGACCACAATGAGAATGTTGGCAGATCACAGGCTACCACTAAAGAAGGTAACTTGAGATTGCATGAAAATATATATTGATAGATTTTCCCAATTGTAGGTTTTTGTTATCGACAAGCAACAATAAACAAAGAAACTACTGAAGGTTGATGCAGAAAGCCGCACGGATGCCAGAGACACACCCTGCAAAATTATATTATTATTATTATTATTATTATTATTATTATAATGAAATTACATTGAAGTTATGAGGGGCTGCACATTTCTAAAGGTCTGCTTTGTGTTCTACTGTCTTTGACAATTGACAATCTTTATATATCTTTGCAAGACCCTGTTTTGTGCTGCAGTATATTTCCTGATATTGAAAACCGCATTCACATGAAAACAGTGAAGGTCTTGGCCATGGTGAACTATAATAAACAAACTGCTTTTATGTTTTTCACAGGACAACTGTGCTGGAGCTTTCCCTTCTCCAAACAGACCCATGACTGGGTGACAAAGCCGATCTATGTGCAGACGGCACAGACATTCCGGAGAGACCTCATGGAGCGCGTCCTGCAGATGAGGGACGATCCAAATGTTCCTTACACGGTGCCTCGCAAAGACAGGAGACCTCATCAAAGAAAACTGCTTCAAAACATTGCTCCATTTCAAAGACCAGATACAGATGTTCTAGTGGCAAGACGGACCAGTCGTTTTGGACGTTTTTTCAGAGCTACACCCTATTAGCCTCATTGAATTTACTGACGGCTTGATAGTGATGTCATGGTAATTTCTCTTTGTGCCTTGGACTGTTTTTGTTTTGTTATTACACTGACGTTTGATTTGTTGACTGTGCTGTAAGTATTTGTATGCTGCATGTACAGCATAGTGACACAAAGACAAATAAAGAACTTTTGTGTTTTATCATTATTTATGAGCATGAGTAATGAAATGTTACAGTTCACCATATAGTTCTCTGTAGCATACAGTAACATGTATGTTTGGTCATGTATCAATAATCATATGATAGTGAAAATCTCCTCTGCCTCAGTAAATCCAACATAGCTGCCTGTTGGTGATGGGTACTTGGTCCTGATGGCAATAACAATGCAGCTAGGAATAATTCTTCTGTTGCCAGGTCCAAGACGTTCCCCTCCAAGCGCCCACTCCAGCACAATGCGATATGCTACGAGTCTGCATTGCCTATAGGACAGAGGGTGAAGTTGATTAGAAGAAAGTAAAGTCAGAGGAGGGAGAAAAGTTTGCCCTTATGAAGTCCGGCTGTCTATACGTAAAGCAAACTAATTGAAGGCAAATACACAATCTATGCATGTCTGTGAGCTACTTACTCAATCGAAAGTTGCCCATTTGGTCCTGCAGGCTTTGACTGGGTCTTCCAGTTGACTTTCGGGACACGAAAAAAAGTCTCTACCACAGCCTGGTTTATCATTGCACGGAAATCCTCCAGTGTTGTGATACAGACATTTACTGAGACATCCAGACGCGTATCTCCTGGCCTCAAATCCCACTCTGAGCAACAGAGACATTCCCCCTCTGTTGTCATAGATGAACATTGTCCACAAGAACACCACCAGTTACCATCTACTCGTGGACGTGCAGTCGTTTGTTGTTCTTTGGCCAGCTGTTCCTCTCTCTGCCTCCGCATCCTCCTTTCAACGAGCTCCTCATCCGTGTACTCTGGCTCAAAGCGGTAAGGACGTCCATCAAAAACAAAGTCATCGTCCACCCCCTCAGAATCGGAAAAATATTCATCCATGTTGCAAAAAACTAGCAGTAGCAGCTACAGGTAAACAAGCCAGCTCTCGCGGTTGCGCGCGGCGCTCGGAGATGACATCATCTAGGTCAGGGGTTAGGTCAGGTCAATGACCCCGGATGTTGACAACAGCTTGGAGGGATAGCGCTACCATATCATAACAAAATATTGGCGAAATAAACAATTTTCGCGGCAGATAATACGTTATATAGACGCTGCGCTTCGGTGCCCCGTTTACTCCCATTATATGGATATTGCAGCGCCAAACTGGATCGATTTTCGTCCGTACGACTCCGAATGATCCCAAAGTTATCTGGCTGAGTAAACGATCATATTTTTTTCGAGAAATAAGGTCCAGGTTGTAAAAAACGGTACTTATCCTTTAAGCTCTGAGATAAATGGACAAAATCTTGTGAACAACATCATATCATAATCAATCATTATCATTTTTTGTACCTGATATTTTTTTTCTTACTCCAGGAATCAGAGCAGTCTTGCAGGAGACATTAGACGTGATTCCAGTATGTTATACTTCCGATTTAAGCAAATATTGATGATTATCGGTATGTCATGTATCACAATTATTTAGATAGGGATAATTGTGACATTATTTTTTTTTTTAATCTCCCATTCCATGATTGTTTCTAATTGCGCAACAATATCATTTAAAAAAAACATTTCTTATACCTTTCTGTCAAAAGCTACCTCAACTTAGAGACATATAGATATATTATATATGCATCAATAATAAGGCTTTCCAAAAAAATTAAGCAAGGCCTCTGTTACAGCATAATCATTACAAAGAGCACAGCAGAACAGTCAGCTGCACGAACATTAACATCTTTTAGCGAGATTTTATGACTGAAGTATCTATAACTATATGCATTTTGTCCCTCTCTCTGTGCTCAATTAAAACAAAATGGCTGCACTGATTCATCCCTTCCAGAGCAAGAACCATATTTAAAACTTAAGATACCGTGCTAACCACACAATTCAGCTTCAGGTTACTGATCAATTATTAAATAACAGAGAAACCAAACGATTATTAAAAATAGTAATGCTACTCACCAAATGAAGATCATGCAGACACTACGTCCATCTTGCGATCCCTTCCGGGATGCTGGATCAGTTTGTCCTTTATCTTCAGCTCTGAGGTGTTCTTCACAACTGAGACTGAAGCCAAGAGTAAAGTTAAAGAGCCAGTCTGTTGCTGTTTAATGTGTAGTCTTCGTTTTTCTTCTTGTTAGTGCATCAAAATCCAAACAGAGGAAAGCTACAGCTCGTTAGCGCCTTTAGCTATAAGGTCTGTTAGCCTAACGGCCTTGCTGTTAGCCGTTAGCTGAAATGTCTCTGTTTGCTTTTGCTAGCTTGCACCAATCCTGCCAAGGCGGTTGACGGTCGACTTTTCTGGATAAATTCAGATTTTCTTTGAAAACGGAATTTTAATTCATCCAGCCACAGTTCTCTCTTCTTTACACAGTTAACTCCAAACATTTCCTTCATTCAAATCGTTTGTTTTCGTACTGTTGTTTTTTTTTCCTTCCGGCTCGCTCACCGTCAACTTTGAACTTTTCGCGGGTCGCAGGCTGCTCATCCAATGAATAATCGCGAATGCCCGGGAGCTAACCCACCCACAGCTAGACAACATATGATTGGCTAGGACAACTGTCCATTTTAAATCCATGCCCACATCTATTTAAAGCCTTCGTTGTCCTGCCAGGGGGAGTCAGATTCACCTAGATACCGTCAGAGGAAGGATTGTGATTGGTCCATTTCAAGGTCCGTTATATTAACCACCTGTTGCCCTGAAGACAGGTGAGTCCAAGTTTATAACAATAAAATACATTAATGATATTATTTCAGCGAATGAAAACAAACAAACAAATAAACATTTGGAAAATAAAATATAAATATATATTAGAAAAATATTGGAGGAACCATTTTTCTCAAGCCTTCACTGAATACCTTCAAGGCCCAAATGGTTCCCCTCTGTTATTATAAATGATGTCACTGAACTAGTAGTAATTTTAAACTATTTTGTACAGGACTGCAACTCAAGATAATTGTTATTCTGGATTAACCTGCTGATTATTTCCAGTATCTTTAAACCTGGGCCCTGTGTCATATATTTATGTTTTGGTGTGTAAATCATTCATACTGACCGACAGTGTTGGAGTCAGACCTCAGCTGCTGCATCACGGCTGCAACATAATCCTTTGGGGCAACTATGAATGTCAAAGTCACGTCCACTAAAAGTGCTTGTTTTGTCACTGACGGCTGAGGTTGTTATTTCAAGTGTCTGACAACATTACAAAAATGATTCCTACAGAGAGATAACTGTTCGTTAAATAATAAGACACATTTTGTAACCAGAAAACGAGTGAAGGAAAAGCTTCACTCTGACGTCTTGTGAAATAAAAATGAGTGAAACTTCTGATCTAAGTCTGAATTTAAAGACACGTGTGTCAGTTTGTGCAGCAATCTTTATTATGACAAAAATATGAAAACTAATGTACAGAGCAGCATCGTTGCGTATCATTAAATATGATCTGAACACGTTCACGGCGGTCGTGATGACCTGTAGCTGTAAATACTCTGAGTGTCTCTCAGTGAGTGTGAGCCGGCGACGAACAGATGAATGTGTGTTGAGTTTCGGGGGAGCAGCTTGTGGAGATCCAGCTTCGAGGGTTTTCAACCAGCACGCAGTCAGAGCCCACGTCGGAGTCGCTGCGGCCCTGCGGCGCCCCCCTCAGTCTGGAGAAAGACACTGAGCGACCGTCGGCCCACATCCAGCGACCCGGACCTCCAGACAGACCTGAGGAACACGAAGGAGAGTCAACGGCCTGGAAACTGGAGGACAACAATAACTGATCAGTGATCAGATAGAGGTTCGATTAACGCTGCAACTAACGGTGATTTTCATTGCGATTAATCTGACAGTGATTTTCATGATTAATCAGTAAATTGTTTGGTCTATAAATCGTCACAATTTCCCAGAGCCCAAAGAAAATAGATTCAAACCGTCCAAAACCCAAAGACTCTTCATTTACTGTCATAAGTGACAAAGAAAAGCAGCAAATCCTCACATGTAAGAAGCTGGAACCAGATGATGTTTGACCTTTTTGATTTAAAAATGACAATGAAATTAATGAATATGAGAGGCGGTCATGTGACATTAGACGGGATGATATTCCAGTCTACAGCAGGTGACGTTACACCTGTCAGGTGTTCTGACAGAGGCCAAATTCTCTTGAATCATTCGAACGTGTTGCATAAAAACAAACCTGATGGTACGAGTGGTTCTGGTTTGAGGCTCAGGATTATGTTTTCGGCAGTTTTTTGTAGTTCAGTGTCACTCAGGTGTTCAGACACTCACCGATCCAAAATGGTTTCCTCCCTGCAAACTTCCACAGCCAGGTCATGTCTCGTCTGGACCGCACGCTCGTCAGACTGCTGTTAAACCTGACACACACACACACACACACACACACACACACACACACATACAGTATTATAATGGGCAGTAGGGCAGGTTATCCTGATGAATGAGTCTATACATGATGTCAGATGTTTATATGGTGACGTGTCATCAGTGTCGTCCTCTCCTGGTGTTCGAGGCTCACTACAGTGAAGTGACGTCATTGTTCTACTTGTTCTAACACCTGCTGTTACACACTGAGTCATTATATCCACATTACTGATGATTTTTAATCAGAAATCTGATTGTGTGTGAAGTACCAACAGTCATCCCCACAGTACTGTCTCAATATCAAAGTATTTGGTCAAAAATATAAGAATATAGCCTACTGCAATATTATGTTAAGGCCACATCACCCAGCCCTGTTGGGCAGGAAAACATAGTTCAAGCGAGCTTGTGTCATTTAAATTCTTTAAAATTAGGCTGAAACTTTTGTTCTTGTTCAAGTTGTTACTCTGTAATACATCTAAATCTGTTCATTAAAGGTGCAGTCTGCAAGATTTAGGAGGATCTACTGGCAGAAATGAAACATTATATTCATAATATTTTTAAGAATCGTTGTGTTTTTGTCACTTTCGTTACCAAACACTGGCTCCAGAGGGCCTTTCACACTTTCTTCTTCTTTACATTTTGAGTGGCTACTGTAGGGTAGGGTGAAACGAGGGGTGTTCAGTTGGTTGCAACCTGCAACATCACCACTAGATGCCACTAAATCCCACACTGGAAGACTTTTTCTTTTTTTCTTTCCGAGTTATAATCATTAAGATAATTTTCCATTGTTGTTCTCAGATCTCAGATATTATGTGCTAAATGATGAAAATAAGTTGCAGTGAATGTGGGATTATCGTTTAAATTGCGGGATGAAGTTACAATAAAACAAAAGTGTGTTTTCTTGTGTTTACAGCAGAGAGCAGGTCCTCTCGGCGCTGGCCCAGCTCGCCACAGACGAGCTGACGATGTAACAGCGTCTCCTGTAGTGAGTCCATCCGTCAGGACACGAGCTGCTCACCGACTTCCCCGTCTGGGGAGACACAGAGAGAGTTTTCACAAGAGAAACATCCAGCACCACCTCCGACCTCTGTGAGCAAATCAAACGAGGCCGACTTTTATTATAAAGAAGTCAGTCTGGTACTTTTTACACTTTTTTAATAGTTTGATGTGTTGATGAGCTCCTCCATGCAGCTGAGAGTTTGTATGAAACACTATAAAGACAAAAAGTTTGAGAAAGGATCAGTGTGTGTGTGTGTGTGTGTGTGTGTGTGTGTGTGTGTGTGTGTGTGTGTGTGCACCTTGCGCTGGCGTAGCTCTGGGTGGTGTCGGGGTTCTGGATGATCCATCTGAGGAGGATCGTCGACTGGGAGCTCCTGCAGGAGGCGACTGTGAGGCGAGCGACTCCACCCGGCGTCGCCCGGCTTCAGCTCCTCCAGCCGGAGAGGAGTCAGACTGTGGAACTGATGCAGGAGGATAATGACTGAACTTACAGTTTTGGGTGAACTGTTCCTTTAAGTACAAAGAAAAGTCTGACATCATCACAGTAAATGAGCAAATTGTCTCACCGTCCAGACCTTCTCCTCAGCCCTCCTCTCTCCTGACAGACGCACCTGAACATCAGCAGGAAGTCAAAGACTAAAATATCAGTTTTGTGTTTTAGATTCACACTGAAAAAAATAACACATGTAAGTACATTAAAACAAATCAACACGCAGGCTTAGTTACATTTATGAATGAGGTCTTGATCACTGCTGGTCTGTAACACAACATGTAAAGGAGACGAAGAGCTGAAGACCGAGACGCTCAGCTCTGAGGCTGTTTTTTGGTTGTTTTGGGGGTTTTATCTGAAATATGGTTTGATATGACTTTGAACATTAAAATAAAAATGTTTAATACACATTATATGCATATAAATCTCCATCATTTCTATCAGTGTAAACACTGAGCTCTATCTTAGGAAACATCACAATTAAATCACTAAAACAAGGATAAATTATCTGGAATTCTCCTTTAATCAGTAAATGAATCACTCACCTTTAGTCCTCCATGTCTGACCCTGTGTCCAGAGCTCCCAGAGCTCCCAGAGCTCCCAGAGCTCCCAGTGCTGGTCCCTGGCAGCTGCCTGTAGTGGACTTGGCTGTAGCCGTGGGCCGCCTGGTCCTGTGGGTCCCCATCCCCGTAATCCAGGAAGGGTCGGCGGTTTGGGACGTCTCCTCTGGGAGGATGAGGCTGGTTCTCCCACAGCAGCTCCGCCTCGATGTCGGTGACCGGGTCCTCCTCCTCCTCCGGTCTGAGAGGGTCAGGGAGGCGAGGGGGATGAGGAGGAGGAGCTGGGAATCGCTTCTCGTCCTCCTCCACCATCAGGTCGTCTGGATCACACCTTCCTGACACACGGCAGAGAGGGAACTTTATCTTTCTTGGTGATATGTAATTTACTTGAGCAGAACTAGCACACAAAGTAAAAAGAAAAACAGAAAACATCTGAAAACATCTGCACACATCCACGACTGAGAGCTCAGATAAAACATTTGCCTCGACAGAACATAAAACTGGCACATAAATATACATCAAGCCGTCCTGATCTGAATGTTAAGAGTACTGACCGTGTACAGACACATGTGTCGAACATCGTAAAGAAGAAAATCGGCTTGTGATCATTATTTTTTTTTACCTCCTCTGGGGTCGATGATCTCGACGCTGGCAGACGTCCTCTGTCCCAGGACGGCATTTTTGGGGGTTTTCAGGGTGACGGTGAAGGTCTCGTGGTTTTCCTCCAGACCGTCGTCTATCAGGTAAATGTTCCAGGTCTTCACACTGACTCCTGAACAAGAGACGAGGAGACAGGATGTAAAGCTCTTTGTTATCCAGAGCTGGACCCAGTTGTGACTTTATATTCCAAGCACAAGTTTACATATTTCATCAGGTCATTGAAGGAAATCTCAGCTTTTACGGGCTTGACACAGCAACAGAGTACAAATACTTAGTTTCTGTACTTCAGTACATGTTTCAGGTATCTGTACTTTACTCGAGTATCTCTGTGACTTTCCTTCTCTACATCTGAACACAAACATCGGAACTTTCTCCTCCTCACATTTTCAAAACAGGCTCGTTACTTTAGTTTGATGCATTTGAGGAGAATTATGGATTATTGTTATTTTAGCTGAATCAGCACTTCTACTTTTACCAGAGCAAGTGTGAATGCAGCTCGTGTTTGTGTTAAACCAGTGGAGTCAGACCTGGATCAAACTGGATCAGACCGGCTGTGCTGTGAGTGAAATCTCTGCCGGGTTTGGCCGATCCTTCCTCCACCTGCTCAGACGTGACACAACACAAACACGGAGCTCATGAACTCAGTCGTGATGATTTTGCTGCAGTGAGTCTGAGAGGCGTCACCTTCGTACCTGGATAGCCACGTACGCCGGGTCGGCGCTCTTGCCGCTGCGTTGGATCTGGATCTGAAGCGTCCCCGCCGTCTCACAGGTTCTGTAGCAGGTGGCCGACAGCTCCACCCGAGACCAGGACAGCTCCAGTCTGCAGGAGACACAACAGGCTCACACTGCTGTTTGTTTGAGACACATGAAGGTGTTTTGTGTCCTCGGTTGATTCTGATTAAACTGAACGATCAGAGTTCTTCACTGACTGGATCAGACCCTCTCTAATAAACCAGTTTTGGTCCCTGATCCTTCTACAAACCTACATCTCAGGCAGCGCCGTGTTTCCTGCCGGGTCGACGAGGCGGAACTGGAAGCTGTCGGCCGTCACCTCCACGTCGACCGGGAGGACGAACACCACGGCTCGCTGGTCCACGTCCCGCTGAGTGAAACGACCTCTGATGTAAGCTCCTGGTGGGACGGCGAGAGTTTCAACTCAACTGAACATCTTTACCCACCTGTCCAGTGATGGATGACTGTTTCTAACCAACTCACCTGTCAGAACATTCTCCAGGTAGCCGAAGTACGGCGCTCTGGTGATGGAGAACTCCAGCTCCTCTGCCGGGCTGTCGGGGTCGGAGGCCTGCAGATGTTTGGAGGTGATGAAGATGCCGAAACGCCCGCCACCAAGATCCACCACGGAGCTGGGACTCCGCCTGGTGGTCAGACTGGGAGGAGTCCTGTCCACCCGATCCACCTGAACACAGCAGGACATATTAAACACCTGAGTTATTAGGAGGATGATGTAACGAGACAAAGGTTTCACTGAATAACTAAATATATTTACTCCTGTTGAACTTGTGTAGTTTTAACTTTTCTATGTTAACCTGAGGATGAAGTTATTCATCACTACACACATTCAGTTTCTTTGACCTGTTTTTGTTGCTTTTATTTGTTTTATTTTGTCTGATGTTTTTGATTTTTCTCAGTTTTCTTCGTATATCACTTCACAAGAAGGGGACAAGTAGAGAGTAAAGTAAGTGCAGCAGCGTACAAGTTGTAAAACATACTTTTTAAACACAAAGACACAAACAATCGACGAGGAACCTCTAAAAATAACATGAATAAATATAAAAATGTGTGTTTGTTGTTGGGTACAAATCTTATATCTGTAACATGTGAACTCTTCAGGAAAACACCCTCGAAAAACATGAAAACACCTAAAAAATATTCACACATTCAGTTAGATTCATTCTGTGATGAAGCTGAAAGAAGCTGATCATGTAAAAACATCACTCAGCTGAAGTAACAGATGTTCCTGTTATTTTGTCCACCACCTTCACTGTTTGATGATAATAAATCAAAGCGCCCTCTGGTGGTCGTTTGGCAGCAGGAAGTCAAAGATCACTGAGTTTAAACAGGTGCAGTTCTGTGTTCTGACCACCGGGTGTCGCTGCTGTCATGTGTAAAACCAGCTGACACACTGAACACACACACATCAGAGCGACATCACCACGATTAAACTGCATTCACAGCTGATTTAAATCATTTCTTCAGCAGTTTTTGGTTTGATATAATTTATTGTCATTTATTATTTTTATTATATTTTATTTTTTGACTCTAATTATAATTTCTCGTGGATTGTTAATCTCAAATTAAACACCAACACCTGTGAGGTTAAAAATGTAAAAAATACGGCAACAAATATTTTGACCATTAAAGTTGTTTATGAGGCAAAAACAGCTGAATGTAAATATAAGGTCCTTTAATGTCACAGTAAACTGATTTTTGGGGGTTTTGGACATTTTAAGATACTAATTATTTTCATTTTATGAAGTAAACAATTAAATGATCTATAATGAAAATATAAAATATAAAGTCAGTTGAGCACCAAAATCAAAATACAACAATAATCAAATAATCAGAAAAGTTCAGTGTTGTGCAACAAAAACAACAAATAATATGATTTTTTTTCAAAAACGTCCAACAACATGACATAATTCATCTTTCTGAGTCTCAGTTTTATTTTTAAACAACAGGAAGTGAATTTTACCTCAATTTACAGTTATTGTCATTTCGTCACATTTTTTAATGTCTACAATAGTTTCAGGTGTTTGTAGACAGAAATAACCTGATGTAATGTTTTTTCTTCTGAGATTTTAGTGACTTTAAAATTCAATTCAATTCAGCTTTATTTATTTATAAAGCGCATTTCATGCACAAGGCAGACTCAATGTGCTTCACACCAGGTATACATAGTTATATAAAAATCAATTTGAAATCGAATAGAAAACAAGAAGAGTGCAAGTGCAAGTAAACAATCATATATGTCATCTTCAGCACATACACACTTAGACTCACACATGCACACCCACTCACACAATCACATATGGACACATGCACACACACACATACACACACAAAAGGTGGTTTGAGTGTGTGTGTGTGTGTGTGAAATATTCATGAAGCCTTTAAATACTCACACACACCAAAACAACCATACACACACACATTTAAACTAAAATAAAATCCCTCCACACACACAAACACACACACAAACACACACACACACACACACACACTGTCCAATCACAAACAGCCTCTGTTCTCTCAGAGGCTCAGGACGGTCGGTCCGGCCAGCGTGTTAGCCACCTGGCTGCCTGTGTGTGTGTGTGTGTGTGTGTGAGCAGGTAGCATGCGATGGTGGATGGGGGGGGGGGGGCCTCTTGGCTCACCTGCTGCTCTGCTTCAAATATTTATGTTGTCGTCCACCTGAGAGTCGACGGCAGCTTCACCTTCAACAAACATCAGAGTCCACTGACACCACTGATGTCATCCAGACACACACCTCAGCATTTACTGCTGCTCCAGTGTAACTGAGTACATCTACTCGAGTACTGTAACTGAGTACCTCTACTCGAGTACTATAACTGAGTACATCTACTCGAGTATTATAACTGAGTACATCTATGCGAGTACTGTAACTGAGTACATCTACTCGAGTATTATAACTGAGTACATCTATGCGAGTACTGTAACTGAGTACATCTACTCGAGTACTGTAACTGAGTACATCTACTCGAGTACTGTAACTGAGTACATCTACTCGAGTATTATAACTGAGTACATCTATGCGAGTACTGTAACTGAGTACATCTACTCGAGTACTGTAACTGAGTACATCTACTCGAGTACTGTAACTGAGTACCTCTACTCGAGTACTATAACTGAGTACATCTACTCGAGTATTATAACTGAGTACATCTATGCGAGTACTGTAACTGAGTACATCTACTTGATACTTCACTTGTCTGACAGCTTCAGTTCAGCCGTTTTCGTGGGTCTGAGTGACAGCAGAGGGTTTTTCTACCTGCCTGTGCGACTCGTGTTGTGAGCTGCTCACCTGGATGTTAAACACAGCGGGCTCCTCTCTCAGCTGTCCGAACTCCAGGTATCCTCTGTTGCTCCCGTCGGTCGGCAGGAAGTAGAACCTGTCGATGTCCGCCGGGCTGCCCGGGTCATGTTGGTAAGCCAGGTTCAGCTCGTCCACGTCTGTCTGGGTGAAGCTGAGCGGCGGAGACAGCGGGACTCCTCTCAGCAGCAGCTTACCGTAGCGCGGCAGCTGCGTGATGACGTAGCTCAGGTTGGCGGTGGCCGTGTCGGGGTCGGTGAGCTGCAGCTGGTCGGGGCCGATGGTCTCCGTGGAGCCGTCCTGCAGCCGGAGGCCCGTGCTGTGGTGGAGGGTGGGTGGGATGCGGTCGCCGTGCTTGATGGTGAAGTGGAGGGTGCCGCTGCGGGACGAGTCGCCGTTTGTGACGACAAAACTGTGAAGACGGAACAAAATTTAGCCAGAAACAAGTCAGAGACGATACCAGATGTTCATAAATCCACCATCACCATCACTAACCGTGTTTAACACATGAAGAGCTTTATAATGAAACTGTGGGACATTATGATGGAGTTCACATGTTCAGCCTGTAACACACATTATTTCACACATTCAACTGAAAACACATTCAACAAACTCACAGACGAGGGGACAGGAAGTGCTAACAGGCTAACATGCTAACTGATTTCTGGCCTTTAGGACTCATTACCACAGGACACTATGAGGCAGTGAGGCTCGTGCATTATGGGTAATGTAGGATCCAGTGTTTTTGGACTAAATATCAGAAAATCTTCACTTCTCGCTCTGATCTGGACCTTTCTTTGTCTAATCTCACACTTTCTGAGGTCTCACTCGTTCATCATCAGTGTGTTAAAGTGATATCACATAAGATGAGACAATTAATTAATGATGGAGATTAAAAACTTAAAAAAGAAACTGATGTTTTTTGTTCATTTTCAGCCTCCCTGCTAATTTTTTTAATAAAAATACTGAGAAATATATTAATCAATATAATAATGATGTTGATGTTGAGTTTAATTATGAAATATTTCCAGTAATTAATGTCTTGATTTGTTTTAAGTAACACAGACAGCTTCAGTCATCAATCACTCACATAAAGGCCTGTTTTCATTTGTAGTTCAGTGGTGACAGTTGACAGAGCAGCCGACCTGAAAAATGAGCTGTGTGTGTGTGTGTGTGTGTGTGTGTGTGTGTGTGTGTGTTTCGTCCTCCTCTCAGCCCTCTGCCAACACAATCTGCCTCTCAGCCCTGCAGCTGATAAACTGCCCCGGGCCTTAACACACACACCGGCCACCACACACACACACACACTCACACACACACACACACACACACACACACACACACACACACACACTCAGAGGCAGGTCCTGGTGTAACATCTGGCTCTGATGTCGGCCATATTTGCCCAGGGACGGCCGTCTGTGGCCGGCTCTCTGGCCGTCGTCGCCGTGCCAACGCTGTTGTTATTCTCATAATAATGCCCATTCATCATCCGCTGTCACGGCAACACAACACACACACACACACACACACGATGCACAGGTGTGTGTGTTCTTCAGATGTGTCCTCCTTCGTCTTGTCTTCACTCAGAACAAAGATTTAAAGACGCGATGATTCGACCTCAAACCTCAGAATAAAAGGATGAAGTCGTCTCTGCTCGGACTCGTTCATGCTCAGTCTCGTGTTGTTGCTGTGAGTCCACATGTACTTCATAGAGACGTGTTTACTGCAGCGATCGTTAGTCTTCTTCATCTTAAGTTTCTTATTATGACCTCATAATACTGACAACATGAGACGGCTTCACGTGTTGAGTCGTCTCGGCTTTATCAACAACGATGACGGTAAAACAGACGCAACAGAAAACTTTCACAATAAAAGTCAACTTCCTGTTCATCGTGACAAGAAGCTGCACAGGATCACCACAAACATCCACCTGAGTCGAGCTATACAGGAAATCACCGAAAATCAACTCAACTTTGTAATAAAATAAATGTCTTTGTATCTTAATACCAATAAATCTGATTCATCATGTTTCCACTCCTGAACTCCAGCGAGCGACGCGTTAAAGCTGGAGATCGTCAGAGGAGCCACAAACACAAACTTCTCCACAAACACACCAGAGAAACTCAACAGAGACTCTGATAGGTTAGCTAGGAATATGTTGCTAGGCAACCCACATAGGACAGACAACACTAGCAAACATTACAATGTGTGAATAATACAGCTGAATGGTAACAAACAAACAAACAAACAAACACATAAAGTTTAAATATTATTTGTTAAGAATTAGCTCAACCTGCTGTTTATCCATTACACTGTCTCTCTGTCTGTCTCTCTGTCTCTCTGTCTGTCTCTCTCTATGCCTGTCTGCCTCTCTGTCTGTCTCTCTGCCTCTCTGATTGTCTGTCTGTCTCTCTGTCTCTCTGTCTGTCTCTCTCTCTGCCTATCTCTCAGCCTGTCTCTCAGCCTGTCTCTCTGTCTCTCTGTCTGTCTCTCTGTCTCTCTGTCTGTCTCTGTGTCTCACCACCCTTCAGTCTTTGGTTCTTGGCTGTGATGTGAGGGCTCTCAGAGAGCCAGCCGGTCGGGGCAGCAGAGGTCTGGGTGACAAACTCAGGGTCTGCACACACTCCAGGTCACACACACCCCGACACACTCCCCCTCCCCCTCCTCCTCCTCCTCCCTCCTCCTCCTCCTCCTCCTCCTCCTCCTCCTCCTCCTCCCCCCCTCCTCCCCCTCCTCCTCCTCCTCCCCCTCCTCCCCCCTTTAAAACCCTGCCTCTGCCAACTTGGCTGCAGCAGCAGATAACCACAGTGCAGCAGAAAGCCTCTCGTCTCCTGACGCTGATGGTTTTTTCTCCTCTCTCTCGTCTCGGTGCCCAGTTCTTCTTTCGTCGGCCAAATGTTGTGTGTGATACTTTTTTTGTGGGCGCGGCGCTGACAGAAATATCCTCCGCTCACAATACGTAGGCAGATAATTTGCCATTTATTCTCCTGATGTGTGCAGAATTTCATGCTGCGCTGCAAAATAGCTTCACTTAACAGAGCGAGCCAAAGTCAAACAGCACAGCTGCTGCACAGACAGGCCGACACGGACGAGCTCGGTCCACACGTGCTGTTTGTGTTCGAATCAGACCGTCAAAATATCAGGCTCGGACTATAATTATGTTTTTAATGATTAATTTCTTGTATTTGACATTAATTTAAACGCAGACAGTCTGTTAACCTGATGAGAACGGACCTCCTGTGAGCGACCTGAGCCGGAGATCAATGTTTTCATGATCCTGTTTAAATCGATCTAAAATAAAAACTGGTGGCGCCGGGAAAACAGAAGAACAGGTCGATGTTTGTGATACAGTTTAACATTTTAGCAGTTATTGATTTACAGACTTTTAGCTGAGATCGTACAGATTTTAAGGATATGAAGCATTTTACAATAATCTAAGAAATTATATCACAGTGAGATAAAAACACCAACATAGGCACTGATGAATTTATCAACACACCTTCACTCTCTCTTCATAAAAATGATCATATATTAAAAAGAGAAATATTTTGTTCATGTTTCTATATTCAGATTTGTTTTGGTTAATATGTTTTATGTCCTCATTTATTAAAATTTGAAGAAAGAATCATATCTGGGTTTTGTATTTTTTAATTTCATGACGTGATTTTAATAATTTTATCAATTATTGTGGTTTATTAGTTTAAATGAACTTTTAGCTGAGATTGTACAGATTTTAAGGATATGAATCATTTAAAGATGATCTAAGGAATGACATCATAATAATCAAAAAATACCAATGTAGGCGCCGAGGAAACTGTAGATGAATTTATTAAAACACCTTCGTTAACTCCTCATGAAAACGAGAATATATTAAAAACTAAAATATATAAATATTTAAAATAACTTAGAGAGTGTTAAGAATTTTTTTTTTTTATGTTTTTACATTCAAATTAATGTTTTGTGTCATTATTTAATAAAATTAGAAAAAAACATCAGATTTCTGTAATTTTTTAAAAATGTTATTTAAGACGTTATTGTGACATCAGTTATTGTGTTTTATTGATTAACAAAACCTTTTAGCTTAGATTGGACAGATTTCAGGGATATGAAGTTTCAGAAGATACTCCAAGAAATGACCACTGTCGGCACGGGGCCCGGAGCCCGGAGCCCGGAGCCCGGAGCCCGGAGCCCGGCCAGAACCACCATGATCAGGTGATTTGATTGTAACACTGTCAGTCACAGACTTCAACGTTCAAGTGAGTGTGTGTTCTGACCTGAAGGAGTCGCTCTCTGCGTGGTGGCTGTTGTCGTGGGTGTAACACACTCGGTGTGCGGCGACGTCCAGCTGTGTGAAGGTGGTCAGCGGGACTCCGGGCTGCTGGACGGCGTGGACGAGGCCGTGCCGAGGCGGGACCGACACGGTGTAGACGAGCTCCTCCGGACGACCGGACGAGTCCGACGCCAGCAGGATGTCGGTGTTCAGGACGACTCGCTGCCCCTCGATCAGATGCACTGCCTTGCTCAACAGCACCAAGTCACCTGGAGGCAGCGAGGAGAACATTTTGACATTTGACCTGTTCTGCCACGATGGCGCCTAAAAAGTGAAAACCTTTGCATAAATCAGAGTTATATGAGCGGTGCCAGCGACTTGTTCACCCACAGCCCAGATTACAGGGTTAAACTGTGTGAATGTCCCTTTAAAAAGAGCATATGTGTGAATCTACCATCAAAAACTAAAGAAAATAAATAAAATAAAGTATTTTTTATTCCTAATAGTGTAAATGACTCTGGATTTAAGTGCCCAAAAGTTAAGGTGACATTTCTTTCCCTGTTCAGTAAAAAAAGATGATGGAAACAGAAAAAAGTTCAAGTTGGCAACTAAAACAATTAAAACCAAACAGATTAAGTGTCTCAGAATAATGGAGAGTTGGAGGAGGAGGAGGAGGAGGAGGAGAACCCAGAGGAGACGAGCCAACGCCCGTCCACAGCTGCTCCACCTCCCCTCCGTTAATTATTCACCGGCTGAGGAGATCGGCCGTTTCTCACCTCGGCTCCTCCAGGATCAGAGGGCCCGGAGCCAGAAGGACCGAGGCCTCGTCGCTCCGTGTTCACCCGACTGGCAAAGGGAGGTGGGGGGGGGCGCTCAATAATACATGAACCAGGACCGAGCGGCCGGCCAGAGGGACCGAGTGTGTGAAGGTCCACCGTCTGTGTGTGTCTGAGTGTGTGTGTTTGTGATTGTTGTCTTCTTATTGTTGCTGGAACTTTAGTCTGAAGTTTCAGGATTTGATGTTTTCTGATTTGACTCTTTGCTCTGAAAAACACTTTCTTATTGTTGAAAACATCTTCTCCTCCCTCCATGATGATGAAGGTCAGCTGAAGTCTCGTAGTTCACCAAACATCTCTGGAGCTTCACAGTAAAACAGAGTTGCAGCGTTCTGCTGAACAACTGAAGCAGCTGGAGACTTGATTTAAAACTCCATTAAAACTTTGCCGAATTAGCTGTTAGCACTTCCTGTTTGCAGTGTACTCATGTATGTACAGACAGCTATCACTGGGTCACTGTGGTACTGAAGAAAACTTAAAAACATGATGTTTCTAAGGCAAGTTCTGCACGTGTGAGCAGCGTTAAAAAGGGTGTTATTAACGTCTTTCCAGTCATTTCATCTGAACATCAGGAAATGAAGCCTTAAAGTTTCACTGAAACAATCTATTATCTTTTAATTCTTTGTGATCAGAGCGTCTGTGAACCAGAACTTTAGTCGCGACCTCTGACCTTTGTGCACAGTGTGGACCGAGACGAAGAAGCTCTGAGTCGGCGTCTCGTTGTCCAGGTCGCTGAGGGTGAAGCGGAAGCTGTCGTGACCTTTGAACCCGGCGGCGTTGGTGGCGGCGGTGTGCGCGTACCACAGACGGTTCATCTCCACGTCGTCCTGAGTGAAGTTCTGACCGGCCGACAGCTCGGACCAGCCCGACTCTGCCTGCAGACCAGTAACAGACCAGAACCATTAAAAACACAGAGGTCTACTGGTTAGAGTGAAAACAGCAGGAACACGATCAGCCAGAGACCAACAGGAGCATACACTCACTATAGTTCTTTATTTCCTTATTTACAATAACTGTGTGGATATACCTTCAGCTGTCTCACCTTCAGCTGCAGTTTTCCGAAGCGAGGTTCAGCGCTCAGGAAGTAGTACACCTGGTTTGGGGGCGTGTCCAGGTCCTCGGCCTCCAGAGCCACGCTGGAGATCACCCTGCGCTCACCGGAGTTCACCTCCAACCCGCCGTTCCTGAAACACCAACAAAGAAGAAAATATGATTATTATACGCTGATGATGATTTCAGGATTTCTCTTCTGTGGCGTTCAACACGTGATCAGTCTGGTGGTCATGAAGAGGCACCTGAGCTTCTCCACTTCTCATGTACATCATTATTATTATCAGGGCCCGAGCAGGGAACCTGCAAGGACCCTATTGTTTTAGTAGTGATTATTATTTTATTCCTTCTGCCAAAATGATCGCATTTTCCACTGCCTGAATATACCCCGAAACTCACTAAACTTGGAACATACGTCACACCTGGCGAAAAAATGTTATAATCTGTTGTCGGTATGAATTTCCACCACTAGGTGGCGATGTTATCAAGGAAAGTGCGTTTTGGCTAATAACTCACGCATACTTTGTCGCACACGCATTCAGCTTCCAGGTCATGTGACCAATTGACTGAAAATCAGTGTGGGATCATGTAACTGCACTGGCTGCATGAGATACACCTCTTGTTTTTACATTTTGAACCTCTAAATATTTTTTATTAATTTTTATATGCAAATATTAGCATTTTAGCTCAATAGCTTCCAGGTCATGTGATCAATTGACTGAAAATCAGTGTGGGATCATGTAACTACACTGGCTGCATGAGATACGCCTCTTTTTAACCTTTTTATTAATTTGTATTATTCACTGACAGAAAATAGCATAAATCCAGAGATCTGTCGGACTCTTCATCATCTTTTGCCTCCAACATAACCTTCAGACTGTTTTCTGATTGGCAGCAAAAGAAATCAGAAAGAAATCAGGAAGACAAACCTCTCTGATTTCTTTCTGATTTCTTTCTGATTTCTTTCTGATTTCTTGCTTGATGCCATGAACATGCTGGAAAAGATGTGAACAGGAGAGAGCAGCATCTTTCAAACTCAACACCCAGTGAACGATGCTCGAGCTGCTGGACAGACGCAGAACTATTCATGTGCCAACGTCCTGAACTCTGATGTGTTTTACAGCATGAAAGGAGGCTGCAGAGAAGAGAAGATAACACTGTGAGAGTCTCTGATCCTGGTTTTGATTTTAATTGATGTTCAACTTAGAATCAAACTCTGAGAAGAAAAAGACCCAGATATCCTCTGAATGAGAAGGTTTGATGTGATGAACACGACCTGCAGACACAAACAGGAGGAAAGTTTGTGAGAGAGCAGGTTTCTCCAGTGGGATCATGGAGATCTGTGGTGGTGGTGTGGAGGTGGTGGTGGTGGTGTGGAGGTGGTGGTGGGTGTGTGGGGGGGTTTGAACATCGGAAACCGTCTGGCTGCTTCCTCACTCGTAACTAAAATCCACGCAGGACAGAAGCTGCCACGTCCATCCTGCAGGAACGCAAAAACAAGGAGGCCGGCATCTGCCAAGTCTCTGCGTTACTTCTGCCTCGCCGGTCTTTACAGTACCAGCTCGGCCTGTGCCAACGCACCCACGCACACCAACAACTGATCTGGGGACAGGGCACGGCGGGCGAGGAGGGGGGAGCGGCGGGACAGCACGGGGAACCCAGTCAAGGATGCAAATTCCCAAACACTCGTTCAAATGAAAATATTATGGGAGGAGGGGGAGGAGGGGGAGGAGGGGGGGGACAGCCACTGAAGCAGAGCGACTCGCCACATGTGCACATCAGGTCCACCCCCTCCTCCCCCGCCTCCCCCCTGCTGTCCCATGTTGACTCCCCTGACCTCCTCCCCTCCTGCTGAGCTCCTCCAGGTTTCACTGCAGCAGCTCGAATACGTGATGATTACTTTAAACTCCTGCTGCTCCGAGTCAATACACACAAAACTTAAACACCTTTTTAATGAAACACTGAACTCATTTGTGGGATCCAGGCTGCAAAATATCTTATTTTAAAGCATGCAAGTTTTTCCATCGTAGAAGAAGAAGAAGAAGAAGAAGTACTTAATGTCAACTGTCATATTATATTTAAATAGTAAAAACATCAACGCGCTCAAAGCAAAAAATTCTGCATCAATGTCGAAGCCTTCAAAAAAACTCCTAAAACCTCAAACAGCCGCGTTTCCAGAAAAATCATATGAAAAAGCATTAAGCACTCATCTGTGTGTGTGTGTGCAGTGTGTGTGTCTGTGTGTGTGTCTGTGTGTGTGTGTGTCTGTGTGTGTGTACTTGAGCAGTCGTGGCCTCTCGTCGTTGACCGGCAGCACGGTGACCTGAGCCGTCCCCTCGACTGTGTGGACGCCATCTGTCAGCCGCAGAGCCACGGCGTCCTTCAGGGTTTCTGTGTCATCGTGCATGTACACGATCTTCATCCCTGCAGAGGGAGGCGGGGGGGAGGAAGACGGGGGAGGAGGGATGAAGAGCAGAGCCAGGGAGAAGGAGAGCAGGTGAAAGGGAGGGCAGGGTGGAGGAAGAGGAGGAGGAAGATGTATATATCAGTAATAAACGCAGTGACTCTGTTTACCTTCACTTTGTTGTTTTTAATTCATTTATTTGTTTGAAAAATTATGAATATAGAAAAGAAAAAGACATAAACACCAAAACATAACGTACATAATATAACGACAGACGTGTGGATATAATCCTGTTAATATTATACTAATATCTTAGGGATAGTATTGGTACTACAGCTCCCATCATGCTTTGGGTGACGCTAACACAAAGAAGAAGAAGAAGAAGAAGAGACTGTTTCAATCATTGAACTAATAACCACAATATCACCAGACTCCATTAACCATCTGGTCTTAAGAGTCTTAAGAGTTGCTGAGTTAGAAGAAACTTTATAAACTTCGTGTCTTCATTATTTGTTCCTTCTTGTAAATTCAGTAAATGTTCTACATGAACTTCTTTCTGTCTTTGTGTAAAAACATGGCGTCTGTTTGTCCCAGCGACGGACGGGTTTGTTTCATACAGATCTGAGAAGTGACATCAGATCACAGTTCACTTCACAGAACTTTAGGACGTGTTTCGGCCCGGTACCAGTGACGCAGCGACCTGTGTGTTTCTCTCTCACCTTGTCGGAGCTCCTGCAGGGTGAAGGAGGTGACGGGGAGGCTCCTCTGCAGGAGGTCTGCTCCCATCTCCTTGTAGCGACTCATCTCGGTGCCGTAGATGCCGTTGATGAGGCGGCCGTGAGCCGGCGGCTGCACCACCGTGAAGGTCAGGACGTCCAGCGGGGCGTCCAGGTCGAAGCCGTTCAGTATGGACGGAGTCAGCTCCCTCATCCCGCCCTCCTTCACCTGCAGGAGGCGGAGACCAGGGAGAACTTCACGACTACGTCAGCAACAGGAAACTCAACTGCTGCTCCAGATCTTCATCATTCAAAGGTGAACCTACCGTGAAGTTGGCGAGCAGCAGTGACGGCAACTCGTCATTGGTTGGATTGATGATGATGTAGACGGGGATGGGGGCGGAGCGATGCAGCCCATCACTCACACTGATGGAGAGCTGGTCGACTGTAGGCTCCACCCCTTTGCTCTCTGACTGGACGTAGTTGATGAAACCGGAGGTCAGGTGGACGAGACTGAAGGATTCTGGGAACACAAGAACACCAGGGTCACATCAGGTCACACACACGCACGCACGCACGCACGCACGCACGCACGCACACACACACACACACACACACACACACACACACACACACACACACACACACACACACACACACACACACACACACACTGACCGACTTGGACTCCGGCGTTGCTCTTCTCGGAGCCAGGCGGCGGCAGCGTGTTCTCCAGGAAGCCGTGCAGAGGAGGAGTCTCCAGGTGAAAGGTCAGCTGGTCGGGGGGGCTGTCGGGGTCCGAGGCCCCCAGGAGCCCCCCACACAGACAGGCTGAGGAGCCCTCGTCCACCACCAGCATGGACTCACCTGGACAGAGACACAACGACAGAGACATGAAGGAAACGAACCACTGCCGACTGGAATCACAGGAGAAGAGTCTGGGAGTGACGCTGCAGGCGAACGCTAAACTTTACAGAAGCAGCAGAGACACACGACCCAGACCGGCAACCCAGAACCACAGCGTGCTGGTGGTCCAGGTGGATCGTCCCAATCTGAGCAGCAGCTGACCAGGAGAACACCCGGTACAGGCCAGTCTGCCTGCCATCCATCCATCCATCCATCCATCCACCCATCCATCCATCCATCCATCCATCCACCCACCCAATCATCCTCTTGTCAGCTGCTAATGAATCCATCACACCCGTCCTCCGTCTCGCTGCTGTTAATTAACAAACACAATCACCTCTGGACCTGGATCCATACCGCCATAATCCATGTTTCTGTGTGTGTGTCTATACATTGTGTGAATGTGTGTGAGCATTAATGACGGACAGTCCTGGATCTGGCTGATAAACTGCCGTCCCTCTAAAACAAGAAACAAGGTAAAGCCGGATTCCTCGTGTTTCTCGCCGCGCTAATGCTCTTACTCTGCGTCTTTATTCACTGATAATTAATTAGACCACGAAACACCACGTTTACCCGCCTGACGCCCCCACCTCCACCCGAGACGCTGCACTGGCTGGCGGTGCTGGTGTTGAATGAATGGGGAGATATGCTGGCAGGATTAGAGAGTTATCCCGCCGCTGGTAGCGCCGCGGTAATCCGGCTAGCGAGGCGGCTAGTACACGTCGCCTATTGTCAGCGAGGGGATGCGCCTCTCTCTGCTTTTGTTCGGTAAAGACGTTCATTGTCCGCTGTCCACTGTCTCCTGGGAACACACACACACACACACACACACACACACACACACACACACACACACACACACACACACAGACACACACACAGGACTGATAATCTCACCCAGCTGTGTGTGTTTGTGTGTCTGTGTACATGTAATACGAGCAGACAATAGGAAGATTTCACTTAAACTTGTCAGTGCCAACCTCGTTAGCCTGGCCGACACGCTGACAACACACACACACACACACACACACACACACAGCAGTTACAAACTAAAAAAACACAACTGTCATTACTTTTGTCTGCGATTGAACACAGTTAACTTTAATATTAAATATTATTGTCCTGGGAATTAATGTGTAGTTTTGTTTCAGGAAGTTTCTATAAATCTGATCAGAAGAATCATGAAAACAGATCGAAGTGTGTCGTAGATGTTTGTATCTGGTGTGTTAACTTCCCTTCAGGGTCCTGATACGGCAGAACGTTTGTTAAGTGAATAAAGTTTTGTGAAAGCATCAGATTTCTCGTCTCGTCTCGTAGAAACCCAGAGTCCAAAGTTCTGCTTCGTTCTCCTGCCGTGTTTCCAACGATCACGATGCTTCTCAGTCAGCAACGATCTGCTGTGAAGTTGAGGCTCGGCTGTATTTATATCAGGTGAACACAAGTGAACCGGCCTCATCTTATCTGAACCGGACTCATCTTAACTGAACCGGCCTCATCTTAACTGAACCGGACTCATCTTAACTGAACCGGCCTCATCTTATCTGAACCGGACTCATCTTAACTGATATATCAGAACAGCTCAGCAGAATGTTTCAGGAAATAAATGTTTTTAGATCTGAGGAACAAAACATACATTTTTTGCAGCGTGCCAACATGTCAGGGAAATGTCTCTGTTTCTCTATCTCACACACACACACACACACACACACACACACACACACACACACACACACACACACCCAGTCATCCCAGTGTGAGTCCCAGTGGTCACTGGTCTCCATTGATAACCACAGAGCTCCTCCAATCCCTCTTCTTGGCTCCGACTCCAGCGAGAACTAAAACCCTCCCCAGGAGAGAGTGTGTGTGTGTGTGTGTGTGTGAGTGTGTGTGTGTGTGTGTGTGTGTGTGTGAGTGTGCATGTGTGTACATGTTGTATATGTTACCCCCCCCACACCCCTCCCAGTGCAGAGTGTGTGTTGGACTGATAGGTGACAGTGTGTTGTCGGGTCAGAGCTGCTCCGCTGCATTAAGAGGATTGCCAGCAGTGAGTACACAACACACACACACGCACACGCACACACACACTCACACACACACACGCACACACACACACACACACACACACACACACACACAGTATTTATCTGTTGGATTCTTATTGAGACATTTGTGAAATGTGGCTCCGTTCAAAATCTAATAGATTTTTTCCTCAAAGACAAATTGATGTTTTTTAAAACTTGTCTCCACATTAACAGAGAAAAATGTCCAAAAATATGAAAATGTCTTTCAGGACCTTTTGATGCCACACTGAGTCATTTAATGTGTTTCTCAAGGTCACACTGTCTGAAGAACAAATGATGGGAAACCAGGAGGAACAATACGACCGATAATTATTATTTTATGACTTTTTATCAGGACTTTCTGGCAATTTATATCAATAAATCCTGATAATATAATTAATAAAGTCAACATGGACCTGCACGAGCAAGAAAGGTGTTTTCTGAGAGTCACAAGAAAGAGACGCGCTGACAACCCGCCGGCTCGGAGGCATGAACGCGTCTTACCCAGAGTGACGGCGGGGACTTTGTTGTTGACAGGAAGAACGGTGACGTTCAGGTCGTAAACAGGAAGTGTGCCGTGCAGAGGTACGGGTGGGGGCGGGGCGTCTCCGTGACAACAGCCGTCCGTCCCTCCAGCCTCGCCGTCAGAGATGATGAGTGTGACGGTGTCGAACACCGGCTCAGGTCCGATCTCTCCTCCTGAAATTCAAAAATTGATTTTAACACAGTGATATTAATATTAATTGCTTGTTTGAGTATGAAACAGTGTGAAAAGGACCTGGACTGTGATCAGGGAGCAAAAACACATTTTTCCCACGGGCCTTGAACACATCATCTCCCATGATGCCTCTCACCTGTGTGGACGTAGTAGACGTGTCCCTGCAGCAGGTCCTGCTGGGAGAACTTGTCCACGGTCAGTCCGGCTCTCTGCAGCTCCCCTCGGCCCGGACTCCGGGCCAGCATGTAGGTCAGTCTGGAATCGTCGCTGTCTCGGTCCGTGGCCGACAGGTAGTCCACCGTCACCTGGACCCGCCCCCCCTCATCGCAGCTCAGCTCCCCCCGCAGACCTCCACCCAGCTGGGGAGGCTCATCGTTCATGGGCAGGACCTGAGGATGACATTGATATGGATATGATATATTGATCGCGCCCACCGACACCGAGATCCAAAAAGTGTCGACTGATGACGTCAGCAGGAAACTCACCTGAACCAGCAGCACGACGTCCGCAGAGTTCTGACCGTCCGTCACCTTCAGGTCCACCTTGTCTTCACTCGTCTCAGAGTCGTCGTGGATGAACCTGAAACACATCACACACATCGTCTCCCAGAACAACAAGTTTAAGGAACGCAAAAACTCTGCGACTTCGACCGCGAGTTAATGACCCGATCGACTCAGGCTGACCGACGCTTCCTGTTGGATTCATGAGCTGCGTCTTCGTTGTTTAACGTCTTCTTCCTCTTCATCATCTAAATCTTCTTCGTCTCAGTCTTTGTCCTCTTCCACGCCTTCTTGTCTTCTTCTTCATCATCCAAGTCTTCATCTTTTTCTTCATTGTCTTCGTCTTTTTCTTCCTTGTCATCCTTCTCTTCGTCATCTAAACCTTCTTCTTCATTCTGTTTTTGTCCTCTTCGTCTCGATGGTCTTCTTTGTCTTCTTTTGCCTCTTTTTCTTCTTCCTCTTCATGAACTACTGCTTCTTTGTCTTCATCTTCTTCATCTTCCTCCTCTTCTTGTTGATCCATTGGGAATCACTGAGATCACAGTGAAATGCTGCAGTTTTAAATTCTTATATGCTGCCGGGCCTCTTTCTCTTCAGGTCCAGTTTGATGTAACCCGGTGATGTGGAGGAGAAACACATTTTCACCGTCTTCATATTTTATCATCTGCCTTCAGAAATCAGAATCAGCTCCACAGTGTGAACACAGTTTGGCTAAACTTCAGTCGTATGTAAACAAACATTAAAAGAAGAACATTTCCCATAATGCAACGTGATTACTCTGAACCCTGTCATCAGAAACAATGATACATATATATAAAGACGTCCAGACAACGATGTCATTGCACTGAAGAATAATAAATAATTAATTGTCGATGGATGTTAATAACTCGTCATCGTCGTCGTCCCGCTGTGTCTCACCTGAGGCGGAGTCCTCTCAGGTCCTGCAGGCTGAATCCGTCTCCCTGCTGCAGCGTCCGGCCCTGCAGCTCCAGCCGGCCGTGGCGAGGCGTCCTCTGAACCTCCACCTTCAGCGTCTCCTCCCGACTGTCCCGGTCCCGAACCAGGAGGTGCTCCTCCGTCACAAAGGCCCCTCCACCCTCCTCCACCCGCAGCAGGTTGGTGAAGGCCTGGCAGCCACACAGAGGATCAGTCAACACAATTATGGAGATTTAAATGTAAAAATAAAAACCTTCAGAAAAAAACAGACTGATTTTCTATATTGTCCAACCACATTCACACACTCATGGTTCAAATCAACAATCATCTTATCAGTCTCTGTTTGACCTCTGACCTCTGGTGCCTGGTCGTCCACGGGGGTGACGGTGATGTTGAAGAAGACGCCGGAGACGGAGCCGCCGTGCTGGTCGCTGACGGAGAAGACGAACTGGAGGAAGAGCGGCTCCGGGCCGATGTCCTCCACAGGAGGCATGAAGGCCACCTTCATGTGGTTCACTGCATGCTGCCACAGGACAGGACGCAGTCACTGAGTATATCTACTTCAAGCTAACACGGGAAAAAATCCTCAAACTTCCAAAAAACAAAAATCATTTCTGTCAATTGGACAAACTCTGACTGAAGATCCAGAACAACTTTTATCCGGGCCCTGGGTTGATATTTTCTGAAAATCATCGTTCTGTCGATATCACATTCATTTATAAAGTATAACACTGTTCATTAACACCTTCTCATGGTACTGTAGGAGTGAACACAGCTCAACCTGCATGTTTGAGGATAGTTCAAATGTGTTAGTTTGTGTCTCCAACCTGTGTGAAGGACTTTAACACCGGCACCATGTGGTCTTTCTTCATGGCGCTGGCGGTGTCGGTGTAGAACAGACGACCTGCATCCATCAGCCTGAGAGTTACAACAATAAAAATGAGGTTCAGTTTCATCTCAGTGTTTCTTCTGCACAGCACAGGAAGCTTCATTTTCTAGCTTTTGATCGAGGCATGTTAGCTGCTGCTTCCAGTTCTTGAACACATCCTGGATCAGTTTCCTTACCCAGGATGCATCGGGCTGAAGCAGGGCGTCGTGATGACGTAGGTCAGGTCTGTGTCCGGATGCTCTCTGTCAGTGAAGTGGAGGTGAGACTGAGTGACGTAAACCGTCTCCGTCTCCTTCACCGTCAGAGAGCGAACGCTGCCCGAGACTTCCAGCGGCAGCTGGTCCTTCACCGGGAAAACATGGACGACCACCGTCTGGACCGCAGGGAGGAGGACACGGGTCAGACTGACTGTCGATGTTCAATCAAACACTTTCAGTCGTAATATTCAGTTTTGACTCACGTATGTCTGGGAGAGGTTTGGCGGCTGGTGGCTGTCGGACAGCGTGACGTCGAACGAGTCTTCAAACTGCTCCTCTCCTGAGTGCTGGTAGTAGATCTGACCCTGGATCAGGTCTCTCTGCAGGAAGCTGTCCACTGGAGCTCCTGTGAGAACACTTCGTCAACATTTACAACCCAGCAGCTCCAACATGAGATAAAAAACAATACAGCATGTTTTGCTACGCCTGTGCAGCATTTAGCTTTTAGTTCAGTGGATTAATAATAATCTCATTTATAGTTTGACTGCAGATTTGCTGAGAAATGACCTGCAGAGATCAATATGTGAGAAATGATCTGATTATGTTTGAAAAATGAGGCTGAAAGAGAATCCTTAAATACTTAATACATTTAGACTTTTCTTTCACTGACAGGCGGGTTATTGAAATGTTTTGTATTGTAATTTATATTTTAAGAAAAACATTCCTTGAAATTTAGAAATATTAAATTAAAATAAAGGCGTGATATTTTCCAAAATTAGATTTTTAAGCTGCGAACAACTTGACCTCTAAAACATCCACTCCTCCTTCTAATCTTAAATAAAGATTCATGTTTCTCTGTTTTCAGTCTGAAGCCGCTCCACCCTCACCTGTCTCATGGGCGGAGCTCTTCCTGACCAGCTGCCCCGCCCGGGGGGTGGAGACTATCTGGTAGAGGATGTAGTCGTCGCTGGAGTCCAGGTCGGAGGCCAGCAGCATGTACTCCTCCAGCCTCACGGCGCCGCCCTCCTGCACCTCCACCGCCACGTTGTTGATGAGGAACGGCGGGGAGTCGTCCTTCGGCAGGATGTTGACGGGGAACTTGTGGCGGATGCTGTGACGGCCGTCGCTGATGCGGAAGACGATGTGGTCGCGGGTGGTGTCGCTGTCGGAGTGATGGTAGACGACCACGCCCTCCCTCAGGTCCCGCACACGAAACATGAACGCCTTCCCCCCTGAGGAAACAGCAGGAGACCGTCTGATATAATAAATAACATCATATAATATATAATAAATAATATATAATCAAATATTATTTACATCTGCGGAGGAAATTTAAATCCAAACAGATTAAATCAGAGTTTAGACTTTTCACAAATGAACAGCTGGACAGTAAACCAGCGCTGACATAAAACACACGTTCAAATATTTAAGTGTTTTTAAGATTAATCTATATATTTATATCGGATTTTCTGTATTGTTGTGATATTGTTAAAGTACATTTATGTCATTTTTTGTCTACAGTCAACATATTTAAAGAAATGTTGGACAAATAAAACTGAAATGTAAATGATTAAAGTTGACAATTGTAAGTATATATATATACACATATATATGTATATGAATATATGTGTATATATATATTGGTTGTCATTTCTAGCTGCACAGTTGAATATTCGTACCACCTCTACATTATATTCCTCGCAGCTGATTGGTGCTTCACCCTCACTGCTCAGCATGAACTCGCCGTCGTCAGTATGAAGAGTTGGAGCGAACATGAGAAACTTCTCTGTCCTACATTAATAAAATGTAGGCCGTGTCCATCTGTCGGCTCTCTGCTGGCTGGCCTTCCTCACACTCTACATCATGCTAACACTAACAGCGGAGCGTCACATGACTGGCGGCCCACTGGCGGACATGTGTTGTTGTCAGAGGACGACTCAGTTTCCAGCCAAAGCTTCGCACTTTGATTCAATTACTGCCTCCAACACATGCACTGTTTTTTTCTCCCATTGTCACTTGGAAATAACAAGTTTCTCTTAGCGCCTGAAGGCACCGCGAGGCGCTGGCTGGGGTTCGTGCTGTGAACACCGGTGGGGTAAAACATGGCGTCCTTCCCGGTGGCCGCCCGGTTGCCAGGATGGGGGCTTCCTGTCTCCCTGCGCGTTGCCAGAGAGACAGAAGGGCAAGGTCAGCAGACAGATTGAGAGACGAACGGTCGCGAGCCCGAACCTCATTAGCAACTTTACCGAGGGAAACCGACTACTGGTCCAACTGATGGAAACAACTTGGTAATTGGGCCCAAAGGTGGCGTTGGGCAACAGGCCCATAAAGGAAAAGATGGGAGCGTGTGTGTGTGTGTGTGTGTGTGTGTGTGTGTGTGTGTGTGTGCAGCAGGACAGGCAGCCATCCATTTGGCTGAAGGCGTTGGACCGAGCCTGCAGTGACTGTCCCCACGCTGCAGCGCCGTCGCCCCCGAGTCGCAGCATGGAGGGTCGGCGTCGCTCCTCAGAGACGCGACTCCACCAGAGGATCCACTCACAGGCCCGGTACAGTACATGTGTGCAGAACAGAGCCAAACTTTAGTCAGCTTTGTTCCCACTTAACAAGAGCGGCAGATAAACACGGTCCAAACCGAGGCGATGAAATGATGCAGGAGCAGGTGCTGCGGTCCAACACGGAGGAGCTGCTGGTGGAAACCTGCCCAGTGGGACAAAAGTTTCAGCAACCGTCCAACTACTGTTCAGCTGGAGGAGGTTTATCAGGACGGGATGTTACATGGTCGACGAGGACGGAGTGAGACACAGGACATAACAAAGAGACGAGAGGAGAAAAAGGAGAAAGATTCAAACCAGAGAGAAGAACTCGTTTCAAACATCGATGATTTAAAACAGACGAGTTTCTGATCCGACATGTGGAGGAAGAAGAGCTCGACCTGATAAAGAAGTGATAATACTGTGATAATAAACGTTAAAACACTTTATTATGTTCAGATTTTCCATCTCACTCACTGCATCAGTTCGTGTTCAGTTAATGTGGATAAATTAAATAAGTGATGAGTGTTTTATTACAGGAGACAGAATAATAACTAATTAATTTCTCTCATGTTTAATACTTGAATAATAAACACACAATGTTTCTGTGGAAGTTCCTGTTTTTTAACTTTATATGTAATAACTGAATAAACACATGAGGTGTTTGTACGAGTCTTCATTTATTTAATAACATTAATACCTAATAATAATTACCTAAAGTCACTGTTTACAGCATAATTAAGAAGCAAAAGTAAAGTCATAATTCTCTGCCGTCAGCTCGTTAATGTGAATATTTTCTGGTTTCTGTCCTCGTCTGAACATCTTCAGGTTGTGGACAAAAAAAAGACATTTGAGGACGAAACACTGATTAAAACAGCTGATTGATTAATCGAGACAATAATCTACAGATTTATTGACAATGAAAATATGAATTTCTACTCTTTTCCTGTTAAACTCCTGATAATGAAGAAGGAACAGGAGAAAGTTCAGGTCAGAAGATACGTTTGTTTCATCAAAGTGTTCACGGTACGTCAGCTGACACAAATTAAATATTCACAATTCGTTTTCAATTAATTATATTAGTCTCTATGGTAACCAGAGCCCCTCGCTCACTGATCAATGAATCAATAAATACAAACGCTGGTGGTTTCTTCCTGTGGAGCTCACGTGAACACTGTTCTGTTCAGTAAGTTTTAATATCAGCTCACACAAACGAGCTGAACTGAGTCCGAGGATCAGCTGTGAACACACCTCGTCCTCTCCCTGCCAGCCTCCCTCCGTCTCTCCGTGTCTAAAGCAGCCATGAAAGGTTAACTCCCCGTCTGAACCCCTCGGGCCGCCTGCACTCCTGTCACCTCCCCCTCCTCCTCCTCCTCCTCCTAGCTGGTAGCATTAAAACCTGTTTGGGGACAGTGCATCTGCTCCCTGTGCACGACGGCATGAAATGGCATAAGTCCCTCCAATCTGCTCGGTCCCGCTCCCCGTCAGAGACAAAGAGGCCGTCTCCCGGCGCGCTGGGCTGGAAGGGACAGACGTGGACGGAGAGGGAGGCAGCGGCAGCCTCCGCGCTGCCACGGCCCCTGGCGAAGTGGCCACGGCCCCATTTTACACCTGATTAGAAAACACATGCAGGGCCACTAGACATATGCTTCCCCAGCCACACCACGGTCCCTGGCGGACGGGCAACACATGGAGGAAAAAAGGCGGAAAAGGCCAGACGACGTTCTCTGGGAATTCCCAGGGCAGTGTGTCGAATACCAGCACGGGATTAAAGCAGCGAGGGACGAGCACAGACGACCCGTTTGAGGCCAAACTGGGTTTGTTGCTTACAGTGACGGGACTCCATCCATGTGAATAAATGTTCGTGTTGCAGCTCTCCATCTTCCAGCTGCACCCAGTTTGTGTGCTCCATCCAGTCAGGAGCGTGCCGAGGCGACGGCAGCGCGAGCGCACAAAGAGTCTGATCGGATCAGACTGTCGCCCAAAACACTGGAGTCACATTACGCTCATCTCCAGACTGCACCACAGCAGCTTTGCAGCACCCAACGCCTGAGAGTGTTTCTGGGAGCCGGGCCTCCCTGAACCCAACAGAACCACAACTTCATAACTTTATTCACTGATTTTGGAGAAACTGGATCATATTCTGTTGATACAATATTTTCCTGCTTCAGCTCTCAGTGAGTTTACGGGTTTCCTGATGAACAGATAGCTTCACTTGTTGCTAAAGTAATGCTAACTGTTGCTTACTGTTGCTGCCATTAGCCAGTTAGCTCAGTTAGCTAAGCAGATAGTGGTTCTGTAAGCTGACTCTGCCCAGACGGTATGACTCACTTACAACCAGCAGTGGAAGACTTCTCAGCTAATAGGAGCTAGCTACACGGCTAACTGAACTTGCGTCAGCTACAGTTAGCAGTAGTTAGCGGTTACTGTAGCAACAAGTGAAGCTACCTGTCGAACAGGAAACTAACCCTTTAACCTCACCTCTGACACTGAGGCGTCCATGCAGAGGTCCGTCCACAGCCACCAGGTAGACGGCATCGATGTTGTCACTGTCCACTATCTGCAGCTCCTCCCACGTGATCGGTCGGGACTGACCCTCCAACAGGTCCAAACCTGACGCACCGGAGAGGGAAACCACTCTGAGGTTAGTTGGACGGGAACACGTCCTTTTTTAACGGGTAAACATGTCAGTTGGCGGTGAGATCATCTTCACGTACCCATGTTCCAGGAGACTCTGGGTGCGTTTGTTTCAGCGGCTCTGATGGAGATGTGGACCATGATGGGCGGGCTGGTCGTGTAGGAACCGTCTATAGCCTGAAACTCCATCTGAGATCAACAGGATATTAAAATATGTGTTCGGTTTTCAAATCCTTAACTTGAGATATTGATTTTATTTGTCTGTATCCTTTCTCATAATTATCATGATCTTCAGTACCTCGTAGTTCCTGCGATGTGATTGGCTGCTGTTGGGTGGCTGGTACGCCACCTTCATCTCGTGGAGGTCCAGCCAGGTGAAGGACGTGACGGGCTTGGTGTGGTCGTCCAGGTGGGTGATGTAGCCCGCGGCGGGCGGGGCGGTCACGTTGAACACCAGCCTCTCCTGCGGCGTCTCGTGGTCCTTGGCGTCCAGGGTGGCGGTGGTGAGGGGGGTGAGGATGAACTGGTCCACCTCCAGGATGAAGGAGGCCATGAAGGCAGCCTGGGGAGGCTGGTTCTGCATCGCACCGTGGATCAGAACCGGCAACCACACCGACTCTGCCTGAGGGCGGGAAAGAGAAGGTAGAAGATGTTTCTGAGTCTCGACAACTTCCTTCGTCTCTTTTTTACCCAGTTTGTTTAAATCTGTCTCGTCTGCAACACACGTATGTTTCCACACAACATACAGCAGATAGAAATCAACACATACAGACACATGTTCACTGTCACTGCGCTGCTGAGGAGTTAAAAGACAATCAGACGTGTGAGAAATGTCAGATCGTTGTAATAAAGACACATTTAAGGATCCTGAGGTCTTGTTTTAACGTCCTGCTCCACATCCTTCACATCCTCAGAGCTGAGAACAGGACATGAAAGTGTGATGTCACCTTCGCTCTGCCAATTAACCGCTTCACGTCTCAGATGCTGGAAACTTTCCACATCCGACTTGGATCTGAAGCTGCAGTTAATCCACTCTGTTCAATTAAAGCACTGTGATGAGCATCACCACACGTTCTTCTCTAAGAGCTGTGTATCTTCAGCACATTGTGTCCAACACTGCAGCAGAAACATATCAAAATCAGTTGCCCGTACCTCCAGCAGCGCCCTGGTGGCCTGCTCCCTCAGCTCCACCCTGATGGGGACGTAGTCGATCTCTGGTGACGGCGGGCTGAGGTGCTGGTACTTCAGACCGGAGCTCAGGAAGTCCTGGCAGCCGGTTTTTAGGAAACGAACCTCCGTGGCGTCATGAAGACACGGTTTGTTCCCCGGACAGAGCGCCGCCGTCTCCCTGCCTGAGGACGACAAGCAGACGAGGACGAGGAAACGTCAAGAGTTCATTTTGATAGTCAGCTGAAGTTGACATGAATACATTTATTGTGATATATCATGTTTGTGTTGTTGTAAGATGGACGCCGCGTCTTCTTCTGCAAACAGGTACAGATAAAGAAATGTGATCTGAGCGACGAACAAACAAACAGCAGAGACGTAACAGCAAATATACAAAACACCAGTTTACACAAAATATATCATTTTTAAATTCTCTATTCTTAATGTAAATTTTATTTGTATTTATTTGTCTATTATTGTTACTTTTGCTTTTATTTTATATCACATATATCTAAATTTAATTTTAAGTAAAGTTTTCAATTTTTTCCATTTTCTATTTGATTTCATTTAAAAAATGTTATATATTAAATTTTTTTTAAATTTCCTTTTGTTATCATTTGAGCATATTTTAATGTTTCTATCTCTAGTTGTGTTGTTTTACTGTAAAACCACATTTAGAAAAAATGCAAATAGTTAAAGTTTATTATTATTATTATTATTAAAATCATTTTATGTTTTACTGCAGAGAAACTCTTATAAAAGTAAATTAATGTTTATGTATATTTTTCAAAAATCAAGTTTGTACAAACTGAAATAAATTAAAATAAATTAAGCTGAAGGTCCCATTTAAAAAAAATAAAATTAAAAAAATAAACTTTTCCGATTATAAAAATAATTGATTTCATTTTGTCAGGAGATCATTTTATTTTAGATGTACATCCGTCAGCCAATCAGACGTCAGTATTGTTTGAAAGACATTAGACGACTCGTACTGTATCTGGACGTACCCTTCCTCTGCGTGGCGTCCTCCTCCTTCACCAGCTGACCCAGAGCGGGGACGCTGGTGTCGGTGGTCATCAGTCTGACGGTGCAGACCAGGTCGGCTCTGGTCCGGATGTTCAGGACGGAGCTGTCGATGGCGTTGGATAAACCGTAGAACTGAGGGACCACCAGCGGGGCGCTGCCCAGCTCCACCACACCGGACACGCTCGAGTCCACCACCCGCACCGGCACAACCACCGTCTCCACCAGCGTGTCCGAGGACGTGAACCTCCACACAGAGACAGCGTGTTAAAGGACAACGCCAACATGTCATTGTGGTGACTGAGCTGCTAATGCTAACACGTCTCTGTTGCTAACTGACCTGTAGACTCTGAGCATCACCGAGTCCTCGTCCAGCTGAGGGCTGCCGTTGTGGACGTACTTCACCTCGTCCTCCAGGAAGCTGCAGTCAAACACCTGCACAACAAAACACCAGTAACACCTCTGTACCGGTCCACCTGTACCGGGGACAGTGTCTACAGGTGCGTCCTCACCTGTGGAGTCAGCCTCCCGACTCTCTGAGTGACCGGTTCGTTCATCACCACCTCCACCTTACAGTCTGCAGTCAGATCCACGCTGATCTTCAGCTGCGTCTCTGTGATGAACGCTGACCTGCCTCTGACGACCTCGACCCCCGAGTTCACCACAACCAGACTCCCTCTGCAGACGGACGCCACCGCCAGCAGCAACAACACGCCAACAGCAGCCATCTTGGATCTTCTTGTTTCACAGGATCAGGTGGAAGGTTTTAATCTGAAGAGAAGTTGTGAGCACAGCTGATGGAGGATGAAGGCCTCACTGTTGTTGTCTTCTGTCGGATTTCCATTCAGTCTGCCTCCACCCACATCACTGTGCAGCTACACCCTGCAGAGAGCCACGAGAGCGACCACATGACATTTACAACTTGTACTGACATTCACAGAAATATTCTCGATTAGAAGTTTCTTTATTAGCGAGCGTGGTGTCAAAAAAACAGTTTCCCCTTTTTGAATAACGATAACAGACTAGCGCCCCCTGCTGGTATGGAGACTTATTTCCTGTCACGCCGGCACAGAACGTACGAGACAGTTGGCCGCCTGCTGACGTCTTTGTGGTGTGTTCAAGGGCAGCTTATTGGCCGACACACAGGCGATATGAGGCGATGTGACAGTCGTCCTTCGTCGCCACTAGTTCACTGATGTCAGTTGTGTGTCAGCTCGTCACTTATTTCATTAGGTTACATCTTTTTTTATGGTGTAAGCTCATCGACAAAATGGCGAGTGCAGAGCCTCTGTGACAGCAGGAGTGCTGTTTGGAAATACTTTGCCAGACATGCTCTCATGGAAGCAACAGTGCAGATCAGTGCTAATACAACAAACATGATACTGAAGGACCGACACACCAACGTCACTGTTAAAACAACGAGGCTAATCCAACGTTCGACTCCAGAGTCTCACCAGTTTTTACAAATATGGTCTGATGCAGTAAAAAGCTCATGAACCCAGCTGTTAACCTGACCCTTGACCTCTTCACCAAACGTCTTCCTGAATCTGACGTTGAGGTACTTACATCACAGGATCCTGAGCTGCTCCAAACCTCCTCCAGCGTCACCATCCGCCCTTAAAAACTGCTAAAAGTGATCAGCTGCTCGGCTCTTAATCCCTCCGACTGTCCTGAGCAAACACCAAAACTCCTCTAAACCCTCCAAACCCTTAAAAACAACTCCCAGCATGCAGCTGGCCGCCCCGGCCTTCTTCCCCCGCTGCTCCACACGCCCAGCCGGAAAACGCTTTCACCCTCCATTTCACTTCAGACTAAAGCCCACTGCAGGAAACAAGGGGTTAATCTGCGTGACCCCGCAGAGGTGCTGGAAATGGCATGGGACGGGTGGAGCGGGGGAGGGCGGGGGAGGACGGGGGAGGGTGTTTTCAGGATCAAAGCAGGGCACCAACTGGAGCCGGCGTGTCACTTCCCATCCGACCAGACGAGCGTCGGTTCGTTAGTTTGAGGTTTCAGCTGATGTGAGTTTAACCCGGCGGTGACGCTCGGCTGCAGCTCTGGGAACAGGCCGTACATGGTGCTGAGCAGCAGTGAGGTCATCAGAGACGCTTCTGGAGACTTTGTTTATAAAAGATTGTTACATAATTTAAATTCCTGCAGTCTCACAGGTGGCTTGAACACATCAGCAGGGTTGAACCAGGAGGCCTGTTACGTGTTGCTCAACCCTTTCTGTGACCTCAGCAGCACCTCGTACGTTACTCCATGCCCCGACCCGTGGCGTCGGTCCGATGCCTTCAGAAACTCCCTCCGCCTAAATCTTTATGACGCTGGAGAAGCAGGAGGTGTCTGAAACACTTGACATCACACTCACTTCATTTTGTGATCGTCCCGCTGTGTGGAGGTGAGAAGTAAACCACAGTTTGAACTTCTGTCAGCTCGTTTTTCAACCCTGACACGACTAAAATACTTCTGTCACTTTTAATTCAAGGATTTTATCGTCTCGTGCATCAAAATCACCGAACTAAATATAATACTGCAATCAAAATCTGAAAACTAGAATGGTCCTCAGTAGAGTGCATACCTCCGTCCAGGCCCAATGCATTCATAGATACCAGCCACCGAAAAATAAATACACCAGATTTGTTTTCTTAATATCCTTTAGTGTTCTGGATCCGTCTCTTTATCTGGATCCACACCAAAAGTTAATGAGGTCTATTCTGGACTGAGACTCGTCCTCCGTCCAAGTTCGCTGGAGATCCGTTCAGACTTTGAGGCATTCGTATCCTCTGGGGAAAATAAACGTACAGAAAAGGAGAATTTAAGTTTAAGTTCGACTGTGAGTGAAAGCTTCATCGGATCCTGAACGTAGCCTCGAACAAAATACTCTCACCAAATCTGAACTGTCGGTGACGAAGAGTCTTTAATCCGATCTGACGCTCAACAATAAACTCATCTGTCAGAAAATGGTGGCAAAACGTAGCAATTCTTGTTCGAGAGCTTGTCGTCAACAGTCAGAAAGATAAAACTGTAACAACGTTCAGGAAAATACGTTTTTGAAACGCAAAATACTAGCGAGCAGTTAGCTGACGTCACACACACAAAGCTCGTCCACTCACTCGTCCGTCTTTACAGGCCCACTTTAGTTACAAACTATTCCAACTAACTTTACAACTTGTACATTGATCAGTTTATAGTTTAGTGTAGTTAAAGTGATGTGATGGCGATGTCGTCTGTGAACATCTGTGAAGATTATCCTGCAGAACCAAACGTGTACGTATCATAAACGTATCACAGAGATTATTTTCTGCAGTAATCCAAAATCTAATTGAAAATCTCCCATCGGCTTTTTGTCGAGCAAACAAAGGGTGATGCTGGATCAGTGGTCTCTATGTTTTAAATCCACCTGTCAGTATCAGCTCAGCTCGCTTTGAACCCGACCCAGACGAAACCGAATGAAGTACCAGGTACCAGGAACTACCCCCAACTTTTGCCAAGGGAACACCAAAAAAACAAAAAATTAAAAGTCGAGTCGAGCTGAACCATGCAGGGAAAATGAGGCATTAGTCTTGTTCTAGTTTTACATTAACTGTTCATTTTAAGTCTAGTTTGTTCAACACCTTCTTTAAGTTGTTTATGACAGTAAGTACGTTAAAGCCTCGCTGTTAGGACACGAACACCAGAGAGCATTTAACAGAGAAATGCCTCCAGTCCTGCTTCTCTGTAAGAGGAATGTATTTTACCTGCACAGCCGGTTGGATCGGTGCGTCGTCTCTGCAGAAACGTTGGACGGGACGGATCCAAACAGCAGGACTGAGGCTGAGGCAGGACGTCTGTTAAATGATCCAGCAGCTGCTGCGATGGCTGGAAGTGAGTCACTGCTGCTGGATGGGAATGCAGCTCTGAGGAGAACTGACACGGTTCTGAATGAAACACGATAATTAACTACAGATCTGACCACAGTCAGACCCACACGGGCCTTTGAACAGCGAGGCCGACACTGTGTGCACTCAGGCTGCTGAACGGTCCCAAACATACTGAGTGTTTATTGTTTCCTTCAGATTTCCATGTTTAAACAGTGAAGTGAACAAAACTAAAACTCTCCTGTAAAACAGAATAAAGTGCTCATACAACTACAAATACCACTCTGCTACAGATGCTACTGAAGCTACTGAGCTAGCTGTGCCACTACTTTACTGACTTCTACTTAACTAACAACAATTAACAGATATTTTTTCTTCTTCTTCTTCTGCTGTTGAGCTGCTTTTACAAACTGTGTTAGCAAAACAACATCTTAAACATCTTTTTTGTAAAATTATTTCTATTGGAGGAACAAACTTATATTAGTTTGCTAAACTTGTTACATTAAGTTAACGAGCTCATACTTACGTTTGTCTGTTTGTACGTGAGTTCGTACGTTAGTTTATCGTGAGTTGACTTGTTGCCTCCTGAGTTTATGTTCTGTAAGTTTAAACCCAGAAGTGTTTTTAAAACTGTTTGTGTTGTCGGTCTGGGCTGATGTTGGTTGGCCAATCTTGCTGACAGTGTCAATCTCTCAAGTTTAAGCTAACGTGCTGTTTCTTTCTGTTCTTTTCTTTCCGTTCATTCTTGAGTTTATTGGTTTAAACGGCGAGTTTATCTATTTGTACCAGAGTTTACGTGTTCGTACCTTCAGTTCAGTACGAGTTTATCTTTCCATACGTGAGTTTAACTGTCGGTACCTGAACTCTGCACTGGAAACCCGGTTATGTCATTTGTTAAATTGTTTAAGGCTCGTCATCGTGTGAGTTTATCCGTCCGTACATTGGGTTTATCTGTCCGTACGTTGGGTTTATCCGTCCGTACGTTGGGTTTATCCGTCCGTACGTTGGGTTTATCTGTCCGTACGTTGGGTTTATCCGTCCGTACGTTGGGTTTATCTGTCCGTACATGAGTTTATCTGTCCGTACGTTGGGTTTATCCGTCCGTACGTTGGGTTTATCTGTCCGTACATGAGTTTATCTGTCCGTACGTTGGGTTTATCCGTCCGTACGTGGAGTTTATCCGTCCGTACGTTGGGTTTATCCGTCCGTACGTTGGGTTTATCTGTCCGTACATGAGTTTATCTGTCCGTACGTTGGGTTTATCCGTCCGTACGTGGAGTTTATCTGTCCGTACGTTGGGTTTATCCGTCCGTACGTGGAGTTTATCCGTCCGTACGTTGGGTTTATCCGTCCGTACGTTGGGTTTATCCGTCCGTACGTTGGGTTTATCTGTCCGTACACAGATGCAGGTCTGCAGCAGCTTGTTGCAGCAGGTTTCTTCTGCAGCTCTGCAGAAACTAAACACACTGCAGAGAAAGTTTCCACTGAACTCCTGCAGCTTTAATCACATCCTCAGCCTGTAAAACCTGAAGGGACACACTTCCATCAGTGTGTGTGTGTGTGTGTGTCTGTGTGTGTGAGTGTTTACGAGTGTGTGAGTGTTTTTAGATTAGAAAGAAGCCAAATGACAGAAGAGCGAGAGAGTAAAAGTCAGGAAATCCCCTGGTTCTGCTCTGATCCGGGTTTCTTCTCTGTGTTTCGAGGCCTGTTGGAGGTGTGTGTGTGTGTGTGTGTGTGTGTGTCGGTTGGCACCTACCTCCAGTTGTTGGAGCTTCTTCTGTTCGCCTCCGTCTTCTTCACTTTCTGCACACGCTCAGAGGAAGAGGAATGCTGTCACACACACACATTCACACACACACACACACTCACACACACACACACACACACACTTCACACTCACTGTTTGCCACCACCACCTCCCCCGTTGCTCCACAGCTCTCCGTCACCCTGAGACGTCTGGCATCCAACAACAGGAGGCAGAGAGAAGGAGGTAAACTGTGAGATAGGGAGAACAAAGGGCGAGCGAGTTTCCTCCACTGGTTGAGTCTGTCCTAAAGCCAAAACCAGAGAGAGAGAGGGGCGAGCGAGGGAGAGAGAGCAGACAGGAAATGTGCTGTGAGGTTTCCAGGACTTTTATTTTTACAGCCCCCCCGCCTCACTGCCTCCAACCCTCCGTCTTTAACTTCTCTGTGACGCAGGTTTGAGTCAGAATCCACCTTTTAACACCAGATACCTGAGGACAGACTCACCTGAGGACCTCGGCTGGGTCACAAGTTCCTGTTTGTTGTTTCACAGTCGTGTGATCAGCTTCAGTGATATTCAGGAGCGCTGACAGTGACAGAAGAAAGGCATTCTGGGAGTTTTTGATCTGTGGACTGTTGGACAGAGCGGACAGATTTTTGAGTAAAAGTAAAGATATCATGTTAAAATATTACTTTGGTAAAAGTGAAAGACACCCATATGAAAAGTACTCGAGTAAAAGTCTCAAAGTATCTGATATTTAAATGTACTTAAAGGGGAACTACCGTTTTTTACAACCTGGACCTTATTTCTAGCATAAAATACGATCATTTACTCACCCATATAACTTTGGTGCCATTTGAAGTCGTTCGGATGAAATTAGATCCAGTGTAGCGCCACGTATATACATATAATGCGAGTGACGGGGCATCGACACGGGGCATGTTGGTAGTTTTGATGTTTCAGTACATTGAATATCAGATACTTTAATTTACTTTTATTCTCTTGAGGTGAGAACAACATTTGTTTCATCCAGACTGAGAAATTAACAAAATGTGTACAAACAGTTACACAAAGTGAGAAAGTTTTTGGATCCGGCTCTTCATCTGTTTCCAAACCAGAAGTTAACGAGGTTTATTCTGAGCCGAGACTCGTCCTCCGTCCACGTCTGGATGAAATCTGTTCAGTAGTTTTTGTGTAATCCAGCCGACAAACCAACAAAACAACCAAACAACAAATGGACACAGGTGAAAATAAAACCTCCTTGATGGAGGTGACTAACCGCTGAGAACATGAACTCATCAGGAAACTGTTTACTGACGTCATGAATCCAGTGAGAAGAGGGCTCGTTTTCTCATAAGCTTACATACATTCACTTATTTTAAAGTCGCCCCCTGCTGGCTGTGCTTCACTCTCCACTCAGTCCATATTTCATACAGTCAGTAGTTAACAACCTCAGAGGGTTTTTTCTTTCAGAGCAACAGGCTTTTGTTTTCAGAATAATTGGCTCTCGGTCGACTGGACATTGTTCAGAGTGTTTGGCACCGCTCGGTCAGACGAAGGTGCTGAAGTTACATGTTCAATATTTTCCTCTGAAGTGTCGTTGAGTAGAAGTAGAAAGTGGAACCAATAGAAATACTTCAGTACTTGCAGGAACTTAATAAATGTACGTTCCACCACTGCTGAGCCTCGCTCCAATAATACAAAAACTCCAGCTTCCAGTCATATTTTCACCTAATCACTGATTTAAATGAAGAAATGTTTGTTTTGTTCGGCCGTCGCTCCAAAAGGACTTTTATAATCTGTTGCCCTCGTTAAGTCCCGAGTCAAAACACAAACACAGGTCACCCCCCGCTGAGCTGCTGCTCACAAGTGACTGTAAGAGCCAGAGCAGAGCTGACCTGTTCACCTCTGTTACCCAACACACACACACACACACACACACACACACACACACACACACACACACACACACACACACACACACACACAAACACACACCACACACACACTGAATAGCTTCTACAGGTGATGCAGTTTAATGGAAGAAGCAGCCGTCAAAAGAAGAAGCCGGTCCTGATCCTGCAGATCCTCTAACAGCATTAACAGCCTCACTCAGGGTTCAGACGACAGGATCTGAGTCACATTATTGATTAAAGTAATTAATTCTTGTCCATCTTTCACAACCTGGATGATGTCACCGGGAAAGGGACCAGCGACTCCCAGGATCTAAACGAACATGGCGTCTGAAGCAGTGTGTGTGATTCAGGACGTCTCGTGTTCGCGACCACCAACTAACAACACGTTGAATTCGTCAAAGTCGGAGTGAATTTGTCCACCAGAGGAAAGGTCAGAGGTCTCGATCGGACCTGTAGTTTCTAAATAAATCTGGATGGATGATCGTAAGTCTGATCATTTCTTCCCTCCTGTCCTCGCTGCTCATTGAGGACTGTTTGGTTTCCTCTCTGAGCTGTTTGTTGGTGTTTCAGAGCGTCTCCTCAGAGTCTGAGTGCTTAAACACATGTTGTCAGGAAACCACAGCGGCAGCAGCAGCAGCGCCGACAGCAGCTCGGTCTGTGGAGGGTCTGATCTCTGGGAAAACATCCAGGAGGAAGGAAATCTGCTGGACGGAAGAAGATGAGGATGTTCTGTCTTTTCTCTCTTCTTCATTTCTTTTATTTCTTCACAGCGGTTGAATGCAAGTAAATACATTTACAGATCTGTGGTACTTGTACTTTACTCGACATCTCAGAGGCAGATTATAGGACTTATTTTACGCCCCTCCAAAAAAAATCCTTAAAATAAAAAACAGTTTCAGTTGCAGAATTCCAGTTTCAAAATGAAAAGTGCATTTCACACGTTTGAGGTTCAATTAAATGTATTTATCAAGAGTTTTCTTTCTAAAAATGTATTTTATTTTGGCAGTAACTGTGTTTTTAATACCTGATCACAAAAAATGGATTTAAATTTTTTTATGTATCTTGCACACACAAATGGAAAATGACATTTAATTAAATGAATTTATTTTAATATTATATTAATATCTGTTAATTATATCTGTGATCTGGTTTCTCTGTTGAAGAGTTCTGCAGAATTTGAATTTATGAGTTTATGAGCTGCTGATTTTATGTTTATGTTTTATTATCTCCAGAGGTCGGGTTCATTTAAATATTGTTTCTTCGGCGGTGCCTTCACTTTTGATTGTAATTATTTTATCTATTTATTCTGCTTCTTAAGGATTTTTTATATTAATAAAGAACGATTTAAAGTGTCCTTGGAAGAAGACATTTTCATCAGGTTTAAGAAGCAAATGTTTCCACAAACCACAGATACGTTCATATTTGTTCCTGTCAAACGCTTTAAATCAACATTTCTACAAAATGTCTCATATCAGGTTCATATAACATGTAAGAGAGGAGGGACAGTTTGTACTGGAGCCACGTTTGTGCCGACAAAAACAGGACATTTTTGACGAGATGTCGGGACAAACGTAAACGTAATCATGTGGGGAAGAAGATGTAAACAAAAAGGTTATTAGCATGGTGCAAAAACTTGAAGTAGTAACACGCAGCAGTGAGAAAAAACCAAAGCAGAGAGAACTGGAGGTGAGATTTTAAGTTTCTATCGACGGCAGTGTGCTAGCTAACGTTCAAGGGCTACAATATTTATCAGCTGCTCCAGGATGTCTCTCTCATTGGTCTTTGTGGTCCAGCTCCACTGACCTAATCATCCAGAGTTCAGATCATAAATATTAAACATGTGTGATGAGTCTGTGAGCAGTTCAGGAGGCTTCAGACTGGATCTGTCAACGTTACCAGATTCACCAGATCAGCACGAGTAACATTTTAAATTGAACATAAAAAAAACATATCTGTGGTTTGTAGGAACATTTGTTTCTACTGATTGGTTTAATACTCATCAACCAGGCAATAAAAAAAAAAAATATATAGTTTTGTTTTCTCACACAAACACTCGGAGGACTGCACACGGCTTCACTGTGACTCCTGTTTTGTAGAGAAATTTAAAAATCATTTAAAGTAAGTAAAGAAAAAGATGTCCGTGTTGTGACCTGAGCAGCTGGAGGTCAGATAAAGAAAGTTGTGCTGAAGTTGAGGCGCGTCTGTCACTCTGGATTTACATTTATTCGGAGGCTTCAGTGCCAGAAACGTCGCTGCAGCTCTGACTGACTTCCAGTCGACTGTCCGGCGCTCTCTGATCACTTCTGACTGCTACCCTTTGCGTGGTGACTTTAGACTTTGCCACGGCGTTTGGCCCCGTGCCCACCTCCTCGGCCCCGGGGTCCCTGTCAGCCTGACGCCGTGACTCCTCCACCGCCTGAAATTAATTTCCCTTCCTCACTGACCCATAATTAAATCCTGGAACAGTGTGCACTGACGAGTGGAGGCGGGAGAGAAACAACAAGAAGAAGAATCCTCTTTCAGTCGGTGAACTTGGAGGACATTTTGTGTTGACGGAGCGGTGGATTCTCTGGGTGTTGAAGCTGCAGAGGTGGAGCTGCGAGTTGGAGGATAGTTGGCGGCCGACGCCTCCTGACAGATCTGTTGGCTGAGAAAGTGAGAATCTGTCGGCGCCGCTTTGAACGGCAGTTTTTCGGGAGTTCAGTAATTATCAGGTAAGCAGCCGACACCTTCCAGTGGAAGCTGAGGGTTCTGCCGAGCCTCTTTGCAGCCACGAATAAAGTGAGAGATTAAAGCAGCTCGGGTTTGGAGCCGTCCACTGAAGCCTCTCCACCGGCAGCGTGTTGGCAGGAGCATCAGAGCGGCGGGCCGCTGCCAGCCTCGTGGCACCCGTTCAGCTCGGTGGCACCGGCCCACGAAGAGCCAGAGCTGCATCCACAGGCAGCATCCTCCCTCCCTCCGTCCCTCCATCCCTCCCACAGCGAGAGGTTGAGGGAGGAGGACGTCTTTATTAAGAGATTCAGAGTGAAACGCTGAATATTCCTCCATCATTACTGCTGCTCACAGTCCGTGTGGGCCACAACAGTAACTGTCACATCATTCAGTGCAGGTTTCCACTTCCTGTCTGTCTGGAAGTGTGACAGGAACCAGAATCATCTCTCCAGCTGAGCTACGCTACAAAAACCAGCACAGAAACAATAAACTCACATAAAGGAGACAAACCACAACCCACACGCCATTTTTGGGGCAGATGTCAAAATATAACTTCTGGAATAATCGATTTATTTGTCAGCTTCAAGGTTCATAAGATACAGAAAGCCTTTATAGAGAGGTGTAGTCTGTAGTCCTAAAACCCAGAAATCAGTTAGCATGCTAGCATGTTAGCACTTCCTGTTCCCTCGTCTCAAAGTCTGTGAGTGTGTTGAATGATGATCTTCTGTAATAATCCAAAATCTAATTCAATAATCCCACAGAGGGAACCGGGGCCGTGCTAACTTCAGTTAGCCACAAACAAACGTCATCACTACGTCACTGAATGATCCCTATAGTGTGGTCACTAAACACTTGAGATGAAACAGAAGCAGCTTATTTTACAGTTTAACAGTTAACTTCATTGTCATCAGCACACTGAAACAATAAAATATAATCATTTTAAATGAGCCCGAGCATCTTTTTCTGCATTATAATCTCCAGAATAACAGTTTTCATATTGGTGCTGACAGATACTGACAGCTGTGAGCGGCTGATGATGTCTGTCAGACTTCTCAGATGAGTTTTTAGTCACAAACAGGACAAATAAAAACACTTTCACCTTTTATTTTATTTTATTTGTTATCACAGTTTACTGAAAGGTTAATAGGTCAAGCTTTAAGAGCGCCCTCTGCTGGTCAAACAGGTCAAACAGGTCTGATGCTGTCAGTATGTGGTACGGGACAGAGACGCAGCTACAGTTTACGGATGAACACACTGACTGAGTGTCTGCGAGGTCGAACACGAGCTTCTCTCAGGCCCATTAGTCCCATTAAAGAGTCGTACTGGTGGCCAGTGCAGGCTCAGAGTCTCACTGGGAACCTGTCAGCTCCAATACGTCAGAGTCACTGACTGACTGACACCCTCCTCACTCCTCCCCGAGGAGACCATGGAGTGATGTCGGGCGGCGGGTCGGGTCAACAAAGGGAAATGGATCACACGCACATGCACACGCACACACACACACACACACACACACACACACACACAGGCCCGAAGCCTGGCCGGCAGTATCAGGTGAGGCCGTGTTGAAGGAGGAATTAGGCGACTGGATGAACGAGACGATGAAGAGAGAGAAGAAGGAGGAGGAGGAGGAGGAGGAGGAGGTGGTGTTGGGGGGTGTCACCTCCTGAGGAAGGCGGGGAGGGTCCGGGGGGGCTGGGGGGGTCTGACCTTCGCTGGCAGCGATGAGGAGGGAGGAGCTCATCCTCAGATTATGCAAATGAGGCGTCGTTTTGATGCAAAACAAGCCGGACTGGCCGCTAATGTTTCCCCAGTCGTGAAAGGGCGAGACTCCCTGGGAGAAATACCAGGAGAGGGAGAGAGGGAAGGAGCTGGGGAGTCTGGGTAATGAGCGGGGCAGGGCGGGCGGCTCCCCCAGCGTTATACATTATCATATTTCCACGTAATTAGTTGGTTTTTCCACATGAAATGAGGAAGCGGCTCGACGGTGCGTTCACTGCCGCGAGGACAGCCGGCCTCTCCTCATCTTTCTGTTACTGAGTGATGACCTCTGACCTTTACTCACATCATCGACCCACCACGCCGTCCACACACACACACACACACACACACAGAAGCAAACAAACGAGGATGGAGTCCATGGATCTGATTAATATGTGAACGGTGGCCATTAGCTAGAGACAGCGAGCTAACAGGAGCCTTCAGGGGCCTCCAGGGGCCCTTTGGCAGTCTGCGTTCTGTATCACAGACATACAGAGGACACGTGGCAGGACAACCTGGGCACACAACCAAACACAACCATGATATTAAAGTGGTTTTGGGTTGAGGTGCAGCTGAAGGCTGCAACGACCTGCTGATTCTCACTGAGAGGCCAAAAGTGAGGATGTGATGTTGCTGCAGACCTGACGGGGTCCTGCTGCACCACCATCACAAACCATAACACATGGAGACGTTCAGGAACCTGCTGTGACACCTGAACACATCACTCCTGTCACTGACTCTCAAACAAAGACTTCAGATGTGGAATAAAGTCTCAGATTAAGATTTATAACCAGTCTCTTTCACTGTGTTATGAGGATTTAATCTCCTGACAGAATCGGATATCTTTAATTTTATTGGTGTTTTTGCTTATTTTTGCTACAAATATGATTTTAAACGAGGTTTTTTTTAATCACTTCTGGGTCAGAGCCTCAAGGTTCTGGTTTCATTTTGTCTCCCTTTACACTGGATGGATAAATAAA